>NC_084914.1:8367449-8678567 GCF_949316345.1 Pungitius pungitius
TTCATTCCTTGTATCCCTACATGATGTCAGGCCCACGTGTATCAAAACCTTTGATTTATAAACCCAAACTATTTTTACATAGGACCGAGTACACAAAAAAGTACTTGAGAGGAAGAACTGCTGAACATTTTTAGGGCAGCTATGGAATTTATTTGGTGTCAAAGAGGAAGGGAAAACAACCACATGAAGATTAGTCAGAGAGGAGATAATGCAGAAGTCAGTGTAAAAAAATAAATAAAGATTCATTTGGTCGAGCAAATGACATTTTAAATGCACCGGCATGTTGATCGCTCATCTGGCATCATGGCAGAGCTCAGCTTCAACGTGGATCATGGCTACCTGGAGGGTCTCGTTAGAGGAATGAAGGCCGGAATCCTGACTCGCACCGACTACCACAATCTGGCTCAGTGTGACACACTTGAGGGTAAGAATATTGTAGCACACGGATATTTGTTGCCACAGTTTAACTTGGGAATTTAGCGTTCCCAGATGTGTACCTTTTAACAAACGATGCATGTGTGGAGTTCACAGAGCTCCTCTTACTTAACCTGGATCCAACTTCGAAGACAATGATCAAAATCAATCATTTTCTAACCATGGAGCAAGACTTTCCTTTGTCTGAGACACATACAGTGCCAGTCATTTCAGAGGAAGACAAATTAGATGTTTCTTAAGCTTTATATTTACTAGCTATGTTAGTTCTTTCAAACTGTGGCAGGTGGTTCTTGGAAAGGCTCCAGAATTGCAATTAAACACCATGTGATATAATCTGTACGCTTTCAGTGTGCTAGTCGTCATCAGCTGTAAAGCCTTTGTTAAACAAATTTGTTAAAGAAAGCTATATTTGTGAATTATAAACTCATGATTCAACTAAAGCCCCGGGTCAAAGGGGGGAGTTGAGCACATTGAGGCAATGCCTTTCTCTTCTCTCCTCAGACATGAAGTTGCATCTGCAGTGCACCGACTACGGAAAGACACTGTCCACGTCTGAAGACGACCTGACTGTGTCTCTGGTGGACAGCAGGTTGAGAGACAACCTGGTGGCTGAATTCAGCTGCCTTCGCTCCAATGCCCTTCCTCCACTGTCAACCTTCCTCGACTACATAACGTACGCTTCATGCTCTCATTTCTTTAATTGCACACAGGTCACATGACGTACTGGGTTGTTTCTATCCGTCGTTCTTGCTCATCACTTAACGAAAACTGTGGTTCAGATACTTGTAAATTCTATTATGATTGTAATGACATTCAATGAAAATGAATTTCACTAAACAACAACAGTAATTTTTGCGCCTTAATATGTCTTTAATAAAAGAGACGAAATATGAAATTCCATGCAGGAAGTCAAAGGGACTTTCATTTCATCTGCTCTCTGTGTTGCCATAGTTACAGCTACATGATCGACAATGTGGTGATGCTGATCACCGGGGCCCTGAAGCAGAGAGATGTGGCGGAGCTCCTCCCTCGCTGTCACCCACTGGGAGCGTTTGACCAAATGGCCGCCGTGGGCATCGCTCGCACCCCGACGGAGCTCTACTCAGCCGTCCTGGTGGACACACCACTAGGTAGAGCCAGCAAGTAAACATTAGTGTGAACAGTGCTAATGACAGGTTCAGAGCTGTTGTAAGCCGCCAATAACTAATATATGTTTAGTGAGAGTGGATTTTTATGTTTGGGGGGAAAAAGTCTTAAAAAATACGTATTTTACTTAAGGGCTTCTTCACACTGAAGTGACAAATTATTTGATATAATAATTATTTCATTTCAATAAAATCATATTGATACAAAGTACTGAAATGAATGATTCCCATTGTGTTGTTGTCATAGCTCCTTTTTTCCATGACGCTGTATCTGAGTCGAACCTGGATGAGATGGAAGCTGAAATCCTCAGAAACAAACTGTTTAAGGTGTTTTTATGAATTATATATAAATTAAAGTTTTTTTTTCGAGAGTTAGAAAAGTTTCACAATTGTGTCCTTACCTTCTCTCATTGCAGTCAAGATGAAATGTTTCAGACACGTTAAGCAGCCTCCATGAAATGACTATGTCTTGTCTTCCAAGGCGTATTTAGAGTCGTTCCACTCTTTCTGCAAGAACATTGGTGGAGCGACCAAAGATATAATGTGTCCTGTCCTGGAGGTACTGTGACAATATCCACCATTGTTTTAATGTATTACATACATATATAAATATACATGTATGTATGATTTCCTGTATATGTGTGTGTGTGTGTGCGTGCGTGCCGCAGTTCGAGGCCGACAGGCGGGCCTTCATCATCACAGTGAACTCCTTCGGGACAGATCTCAGCAGTGCAGACAGGAGTGCTTTGTATCCGGCTTGTGGTGAACTCCATCCCGAAGGGCTGCGCCTGCTGGGCAGAGCGCAGGACGCCGCGCAGGTCAAAGATGTGGCCGACTGTTACCCGGTGAGTCGGATTCAATTTCAGGGGGGAACTCTGAACAAGAGCATCGTAACCGCGCTTAACCCGAGTCATCAAGGCGGTTGACGTTATCCTTGACTTCCCTGTAGGCGTATAAGATCATTTTTGATGAACCGGAGCCAGGATCAGGCTTTAAGACGCTGGAGGACAGATTCTTTGAACAAGAGGTAATATAAATGTCATATTTTTCTCTAGTGCCGATGATACTGTTTATCACGATGTGGCCTATAGCGGTGCAAGTTTTGATATGTTATATAATATTTGGACCAAGCAACCCATTTCACATTAAATTCAGTTTGACAACTCGGGCAGCTTGCTTACATTATTTCTACAAACAAAAGGACTATTTGCAGTAACTGCTTTGACAACTTGACCAGAGACAGATGAAAAACATTCTCAACGTTTTTAAACTATGAACCTGCCTTTCTGTCTCTGAGCAACAACTTTATCCTTTGTCTTTTTTTTTTCTCAGGTGAAACTGAACGCACTTGCCTTCCTGCAGCAGTTCCACTTTGGAGTATTTTACTCCTACATCAAACTGAAGGAGCAGGAGAGTCGCAACATCGTCTGGATTGCTGAGTGTGTCACACAGAGGCAGAAATCCAAGATACACAACTACATTCCCATCTTCCAAGGAACTGAGCAATAGAAACATATATCCAACATAGAGTTAAATAAATGAACTTTATCAAATGTATACTTGTTGATCTCTTTATTATCCAAGTTTGTTTGTGAGTTTGTTTTTATAACCAAACTATTTGCTATAGTTAGTATGTTTACGTTCACATTACAGGCACAATGTCTGCAGTACATTTCATGAGGTATAATAATGTGTAACTATACAGTAGTGTACAAAATACAATCCAAAGCATGTAAGTAATGTAGCAAAAACAGTGGTATAAAAGTCTAATTTGTCCATTTTAGCAGCCAAGCTTCGGCAGATGGGCCCATGAACGCCACATCTCGGCTCCTCATTAGAATGTCCTCCCGTCATTTCTTCACTAAAACAGAAACAAAATGTAAAACACCTGGTGGCACAGTGCCATAGACCTGCATGTCTTTGGTTGTATAATTGCCTAACTTACCACATGGATCAGGTACCTCCACAGGAATGTAGTTGTGCTGGCAGAGATGAACAAAAGCAGATGCTAACCTACATGGAGCTCTGGAGGAGCTCAACTCGCACACAGATCTGAACTGTACCGGATCCACCTGACAACGAAAGATGGAGCTCGATCAGTCAAACGGGCAGCAGTGAGATCCGATACGCGGCCTCCTTTAGACCCAGATTAGATTAGACTATTTGTTTAGCATTATTTATTCCTGACAGGAGTCAAAAAGGGTTATAGAAATAGTTTTTGCGTCATCTAATCTATGAGTAAAGTTCACAGAGTGAACACCTATTCATCAACATCACCAGTTGATCCAGCTTGGACAGGGGCCAGGGCTGTCTTATGAGCGCTGTGCAAGAGACATGTTTTCATGGCGCCCTTCACATACAATAAAACATCATGTCACTGGTGAATTTAATGCTCGTGGGTCCTTTTTCTCACAACATTTCTTTTCTACTCACCACCCTGAAACAGGAGCTCAGCGGAGAGTCAGGAGAGGAGAACAGAAAACTACAGCTCACAGGGCTTGGCGTTGCTTTAGAAATGCTCTCCGTTACACCTTGCAGTTTCATACAATCCGGGTCCATCTGTACACACAGAAAAAGGATCACAGCGCTTTTATGTCAGCAAAGCTCCACCAAACAGGAATGTGTAGACACATCCAATGTACAAACCTGCCAACCGTACAGAAATCCCTCCATGTTTTCGGCCTGAGACCCGTCAGGCAAAAGAAAGTCATTCCCTGCCTCATTGTCATTGGTCCCCAACACACCAGCTGACGTGCCTGTGTGGATAAAAACATGTGACTGATAACGACCCCAAGTCATCATGACCATGGACGTATGGTCGTGTGACACATGCGCAGCGTCAATCCTACCATGCAACCATCCATCGAGAGTGAAGCTGCACACCTCAAGCGACAGGTCACATGACACTGACGCTCCGTTCGGACTGGACACTTGCACAACGCCTCTCCCTCCGACGGACAATCCACTGTCGCTGCTGCAGTTGGCCTTTACCTGTGACAAACAGTTTCTTCATTTCTCCAGACACGTTGTAGGAAGCTGCGGTTCCATTCTTTGACCGCACTGCCGTTACTCACGACATTCCACCCTCTCGAAATTCCTGTTTTTCTGGTCCACTGACGCACGTTTGTTGTCGCCAGCATCTCCACTCACCTGTCCATTGTGCTGAATGTGGATGGTGCTGTTATTCATTCCTATCAAAAGGAGGTCCCGCGCGTTGGAACCGCTCAGCAGCGTGAAGGACGGCTCGGCGCTGACGTCTTGAGCGAGGAGCAGCGGACAGGAGCGCGGCAGCTCATACAGGTGACCGTCAAATGTAACGACAAACTGATCCGCCACCAACAACGCTCGGTCTTACAGGGAGAAGCAGAAGGAGAGACGTCATTGCAATTCAATCAGGCCGATCAAATTTGCGTCCGGCACTTATTGCTGAGAAGCTGGCCGTACGCGTAAATGGGCTGTCCATGATCTTCCTCTTGAGGCGGTAAAGTTCAGCCGTGGGCCTGACGAAGGCGAGGGTCTGCAGGGGTCTCAGGAGCCACTCCTCCAGAAGGATCTCGACCAGTCCGGCCTCAGACACCCTGGAGTGGGAGAGTGGTGGCAGCGGCACCGACGCAACCACTGAACACTCGCTGTGAAACACCAAGAACGCTGCACTGTAAATATCTTACCTGAATCGTTTTATTGCATTTATTTTGTTCATTTAAAAAAGAAAATGCAGAACTTTGAAGTTTGGATTCCAATGCATCTTCACAACAGCCAGAAGTTCCAAATTGTTTATTGATTTTTGAGCAATGTTCAAATTAGAGAATATTCGAACAACAGTTGCGTCACAGGTTATTTTATTTTTTTCATGGATGTCATGTGCCGTACCTCGGGGAGAATCTGTAGACAGAGGCCAGTTGTTTCCTGACTCCGGACAGAGCCACGGCCAGCCGGCTGTCCACCCAGTGGTAGGTGTGCTGTCCTGCCTGGTTCACAGAGAACGTGGAGCATGAACACACACTACTGGGGGGGGGGGGGGGGGAGGGGGGGGGGTCGCATGAGTCGTACACCGGTCTTATCCTGGACTGAGTTACCACAACATTGCTGGATTTAGCCTCTCCCTTTCTTCTGCAAGGATAAAATAGTATGGCAGCATGATAGTCAGAATTACATTTGACAGGCTAATGGCCATATTTTATGTTTTACTTCGATTTTACACCATAAGAGAATGAACATTTTCGGATATAACCAGATTTATCAAAACAAGAATAAGAGCGTGTCAGTTTTTAAATATTGGATATTATCATGCAAAGCACAATAAGGGGATACTCCAAAAACAAATGGAATATTGGTGTGCATATAAACACACTGCAGAATCTGATTTGTAACCACAACATCTGCCAAATGCATTCATGAGATGGAAGTAAAGATTAATGATTTATAGCGATACTAAGGAAAAGCAGCTCCGTCCAGGCTTCTTACCACATCCAACGCATCACAGAGCGTGGCAACAGCGGCTTTAGCCAACGAGCTGAGCTGAGGGTTCTCCAGCAGCACAGGTAGGACATCCGCCAGCCCGTCGGTCCACGAAGAAACCGCCTCCCTCCACAACACCTCCAACCTCTGGCCCTTCACATCCTGGTACACGCCTGCTAGAGTGGCCAGGGGCCCTGTGCGCAGAGCACAGCGCGCATTTCACCCTTCATGTGTTTACGATGGTTCATTTACAACAGCAACTGGAGTTAAATGTTGTTCTCACACAAGTGTGGAGGGGTCAAAGTACCCCAACAAGTACGCAATTCTGTGATTATGTAATAAAATAACATAAAACTGAGACGGAAGAGATGCGTTTCCTGCGTCAGATACTGACGCAAAGCGAGTTATTTCGAGTTTCGTAATGAGATCACATTTCTGCCTGAGAGGGAAGGACGGGAGAAACAAGACACCGGGAGGGGGTGAGATCTCCTCTATCTGCTTTCTCAATCGCTCTGTCGGATTAACGTCATGTGTCTGGACTCACTCCTCAGTTCCTGTTGGCCCAGCAGAGAGGCGTGCTGCAGCAGAGCGAGGAAGCGAGGCAGGCCGTCGGTCAGAATGCGACGCGGGGGGCCGTCCTGCCACAGGGCCAGCAGACCTCTGCCTCTGTGCTCCAGAAGAGCCTCTGCTCGCTGGGTGACCTGAAGGGCCGCGGCGCTCAGCTCCTGGAGCCACGCGCTGTCCCTGGACTGCAGACGAGTTCAATTTAATTAAAAATGTATTTGATGAACGTCAAACTTGGAACATTATCTTTCGCTTTGTTCACATCTCCTGCAGCAGTTGGGTTACCTGCCGCCTGAATTCAAAGAGGAGATGATGTAATGTTTTGATTCTCTTCAGCAACTTATCCTGCATCTGAGTGCTCAAATATTGAAACCGCGCCTGTGAAAAGAACCACACGCAGTGTTTTAAAGTGTCATGTTGTAGTTTAAAAATGTGTCAACTTCTGTTGTTTTGTTGATCACCTCCAATGCAGTTAGACTTGCCCAGCAGCCTGTGGCTCGAAGCATCAGCCTCCGACCGACGGACCCCGCGGACACTCGGCCCAGAGTTTGAGGTTTGCCGCTGCCTTCCCTTTTCTGCACATCCAGCGTCAAACTGAGATTTCGTCGCACGCACGCCACTGCAGTGACGTCCTCGGTCAGACCTGGAAACGGACGGATTGGGTTCTTCGCCGCCTCAGTTTGAACGAAGAGGTTGTGCAGACGATGATTCTGGGTTTACCGTTCATGTAGCCTGCTGTGGTCTGAAGGCAGTGTCCCTCCGCCGTCCCGTTCAGCCAGAGCTTCTCTCTGCGGTCCAGTGTGGCCTGCAGCTGCACACCGGAGCGCCCGGGCCAAGACAGGGCGCTGCCCCCCACCTCAATGCTCCAATTACCAACCCGGGACTGTGAAGTGTACACAAACACACACACTTTCTTTGCCGAAAGCCTTAAATTCTTGTATTCTTGGCTTTGCCATTATGCTGCCAGGCCAATAGATGAGAATCAAAAAAGTACATGAGATATAGTCGGCACAAACATTCCATTAAATTGTTTTTTACGGATGTACTAGCTGTACCTTGTTTGTACTATCTAGGATCTACTATCTACTTTCTACTATCTATCTGAAACACTGGTACTTTTATCTTTATAAATGTCACGGTTTGGTTCTGCTTCCTGTCTTTTGTTGTAGTTTTCATGTCTCTTGTGTCCCTGGGTTAGCTTCACTTCCTGCCTTGTCCTGTGATTGCCTGATTGCTTCCACCTGTGTCCAATCACCTGCACCTCCCTAGTGTATTTAAGCCCCGTGTGCCTGTCGTCCCTTGCCGTGTCATTGTCCATGTTACTCGTCGTTGGTGCACGTCCTTTGGCTTTTGTTTGATTTTGTGGTGATTAAAGAGCAACTTCTGGAAGACCCTGCCTTCAGCCTGCACCAGCCCCCACCGTGACAATAAAGCTATATATCTAAACGACTGTCAAAACTACTTGACCTCTGAACACCACTAACTTATTGGTTGAAGCGATTTACTCGATTTACGAGTTTTAACTCTGTTGCTTCTTAATCTTCTGGTGTTTACTTTTTTACTGTGTTGTTTTTATGTCCATTACACATATGTTTGTGCTGTTTTCTTGCCAATGACTCCCTTGTAAAATATATGTTGAATGCCAATGGGCAACATGCTCAGTAAAATAAAGGTTAAACAAAAACAAAAGCACACATACATTGATACTTTACACTCCTTACAAAAGGAGCGGGATGAAACAGCAGCGCTAAGAAGCCCCCGCGAACAGAGTGCATCCAATTCTCATAATTCCTTATCACTATGCAGTCCGAGCCGCTATGCAATAAAGCCGTCAGACCCAACGACACAACACTGACTTGACATGCCCTGTTTAACAAGTTCTTAAATGAGACACATTCTTGTCGATAATTGATGGTTCACCTCAGAGAACAGAGACACGTTGGAGCTCTGAGCAGTAGAGGAGTTGGTCAAGGCCAAGGTGAGGCTGCACTGGTGGGGCCGTCCCGTCACCGAGAGACGAGACTGCGTGTAAAGCAGCTCCTCCCCGGAGTTCACTCTGTGAGATCCTGACCACGACAAAGTCTGCGAGAAACATACAGAGGATGATGTTTACGCTTATGAAAGTGGAGTCACACACACACACACACACACACAAAGACGCCGCTACTCATGTACACCAACGGAAGAGATCACTGCACAAGATAAAAGGCAGAAACAAGGCTCACGGGCTGCGGGGGGCAGAGGCCCAGCAACACTGTGTGCTCCAAGCGGTCCCGCAGGTTGGTCTGAAGCTTGGTCAGGAGTGTGTGTGACGGACAGGGTGCAGCAGAGACTCTGTCCAGGCCGACATTGACCTGAAGGCTGTGCATTCCTTGTTGACCCCTCTGGAAACACAACAACACGGACACACAAACGTCAGCCATCGGCAATCGCAGGACGAGAGTTCACCTCATGAGCAGCTTTAGCTTTCGGAGTACCTGGTACTTCAGGCCTTGCCTGACGCTCCTGTTGTTCCATCTTAGCTCTGCATTCTGTGTGTACAGGTTTCCCTCCTGACCCGCTGACACACAGCCTTTAACTAAGGAGACTCCCATCTACCCACGCACACACACACACACACACACACACACACACACACACAAAGGTCAAGTTAGTGGGTTCTCAATAAAGTCCCACAGACACTCACAAAAGAGTCCACAAACCTGTGAGGAGAACAGAGCACATGCCTGCCCCCTGCTGGAGTGGTTCTGCCACTGTTTGTTCAGGGTGATGTTGACGGTGCCTGCGCTGTCCCATGACAGATGGGTCTGCATGCACAGTAAAAAATACATCAGGAATTTCCCATTTTTTGGATGCCAATTGCACAATAAACTATGCTTAATTATGGCGATTGCTTAAATGAAACCACATGATTGATAAACAACATGATTTGAAATAAACCAGGAAAACAGCCACCTTCAAATTGAGGTAAAGTATAGTGCTTCGAATTGCAAATGTGTCGAGTTGTCAAAAAACTGTTGGGTTAAATGAACAGCCGAGATGATACATACTCTCCCGGTGTAAATTGAAGAGCTGTGAGCGTGGCGGCATACCTGGTGGCTGCTGCGCTGTTCCCTCTGTGAGCTGTGTGACAGTGTGTGAAAGGACGTCTGGCTCAGTGTGGAGGAGAAAGGCTGTTTCAGCTCCAGTTTGGTCTCATTCGTCTCCTCTGATCGGCTCCACCAGCTCACAGCTTTGACCTTTATATTTTTTTTTAGAATGCAAGGCACAGGTTTTCAACAAAGTGGATCGAAACATGGTTATTTTAAATCAAAACTTTGAATGCGTTTACACCATTTAATAAGATCATTTTGGAGAGGACAAGACCTAAAAGACCCATTTGAATGAAGCCCGTCATCCTGACACGGGTTGTAGATTCTGACCTGCTGCAGCCGGCCATGCCTCGTCCAGTCCAGTAAAACACTGTCAAGTCGGCCACGTAAGGAACGCTCAAGAGTCACCTCCAAACCAGTCCAAAGGGGGACGCAGTTGATCTGAACTGAAGACGAGAACAAGATAAAAACATAGAAAATCTGTAGTCTGACAAACCCGTACGTCACTTTTCAATAGCTGGATTTTTTTATAGATGCCATGGAAACGGACATATTTTGTCCCTGAGATGGTTGTGATCGTTTGCAGTGTTGTTCTGCTATAGTTTACCCTTCAGGGTCTGGTTCCCCATCTCCAGTGCTGGAGGTGAAGAATAGAGACCAGACAAGATGAACTCCTGGCCTCCCCACACAGCCCCATGTTGAACCTGCTGGCTCCAGTTCCTGGCCTCGTACACCGTCCTGACTGCGACAGCCCGGGGGAGCGGCTTCAACTACAGAACCAAGGATGTGGAAAAGCTGAAAGGTCTGCTTTAGATCTGTAAAATAGAATATTTGTGCTGAGAAATACCTGTGGGTATGAGTGTTTGAGCTCTAGAGCCTGTCTGTATCCGCTCTCTATCGCTGCTAGCTCCCCCACAGCCCACAGCCTTCGCCTCCCTGTCGACACCTCCATCAAACCCGCCACGCTGGACTGACTCTGGTTCAGCTGGAGCAAAGGAGGAGAGATGGCAACATGAGTTGTGTGTGAACGTGCCCATCGAACTTACTAAATTACCAGAACAAATGCGTTGAAAAATGATCCTGCTTAATTTCAGTTTTAATGAGATTTAATAAAGGGGGTCCCACCTGGGAGTGGACATTGAGCTGAGAAGGCAGGTGAACCAACATCCCGGGAATAGAGTGGACCACCTTCACCACCAGGTCCGTGCTGGACAAAAGAACATCTGTCACCCAAAGTAAGTGTGCATGCATGTGTTTGATAGGGGGAGAACATTTTTTGGGGGGCTGTAACCAATAAGGCGATGTGACCTTGGATTATGCGTGTATGGTGATAGTACCTATGAGCCAGGTGATGTCCCTGAATGATAAGCGCCAGTGAGGAGCTGAGTTCAGGGTTCACAGCCATGGAGCACCTCAGCTGTGACTCGGTAAGTCTTCCCCAGGCCTCGACCTACGTCCACAGTCGCACACAGATGGTTAGCAGGAGAAAAGCTGTGGGAATTTTGAGTGCATGTTACCATCACCTGTAAAGCAGGGTTAGTTAACCCCTGTTCAAAGTGTTTTAGTGTGACTCTGGCCTCCTTGGACCCTCTATGCGCGCCCCACCCTCCTACGTCCCACACAACTCGGACTCTCCAGTCGTGACAGTGGATGTCGACCGAGGCGCTCCGAAGAGGACCTGCACAGGGCATCAGTACAGTTGGTTAAAGGTCAAATCTATATATTTTATTGCTATATACTAATATTGCGGTGATGAGAATACACCTTTTTTTTTAACTGAGCGCTGTCTGCATTTAAAGAATGAAATATGCACAACTTTCACTTTGTTATTCAGACATTGTGCTCGTCAAGTCAAATGAAGACTGAGCCGAACAGACTTTGAGAGGGAAAATAAAGACATAAATAAAATACATTAATCATGGTATCAAGAAATCCATATAAAAAACCCAAACTGTCAATGCCAGCAGACCTTTGAACTGAGCAGTTAGGGAGCTGTCCAGGCGTTGCTGCATCCCTGTTTGATTGGAAGCTGGTGGAGAGTAGGACAACAGCAGGCCGAGACGCCCACGGGCCAAAGACACATTCAGACCGGAGGAGAGCAGGTTGTGTCCGTCCACAGTGAGCTCAACTCGGGACTGATGCTCAGAAAACACTCCCCGGATGGAACAAAGGCCCTTTGAGAAGAAAAGTGAAGGGTTTGTTTATTTCCCCCATTTATACATATGCAGAAATACTATATAAAGAGCCAAAACAATCCCAAATGTATAATGTTACCTCCATATGAAGTGGCAGTCCTCTGTCCTGTAGCCACGACCAGGTGTGCCACATGGCTCCTCTTACCTCTTTGGTGATTGGCAGGCATTTCATCTCAAGGCTCATCCCTGCCTGCTGTCCTCCAAACTGGGACTGTAATGTCAAGGTCTTCCCCTGGACAGAGCCGAGCTCTACCTGCACACACACTCACTATGCTTTCAACCATCGGAGGGATTGTTCTGTCAGTAAATGTCAGCTCTGGGTGTTCGGGTTGAGTTTCTAACCTGGATGCTGTTGTTTGCAGGGACTCCGAGTTTCTCCAGAAAGTTCACTGTGTGTTTAAAATGACTCTTCACTCTGACCGTTTCAGACATCTTGGAAACCGAAATCTCTTGAGTTATCTGTAAAACATTCAGCAGCTGTTACTACATACAGGCTGCTATGGTTATGACGTCAAATACGGTATATCATTATGGCTAAACTTCAGGGTCGTGGGACCTCAGAAATCCCAAAACACAGTGTCATACCTTTTGGTTTCCTGCATTGCTGTGTACTTGATAATAGTATGAGCCGTTGCCATGGCTCCCAGAATTCATCATTACCGCCATATTAACAGGGAGACCCAGCTTTTCCAACAGGGGCACAGAGTGGTTTACATTAAGCAATGCTTCATTTTTATCCTGGGGAAACAACGGCATTGAATTATGATGGATGGCTTCACATCCCGTGTCACAATCTTTGTCACAAGTGAAATGTGAATTTTGTTGAGGCAAATAATTAACTTTCTTTAAATGTGACGTGCAAAATCCCAATACTTTTATGTATTTTCACACCTTAGTTTTCCCAAGAGCCAGTGAAGCCTTTAACTCTGTTGCATCCGTCACCACGGAGACCTGAGATGCTGCATGAGTCGGTGAGACAACCAACAACACAGAGGACTCCATCTTGTCCGGACCACCCCATCCCTACAAACACGATTAGTAAGTGATACAGTGAAGTCATTGTAGCTTAAATAGGCGCATGTGGTGTGTTCCCTCTACCTGAATCACTGTACAGTTGTTGTGATACACCAGCGACCCCTGCAGGGCTGGTTGTGACATCAGCGCTGCGCTGGCTCCAACAGCGCACTCCTCCATCTGAATGACAGCTTCAGTCCCATATCGATGTTTTCCGCCCCTACAGGTGACTTTCAGTCTGCTGCGCTCTGGCAAATGATGGAGAAGATTGTGAATGAGCTCGCCCTCCACACTCAGCTCCGGCCGGGCGCTTGCATTTAGCCTCAGGAAAGCCATTTTGCCCCCCAGATTGGTGTCCACCGTCGCCGTCCAGACGCCGAGGGGGTCCTGCCAGACCGAGCCGTTCAAATGGGCCTAGTGAGGACAGAACGTCAATGTCGTTAGAGCTGTTAAAAAAAGTGAATACATCGCACTCAAACCCTGGCTGGGGATGTGTCATTCTTCCTCCAAACCACAATTATATAGACCATTTGGATTTTGCATGAAAATCACAGACTTCCGACCCAGTTGACTAGCAGACACTACAGAATTCCCAAATAAATTAGAGGCAACTTTACACTTTAGTCCACAAAATGCTACAGTACCTGTAAGATCGGGCACTTTGACTCCAGAGCCCAGAGCCACTGTGTCCTTCCGTTGGTCTTTTCGTCTCTATTGACCCGGACGTAACACGACCCGGCCCTAACGAACAGGGACCCGGCTTGCTCAGGGCCACGAGGAGCAGTGGCCTCCACGGTGATCCTCTGGGGCACACCTCCACTCCTCGGGCCGATGAAGGAGTGTGTGAGGGTCCCGGAGAAACGCGGAGGACTGCAGGACTGACTCAGCTCCAGGGAGACGTCCCGGCCGTCGGCCCTCAGAGAGGAGGTCACGGTGCGCAGGCAGGGTGCGACTGACAGGAGGCCCTGCAGAGCCAGCGACGCTGGGAGGAGCGTTCCCTGTGGCACACATATGTGGAGTATGTTAATCTGTGTTAAGAGACTTTGTGTCTCTGTCCGCGGTGGTAGCAAGTCAAATAGAGGAGACAGGGATCCAGCAGCTGTATCATCCGTCGGAGCGATCCGCTCTACTTGCTGTCACAAATGAGCTGTAGCTTGACCTTGTAGTGAGCTGGAAACTGAATTTCAAAGGAAGCTTTGTTAATATAAACATGTGTGAAATCCCAGTTCCTCCAACTGTGATAAAAGAAAAAACAATGTATTGTCACAGTCAGACGTAAGAGGAATATTCACAACATTCTTCTGCAGGTTTACACAATATCTAATAAAATAAAATCGAATAAAATGAATTGATTATCTGACCTGTAGCGCAGGACAGTCGTTTGTCAAGTTCACAGCATAAGACGACTGCTCCTCCATGTATGAAGCATCCATTTCCCCCAAATTGCCCCTAAAATAACAACGTCCCAGCTCCAGGCCCAGCTCCACACCAGGGAGATGTGCAGTTGAAACATTCAAGAGTATCGCTCCATGGGCCGGAAATCCCAGCATCTGCACTGCGTCTATAGAGTGCTGTACAGATGCTTTCAGACCAAGGTGGGGATGACAGGTTAGATGCACACTGAGGCTGCCTTTCTGTTGCCCCTCAGTCAGGAGAATGGTTCTGAGATGAGTGGAGCAGCCAGAACGAGTGATGGTGATGTTGTCTGAAGTCTGCGACGGCAGGAGAGTCTGTGAGGGAAGAATTTAGAAGAAATGATTAGAACTGGGACATCGCTTATGCACCATCGTTCATACTTATATTGAACCAAAACAAACTGGAATGAGGAAACAAGACCATTGCTGAAAGGATTTGTTACATTACATTTTATAGTACTTTTAAGGGTTTTTTTTAGGGTGCTTCAGCCTTTTAGTCTGTCAGCGGGGCAGACACGAGGCACTCACAGGAGTCCTGCTCATTTTCAAAATCCAAAGAACCATGAAGTCCTTCTTTCCCCGCTTGCCCGCGAATGGTTAAAGATGTTTTTCGACTCTACTAAGACTCCCCAGTCGTTTGCATCGGAAAGACAGCAACAGACTCGAAGTGATCGAATCCCGCGTGACAACGCCATCCCAAGCTCTCAAGCTCGAGCAGTCCGTGCCAACCATGTAGCCCAGGCCTCTCCAGCCCGCAGTGCCCCGTTAAAGTCCACTCTCCACGGGTCTACAGTCGACCCAATCCCCAGGGCCCACCTCCGAGGCCCGGGCCGGCGCAAAAGCCTGAGACTAGATTTAGTGGGCAAGCCCAGATGCGCCAGCAGTAGCACGGATGAATGAGCGAGGTTTAGCCATCGAGCTCCTTCTGGCCACTGGGGCCGTAGCAGCCTTTAGCTTGAGCACCGAGACTTGAGTGAGCGAGCGACAAGGCCACAGCAGAGCCGGGTGTGTGGTCTACGAGAGCGAAACATTCGTACCTCCACAGGGCGACCTGCCACGTTTCCATAACACTGGGTTGAGAGTCGGTCTGCGGTGCCCTCCCCTGTGCAGTTCATCTGTGAAAACAAAACCCCTGTTGGAAAAGTTTGTTTTTCAAAGAGGAAACTGAAGAAGGAGACATGAGAACGTCTGAGGAATAACTGAGCTTTAGACAGAAAATGTCATTCTTACTGGTAAATGTATTACTACTGATAATGATGGGCTGGATTAGTGGCTCAACTTCTTTGAAGTATATATATACATATATAAATATATACATATATAAATATATATACATATAATCTTCCTCTTTTGTGCCTTGAAATGTGATTTATTGTGCAAATATGAAGCTATCAGACTGGAAACAGAAAGGACCATCTCATCACAAAATTGACCTGATGGACCGTGATGAAGGACAATTATCTGGATCTAAAATTTTGTCACACTATTCCTTTAACTTATTTGAACCCAACGTCTCCTGAACAAAGATCATTGAGATCATGGTTAATGATGAATAAAACCAGTTTTACCTGTAAAGAGGTTGGTATGACTCCCTTGAGCTGCTGTATCTGTTGCCATAGAGACACCACTAATATAGCTGTGCTGTTTTGGGAGCCAATGTTAAAAAGGATGTCCGCCATTCTCTCGTCTTCCATGTCAAGAACCAGGCTTGTGTCTAGACCGCCTGCTTCTAACTGTGGAATATGAGCATGTGAACATATTATGAGAAAGATGACGCATTGATGCTTCTAATGTCGTCAATAGAGAATGAACATGCTTTGGAAGGTAGACCTTCACCTGGAAATGTGCTTTGGCTTCTATGGAGCTTGATACACCGCTTTTCAGCAGGGCCTGTACTTGATTCTGCAGCTTGGAGAAATACTCCCATCGGAGGGGAACAAGGTGTGTCTTTCCTCCATCAAACTCAGCTTTTAGACGTTCTGGTCCAGCCTGCAGTTCTGCAAGCACCGACAGTCGTTCGCCATCCTGGGCCCACCGGACCTGCACCTTACTGCTGTCATATATACCTTTTATCCAGGAGAGATTCCAATGGTTAGATCATAAAATATGTTATCCATCATTTTGTACCACAAATCAGGCAGTTACTGGTTTATAGCTGTGTTATAATACTCTCACACCCCTGCTATGATGTCTTGTCCCTTTCACGATAACTCATTTTTTCAAAGGCACACAACTGCTGCTGTTATATGAACACAACTGCATTGAAACAATTTAGTTTGAAAACCAGTTGGGGCGTAACACCGAAATAGGATTAAGGCAACAGACCTCAACAAAAAAAGGCAAGCCTAGCAGAAAGCGTTTGGTGCGAACTGTTATTTATTACTAAAAAATCTTTAACTTTCATATTGCAATACTTCTTGAGCTCACCGCAGGCCTCAATGTGTTGTGATTATATCACAGCTGAGTAATATAATCACAACATAACACGGCCTATCAGGGAGCCATTGTTCCGATCATTTACCTGTTGCATTGAGGAGGCGGAGGGCGTGAGATAGGCTGGTGTTGACCTCACCCCTCCCTCCACCCGCCAGTCGTCGGCTCGCATTCACGCAAAAGTGCTCCGCCCCTAACCAAACACACAACCAATCACGGGCTACATGGGGTATATTTCCCGTCGTGCTCTCTTCCTCCTCGCTGTCCGAAGCATCTCCGGCTGCTTCCTGATGTCTCAGCTCCACTTTGTACAAGGTCTCCATCACTCTAACTCTCAGCTGCCCTGAAACAATATTAGGTTAAAAAAAGTATTCTCTCTAATCACGACGTGTTTTGATCTAAACACAGATCGATAACTTCTACCTTCCACGAGGGTGTCGGACTGTCCCAGCACGCCGTCCAACCCCAGGACTGGAGGCAAAGCAGCGAGATGGGCCATGGAGTGCCTCAGGTCCCCGGACACAGCCAGCTGGAGACCACCGGTGTCTTTGAGAGACCCTCTGAGCTGAACCAGCAAAGCCTCCCGCCCATGTGCATAGGAGCCCTGCAGAGACACTCTGGAGGAAACAGAGACAGACCACTGTATGTAACCTTATTTACTACATATGGCTTCCTTGTATATCCGATGCACAGACCTGTCTGGTGACATGTTGGCGGCCATGTTTACGTGCATGTCAGTGGCAGAAGGCAGCAGGCTCTGGGATACGTTCACCTTCAGTCCCACAGCTCTGTCTCCCCCCTGGAAGGTGTGGGACATCTGGGCGTTTAGCTTCACTGTGTCCTTCCCATCAGCCCTCACGTGTACTGAGCTACTTCCTGTACCGGCCGCTGCAAAAAGGTCTGCAGTGGCCTTTGCCTGAACATGAAAAAGGTGAAAATCAGACTGTGGTGGCGGGCGTGGTTTCGGCTCGGCTGCAGAGGGAGAGAGAGGGGGAGTGGCTCGGGGAACAGTGCCAGGTGGAAACACTTGGCAACCAGCTGGGGGGAATTAACGGGTCTCCTCTCGCCCCTATAAACAGTGAGGCGAGCGAGGAGGGAGGAGGGAGACGGACCGACCGACCGAGCGAGCGAGCGAATTAATTAATGAATTGTGCGAATAAAAAGCATTTGTGAAACCCACCACCCTGCGGTCCTGTGCCGTGTCTTCAACCCCACGCACCCACACCTTACAGTGGCGCCCAACTAGGTATGGAACCCGGCGATCAGCAGGCGGAGGGGATGGCGCAGCCGGCGATCGCGCTCGGGCGGATGCTGGGAGAGATCGCCGCGATGCAGCGGGAGCAGGCCGAGGTCAACCGGCACTTTCTGGGGGCGCTCCAAGCCCAGTCGGATCGGCAGACCCGGGTGTTGGAGCAGCTGGTGGCCCGGCCAGCCGCGGCAGCACCGGTACCGGGTCCCCCGGCGTACGCGGGGGTGGTGCTGCATAAAATGACGCCGGCGGACGAGGTACAGTCGTACCTGGAAATGTTCGAGGCGATGGCGGAGGCATGCGGGTGGCCGGCGGACGAACGGGCAATCCGCCTGCTGCCACTACTGACCGGAGAGGCGCAGACAGCTGCCCTGGGTCTGCCGCCCGGGGCAAGACAGGACTACGCCGGGGTAAAGAGGGCCATCATGGACCGGCTGGGGCTCTCCCCCGAGGACCACAGGCGGCGTTTCCGGGAGGCGAGGCTGGGTCCGGAGGACCGTCCGTTCGCCTTTGCTCAGCGGCTACGGGACGCGGCCAACAGGTGGCTGCAGCCGGAGGGCGCGGGCGGCGAACCGGCGGTGGTGGAGAAGGTGGTGGCGGAGCAGTTTCTGCAGGGGCTCCCGCCGCGGACCTCTTCGTGGGTCCAGTACCACCGTCCGGCGACGTTGGAGGCCGCGGTCACCCTGGCAGAGGATCACCTGGCGGTCCACCCCGGCGGACGGGGCGACGCCGGGCGCCCGCCCGCGCCGCCGCAGCCGGTCCCCACGCCGCGAAGGAGGACCCAGCAGCCGGCGGCAGGGTGGCCCTTGCCGACGCCGCGGTCACCAGCTCGTACCAGGGGGGCCGACCACGCAGCACCGACCGGGGCCGGCACTCTTCCTGACCCACCCGGAGGTTCTCAAACGCCAGGGCAGGAGTGCTGGAAGTGTGGGCAGCCCGGCCATCTGCGGAGGGAGTGCCCGCTGATGGAGGTGGGGCAGGTGATCCGGGTTGCCGGCGCTCCATCACCCTCCCCCGGCCCGGGAGCGACGTACCGCGTTCCGGTAAGAATCCAGGGGGGTACACGCCAGGCGATGGTGGATTCGGGCTGTTCGCAGTCCATGATACACCAGAGCCTGGTTCGGCCAGGGGCATTGGTAGAAGCGTCGCGGGTGAAAATAAGGTGTGTGCACGGGGACATTCACGAGTATCCCATAGTGTCCGTCGAACTTCGGTTCAGGGGAAAAAAATATAGAATAAAGGTCGCGGTTAGCTCCCACCTGACGCACCCCGTAATTTTGGGAACGGATTGGGAGGGATTTAACACGCTAATGGGGCAGGCTGCGGGGGTGCGTTCACGACCGACAGGGACATGCGGTATGTGTGCGGTGCTCAGCGGTGACGCGAGGTCGTCCGACGCCGCCGGGGAAGAGGGGGAACCGGCGGAGCCTCCCGAGGAGACCCCGGCGGTTCCCGAGTTCCGCTCCATGGAAGATTTTCCACTCGAGCAGTCTCGGGACGATACTCTACGCTCAGCCTACGACCAAGTGATAAGAATTGATGGTCATTTGGTGCGCCCTGACGCAGCACAGTCGTACCCGCACTTCTCATTGATTAGGGACAGACTGTATAGAGTGAGTCGTGACACTCGAACAGGGCAGGAAAACACCCAGTTGTTAGTACCGAAAAGCCGCCGGGAAATGGTTTTCCAGGCGGCTCACTATAATCCGATGGCGGGTCACATGGGATACGGGAAAACACTAGACCGGATAATGGCCCGATTTTATTGGCCAGGCATCCGGGCGGACGCGCGCCGCTGGTGTGCGTCCTGCCCGGAGTGTCAATTGGTTAATTCACCAGCCATACCACGTGCCCCGCTGCGGCCGCTACCGTTGGTGGAGGTTCCGTTCGAGCGCATCGGCATGGACCTCATCGGGCCATTTCACCGGAGCGCACGCGGATACCGCTTTGTGTTAGTCCTCATGGATTACGCAACCCGGTATCCGGAGGCAGTGCCATTGCGCAATATCTCTGCAAAGAGCGTCGCGCAGGCTCTGTTTCAGGTCATCTCCCGGGTTGGAATCCCGAAAGAGATTCTAACAGACCAGGGCACCTCGTTCATGTCGCGCACACTGGGAGAACTTTACGGGTTACTGGGCATTAAGTCCGTCCGCACGAGTGTGTACCACCCCCAGACCGACGGGTTGGTAGAGCGGATGAATAGGACGCTGAAGTCCATGATTCGTAAATTTATTAGCGACGATGAACGTAATTGGGACAAATGGCTTGACCCTCTGTTGTTTGCAGTCCGGGAGGTCCCCCAGGCCTCCACGGGATTTTCTCCCTTTGAGCTTCTGTTTGGCAGGTCACCAAGAGGGGTGCTGGACCTTATTAAAGAAAGCTGGGAGGAAGGTCCGAGCCCCGGAAAGAACGAGATCCAGTACGTCCTGGACCGGCGAGCAAAGCTCCACACACTGGGGAGGATGTCACGGGAGAATTTGCTCCAGGCCCAGGAACGACAACAACGGCTGTACAACAGAGGGGCCAAGCTGCGAGAATTCACACCGGGAGAAAAGGTACTTGTATTACTTCCCTCTTCCAACTCAAAACTCCTGGCTAAGTGGCAAGGGCCCTTCGAGGTCACACGCCGGGTGGGGGATGTTGATTATGAGGTGGTGCGGTCTGACAGGGGCGGGGCTACACAAATATACCACCTCAACCTCCTGAAACCCTGGAGGGAGGCGGAGTCTGTTTCTCTGATTTCCACAGTATCGGAAAGAGAGGACCTGGGGCCGGAGGTGCCAAAAGCGGCTAATCCCACCCCGCTCCCGTGTGAGGGTCATCTCTCTGAGGACCAGAGAGCGGACATTGCCCAGTTGCAGAAGCGGTTTGCTGATGTGTTCTCCCCCCGGCCAGGCCGCACCGACCTGATAATGCACCGAATCGAGACCCCCCCGGGGGTGACGGTGAGGTCACGACCCTACAGACTACCCGAACACAAAAGAAAAGTGGTTCGGGAGGAATTAGCGGCTATGTTGGAGATGGGGGTAATAGAAGAGTCCAACAGCGCCTGGTGCAGCCCCATCGTTCTGGTGGCCAAGAAGGATGGGACTGTGCGGTTCTGCGTGGACTACCGCAAGGTAAACGACGTGTCACGATTCGACGCCTACCCAATGCCCCGGGTCGACGAACTCCTGGACCGGCTGGGCACTGCACGTTTTTTTACGACCCTGGATTTAACTAAGGGCTACTGGCAGATTCCCCTGTCTTCAGAGTCCAGAGAGAAAACGGCTTTCTCCACTCCGTATGGTTTGTACCAATTCACCATGCTTCCCTTCGGCTTGTTCGGTGCCCCGGCCACGTTCCAGCGCCTCATGGACCGGGTGCTGCGTCCGCATGCCTCATATGCGGCCGCGTACCTGGACGATGTAATCATCCACAGCACCACCTGGGCGGAGCATGTGCGGCGGGTGGACGCGGTGCTGGAGTCGCTGAGGCGGGCCGGGCTCACCGCCAACCCGGGGAAGTGTGCAGTTGGACGGAGGGAGGTACGGTATCTGGGGTACCACTTGGGGGGTGGGCAGGTGCGTCCTCAGGTGGACAAGACGGCAGCTATTGCAGCCTGCCCGCGCCCTAAGACAAAAAAAGAGGTGAGGCGGTTTTTGGGGCTGGCGGGTTACTACAGACGGTTCATCGCCGGCTTTGCGGACCTCACCAGCCCCTTGACCGACCTGACCCGGAAAGGTGCGTCAGATCCGGTCCAGTGGTCGGAGCAGTGCCAGCGGGCGTTTGAGAAGGTAAAACAGACTCTCTGTGGGGAGCCACTCCTCCACACACCTAACTTTTCTCTCCCGTTTGTTCTGCAGACCGACGCGTCGGACAGAGGGCTGGGGGCCGTTTTGTCCCAGGAGGTGGAGGGGGTCGACCGCCCCGTTGTCTACATCAGCCGGAAGCTATCGGAGAGGGAGGCCAGGTACAGCACGGTGGAAAAGGAGTGCCTGGCCATCCGGTGGGCGGTGGGCTCCCTGCGCTACTACCTCCTGGGACGCTCATTCACCCTCTGTTCGGACCACGCCCCGCTCCAATGGCTCCACCGCATGAAGGATACTAACGCCCGGATCACTCGGTGGTATCTGGCCATGCAGCCTTTTAACTTCAAGGTGGTCCATAGGCCGGGGACGCAGATGGTCGTGGCGGACTTCCTCTCCCGCCCTCTCGAGGGAGGGGGGGGGGAGTAAGCTAGGCCGGACGGCTCCCCGGCCTAAGTCGGGCGGTGGGGGTATGTGGTGGCGGGCGTGGTTTCGGCTCGGCTGCAGAGGGAGAGAGAGGGGGAGTGGCTCGGGGAACAGTGCCAGGTGGAAACACTTGGCAACCAGCTGGGGGGAATTAACGGGTCTCCTCTCGCCCCTATAAACAGTGAGGCGAGCGAGGAGGGAGGAGGGAGACGGACCGACCGACCGAGCGAGCGAGCGAATTAATTAATGAATTGTGCGAATAAAAAGCATTTGTGAAACCCACCACCCTGCGGTCCTGTGCCGTGTCTTCAACCCCACGCACCCACACCTTACACAGACGATACCTCAGAGGAAAAAAGGCAGACACCTTTTTTTGTCATTTGTTTTCATTAACTAAATTGAGAAAAACTCATTTGGGTCCCGTGAATGACAAAACCTTGAAGTAACCCACCTCTAATGTTTTTGGAACCTTTGACTTGAAAGGGTGGCTGAGAGAGGAATAAAGTCCGATTCTTCCCGAAGTACCATTTAGTTGCACAGAAAGCTAATAAGAAAAAAACAGCACACATTCACCAGAACCTCCGCCGAAGGAATAAGCAACAATTAAATTGCTGATGCGGTTCTACTCACTTGGCTTTCCTGACGCTCTATTCTCAGTTTCCCTTTGGCTTGATAATCAAAGTCACTGTTGCTTTTGGCGATCCAAGAGACATTTCCCTCCACTATAGCGGCGTAAGGGAACTGCAGCTGTAACATCAAGCAAAGCAAACTGGTCACAAGCTTTGCTGTTCCTGCTGTAAACAACACACGCCAACTGCAATCAGACAACAGACAAATAAACACTTTGCAACTGAGTGGTTGGTAAAATGTTGATTTCCTGAGAGTGGAGGCCCATTTACCTGGAGCTGATGGGTGAAGTTTGCTTTGACTGTTATCACTTGGTGACTTGAGTGTAAAGGGTTTAACTGAACTCGCCCGAAGAAAGTCAGCTTCTCCTTGCTGCCAACGCGCAGCCTCCCTTGAATGTCTTTCTGGGTCTGAGAAGGAATGGGTGATACGTAGATCATGCGGTGTATATAGAATTCACAAATGTTTTTCGATATCAACATCAGGTCTGCATCACACATCTCTGTCATTTAAGTTCAATGTTTGGGGTTTTCAAGGCTGGCAGTTTACCTGGTTGCTGGTTATCATCACACAGGCTTCTGAGTCTGACGGAACAGTGTCAGAGCTGAAAGGATGGACAAGCGCCGAACAAAGCTAAACGTGCGGGAGAGCCACAAAAAAACAAAATGTCATGAAAACACCATTTAATACTGCTAAGCATAATGCGTTGAATCAGTAAATCCACTTGTGCTACACTTACAAAAGGGCTCTGTGGCTGGTAGCCGAGGGTGAGGGTGTGGACGACCTCCCTGTTGCCGTAGAAACCACCTTTCGACTCCAGTATGTAAAGGCCTTGGACGAGGTCGACGGTGAAAGTCTCCCGCAGGAGCAGAGTCTGGGGAAAGGTCTGGAAGGGCTGTCTGTGCCATATGGGATTAATTGTTTGTGTGAATACATTTGCAACCGTCATAAAATACATGAATAGATGTGGGATTGAGGCACGGACCTGAGCTGGAGCATTGCTGTTTTCTGATACATCTTCATGTCCTTCCTCAGCTCCTCTACCAGTCCCTCAAACTGCAGCTCTGTTGCCGGACCCTTTGGCTTGGAGAAGGTCATCTTCAGTATCGCTTGCCTCCTTTTCAAACTCTGAAAGAAGTCAGTGGAAAATGAATTATATAAAGAGTTTAACTCAACAAACCCATTCTACGCCACCCAGTGTTGCCAATCCACCTTATCCAAAGTGTTGAGGGCCGCGGTGAGGCTGGCGTTGTGCTTGCCATAGGTGGAGGCCATCTGCAGCGTGTGGCTGAACTTGGAGGTCTCCAGGGAGACGTCTCCCCTCAAGGGTGGCGTCCACAAGGACCTCAATGAGCCGGAGGCCCCCACACTTTGCCTCCCCACTGAGCACCGCCCTGCTGCCTGGGGAGGGACAACGTAGGAGTTGGAGGAGACGCAAGCAATGCGCATGTTAAAAAAGTGGATTCTTCGATGGAGCGTCCGCCCCCTTCCTCACTTGGATGTAGGTGACAGCTTGCGTGGAGAGCTGTAGACGGGCCTCCCTCTCTCGGCCCCTGTCCCTGTAGAAACCCTCCAGCCGGAGGTCACGGATGACCAGCCACCTGTTGGCGGTGAGCTCCGAGGTGAGCTGGAGCGTGTGGCGCTGGTGCTGGCTCAGTTTGTGGACAGTATAGACGTACAGCCACGGTGTGTCCATGTTAAAAGTACCTGGACAATGACGGGAGAGACGTCATGCTGACTTCTGCCTCACTGCCGTTGCAGACTCGAGGGATACTTTTATATGAGCCGTTTTACCTTCCCATTGTTTCTGCGGAGCGTCTTTTGGGGGTCTTTTCCAGTGTAACCCAGCCACCAGTGGCATCACGTTGTTGTAGTGGATTTTGAGGTGAGTGCTGCTCTCAGACCAGAGTTGTCTCACGTGCGAGTGCAGAAGCTGAGTCCTGTAGTTTAAGTTCTTCTCTGGCACTTGGAGACCGAACTAAAATATAATGAGATGGAATATTTGCATTTTAATTTGGACAAATTAAAAATACAGCCAATGCTTAGACAGTATTATGCCGCAGTAGGCCCCCCACAGAGGTATTTTTTACCTCCAGCGTGTAGCTGGTGTGATTTTGTGTGGATTGGTTTCTGAATGACTGACTTAATAGAATTGTACGCTTATTGTTGATCTCATCCCAGTGTTTGCCGTAGCTCATGTCCAGGGAGGATTTAATGTGTCCGCGGCCTTCCTCGTGCCTAAGGTGGACCTGCGGACGCACATGAAAGCAGTCACGTCCCCTGTTTCACTCGTCCAGGAAGGAATTAGTCTCATCAGTAAGTATTACATTGAGACAGATTGACATGTACACGGGTACCTTGTGGTTGATAGGACCTGTGTTGGAGCAGTAGAATTCATGATCTGCTCTTAGGGTGAGGGTCAGGTTTGAGTCTCTCTCACTCTTCAGTCTCTGAGACGCGTAACACTCGTGACGCAGGTGCCTGGCATCACCTGTGAAGGACTCAACGGTCAGGGCCAACTCACGTGGTGAAATGTTTGTGAACCAAATGTTACCTTTGACAGCAAAACATTTACTGGGAAATAGTTTGATTTACCCAAATGCTGATAGTAACGCTGAAATGCAGTTTGTTTGGTAGCATGCAGTAATCTAAAAAAACATGTTGCACTCTGACTTTGTTATGAACGGGATCCGGGGGATGTAGTAAGCATAAATGCTGCTGCTTCATTTTAATCTAACCGCCTCACTGAAATAGAATCTTTACTTCTGCATAGAAGAATAAAACAATTAGAGTGATTCAATTCTCCAACAAGCTGCAGCCCGAAACTGTCACTCACCTCCTAGACCGTATTTGAGCCTGAGAGCGGAGCTCCACAGGGAGCCTTTCCGCTCCATCAGTCCCAGCATCCTGGTGCCGACCACATCGGGTATCAGGATGTCGGCCTCCACAGAGTGCTGCCTGCTGCTGGCGTCCCGTCTGCGCTCTAGGGCCACTGAACACAGCAGGACCACTTGTGAAATGTGAATGTCAAATAGCAAACCTTTTCGAGGTGATAC
Organism: Pungitius pungitius; assembly: GCF_949316345.1. Lineage (NCBI taxonomy): Eukaryota > Metazoa > Chordata > Actinopteri > Perciformes > Gasterosteidae > Pungitius > Pungitius pungitius. The sequence goes on from NC_084914.1 coordinate 8,393,347, forward strand.
ATGGATGCTGTTTGGCCGCGGTAGTTACCTGACATTGACGCTGTTTCTCTGAACACGTTCTTTACAGTGGCGGAGAACCGGGTCTTCCTGCCCAGTCCACGGGTGACATTAGCAGAGAGGATCATGGGATGTCCATCAGCGGCCACTTTGGCTTCAAGATGAAAACGCGTTCTCTGCTCTGACAGGAGGGTCTGAGTGTCGACCAAACCCTGAAGAAACAGGAAAATCATGTTACGGTCAAATCAATCCTACAGTTTAATTCTACAGTAAATGACAAAGCCTACCATGACATAATAATGAGACCCATCAATCAACAGCTCCAGCTTTCCTGACTTTATGGTCCTCTCCTGCTCAAGTTGCCCTGAGAAAACACCACAGCATCAGAACACACCCCGGACAGACGGGTTTTATTATGGTGTTCGTGTGTGGCCAACCCTGTAATTGGATGATTTTCAGCGGATGGGTGATCCTCAACAACAGTCTGTGAGGGTTGAAGGTGAGGTCCACGGACATGTCCCTGGGAATGGAGGACTGAGGTGTGGCCAGGAGGAGGTGGATGGAGGCCTCTTTGGGGAGCCAGCTGCCCCTCTGAAACACAAGTTGGGACAGCGTTGTGCGTTAGTTCAGGTGAGGGTAGATAAAGAGATCTCAAAGACGGAACTGGTCTGAGGATCTTCTCACCTGAGGGAGCAGCGAGTAAGCGGCCTCCAGCAGGTAGTAATGGAGGCCTCTGTCCAGCTTCAGCAGCCTGAGGGAGAGGTGGACCGGTCCTGGAGCAGGAAGTGAAAAACCTGTGGCCGGTGATGGGTACGAGGCATTGGAGCACAGCTGCCAGCCCACCATCTTGGACACTGTGGGGATAGACGTCAGGGATTGATAAGAAACGTACTAGTGTCATGTGACAATTGAAAGATGTCAGCTGACTAATTGAACAACTACAGCCAAATGCATAAAGACAGAAGAGAATGGACCACTTTTGTGTGTCATCTATCATGCCATAGACACAGTGTTGGGGGGACTTACAGGTTTTTGGCGTGCAGGTGGTCTTCTGAACTTGACTCTTGGGCCCCTTTATCTCTTCTCGGTGGTCTCCACTGATCTGAAACACTTTGGAGCTGGTGAAAAAACAATTGCTCTTTAGGAAACCATCTTTTACAACAACGTGTTGCTTACATAACACATGTAGTCCCTCAATCCTCGGAACAAATGCCCTCACTAACCTTAGGGAGAAGATGTCCATGACATCCTGCGGTGTGTTAAGTGTCACCCTGGCATCCTGCCCCTCCTGCAGCTGGATGCTGCCATCCAGACTGGTGGAGCTCTTCAGCTCAGAAACCCAGACCACCGCGGCTTGACCCAAAGCACCGTCCACCCCCATCATGGCCGACAGCCCCACGTAGGCACTGAGATGAAAAAAGGAGAGCAGTTACGCTGATGGGAAGGGCGCAGGTGGAAACCAAAGGTCAGGCTTTGTTGATATGGGAGCACCTGGGTTTGATGTATCCAGTCAGGGAGAAGTGAGAAGTGTCCCTGTAGTTGAAGTTGCCCTTCAGACGCAGCGACAGGAGGGAGGTGGCGTTGATGCTCAGTTTGACGGGCAAACCAGACAGAGACGGTAAAACCAGCTCGTCTGTCATCAGTGCGGCCCTGTGGTCCAGCTGAACCTCCTGACCCTGGAGGACAAAGAGGACAGAAGGGCAGACGGAAGAATGAGAGAAGGGAAAACCGCCAGAGAAGGGACCAGCGAGAGCATCCTACCTCCAGCCTACCTTGAGCAGTTTGACAGCCAGTCCTGCCACGCTCAGCGCCAGCTGGTCAATCTGACCGTAGAGATCTTCACACGTGAACACGCTGAGCTCGTTGCCAAACACCTTCACACCGACCCAACAGGTGGGCCTGTTCTCCTCTCTCCTCCTCCTCCCAAACAACTGCACAAGACAAAACATGTCGTTATGAGCTTTACCTTCACTCAATGCAAAACTCTACAAAACAAGAAATGCTCCTGCAATACAAACCCTTTTTCTTTTATTCATTAATACAATCATTATATGTTGCCATTTCCCCATTTTTGCATCTTTTATCCATGTAAATGTAAATAGAACAAAATAAAGGAATCTTGTACAATTGCTGAATAGGTTCAGAAATACACAATAATACGCCATTTGGTGCCTATGATCCTAATAATATATAAATAAACTTATCCATCTTTGGATAGAATAAAAGTTTTTTTTTAAATAATAATTTTGAATAACAATTGTATTATATTAATTTATCTTAGCCTTTGTCATTCTTGCTGCCTATATTCAGGGCTTTTATTAATTTCTCGCTTTACTCCTTGTCGCTTCAAATAATATTTGAACCTATAAGCCAATTGATAAATCATTTGAGTTTTTGGCTGCACTTTAAGTAAGTAAGTACAGTAAAAAATGTTTGTCAACATAGTATCACTGACCAAAAGTCAAAAATCTGAAATGCAATATAAATGGCTGCCAATCTACTTCACAATGCTGTGGCCCGCCCCCAGTAGAGATGATTGCTGTAAAACAATGAAAAGGCCCCTCACCATGGCCCTCGCCTGGCTCAGATAACTGTTGGTGCCAGATAAACACTTTTCTTTTTCTGCTCCATGCTCATCGTCTGTTTGCCTTCTGGTCCTCGTCGCTTTAGGCTGCGTCTTTTGACTTTGAGTCGCAGACTCTGTGCCGGAGTTGAAGTTCTGGTGACCGAAAACACTCTTCAAAAGTGGTTCAGCGTTTTCAACATGAAGGTCCACCTTAGTTAGGAAACAAAATGCGCAAATTAAACCGAATATTGTGAGACTATAAATACAAACTCGGATTGGATTCCAAACTCACCTCCAGAAGGTTGTGGGCTCTGCCGTGAAAATACAGAGTCAGGCGGGCAGAGGCGGATCTCGGAAGAAATGATTTGGGAGAGAAAACCAAAGATGTTTCCACATTTGTAATTCCCATTCCTGAAACAAACGAAGAAGCAGAAGAAAATGAAACAAGTCCAATTTATCTTTGTTCATGAATCTGAGGTAAAGTCCTCATTACCTGATGAAACTGTGTGGTCTGAATAGGAAGAGTATTTCAAAAACTCAGCTTCAAAGTCTCTGCTGATAATGTCGTCAGGCAGTGAATTGATTAGGGCCTGCTTCATGGGATCCTCGCTGCTGAGGACATTGGTCAGGTGACTCCACACATATGATCCCACTGCAGAGGCAGAGGAGGAAAGGCGGAAGATCTCCTCATTCAGTCCTACAGCAGAGCAGCTCAGAGATATATTTGAATGGTAATGAATATACTTATACAATAGGAGAAGGATAGACAAATAATAAGTAAGGAAATTAAGAGATTGTAAATTATTAGTATTACTTTTAGCTGTTGGACATGAGGGAAGTTACTGTATTTTTGACATTTCTGAAGTGTGTTTTCATTCTCAAACACTACAAATTTGATCAATCATTTATATAAATTAGGAAAGCAAGCAACCTGTGAATGGTCCCCTGGGACACACCCCATTGTAATTTGATCAATTATTTAGTTAAATTAGGAAAAGAAGCCATACACACCATACTGTATTAGTGCTTTGGTAGATTGGCAACTCAACATCTATATAAGTTGTTCTTTGTTATTTCTTTTTTGCCATGATTTTCAATTATTTACACAAGTGTTGCAATTCAACAAAGTAAATGCTTTTAATAGATCCAGAAATATGCTGCAAATAATTGTAGATTTATTTGGACAAACATAGGAGATCAAAATTGGTCTAAACCTATGACATGAATGATCAGTTTTCTATAACGAAACAAATGGAGCCAATTTTAAGATGTTTGGTTCAGCAGCGCAAAATATATAATATGTCAAACTTTCTGCAATAAAAACTATATAAAAGCCGAAATGTTGTCATGAGCAGCTGCTGACTTTGTTCATCAACCTTTTGCTAAACATTTTTGCTGGTAGAAGCTGCTATTAGTATCCTCTCTACACAATAAGTTTAAATCAGACCTTGGCTGGATGTCTCGTTCCTCAGCGTCATCTTTACCACTTCAAACACGTTCGTATCGGAGCAGCGCATGAGCTGCTGGTATGCAGCGATTCTGACCTCGGGATCCTCCTGGGAGGACCGGTACAGCTGCAACAGCACGGATCTCTGAAGGAAGGAAGCTCTTGTCAGTCACTGATGTTAGAGTGACGATCACCTCTTCACCTCCACCGTAACTCATCATGAATCAATTAGAAAAGTCAGACTCTGTGACGTGAGGGCTTATCATATATACATTTAAGTGACAAACCCTGTCTGAGAAGTGAATGGCTTTGTTTCAGAATCAACTCACATCAGCTGAGCAGGGAAAGCGTCTGAAGGCTTGAGTGGCAGCGAGTCTCAGCTCCAGTGCAGTGGAGGAGCCGAGCAGGAAGTACTTAAGCAGAGGAATGAAGGTTGCCGCAGACACACCAGCGTTTCCCACTGATTTCAGTGTATAAAGAAGCTGTTGGGTTGACAAAATGTGTGCATGTCAGGCATTGGCTATGTAAAATCATTCAAATCCCCAGTTTTTAATGTGTCTTTTTTCTTGGGAAAAGTACCTTGACTCGAGTAATTTGATGTCCCTTGCAGCCTTCCTTCAGGGTTTCCTCCAGTGTCTCTATGAAGGACTTTACTTGAGGAAGTTTACTACAAGAGCCTTGAGACCTTTGGCACAGTTGATAAACCAGAGATGATCCAGCTAACAGTGCCTTTGCCCACACTTGGGGGTCATCCAGTAGGGCCTAACACAGACAGCAGAACATCAGCATGCGCTCAGCCTCCAGGATGAGGATTTATACTCATCTAAATAGATGGATGGAGAAGCTTCATACACATTTATTTGACTTATGTATCAGGGGTGAATACAGAGAGTAGTAGAATTAGGTCATCAGCAATGTCACATAGATGTTCCTACGTTAAGGGAGTGGATGATCTTTGGTGATGGATGAGGCAGGAGGGCTATGGTGGTGAGAAGAGCCCAAGTCTGCTCCTCCTCAAGCTCTTTGCTCCTCATCAGCTCTGTCAGTAGTACGATGCAGTTTTCAGATCCACAGGCCGGTAAAGCCTCCAACAAAGGTTGCCTGTCCAAACAGTTGATCAGCATCAATATGAACCTCTGCGTTAACCTGTGTCGTAATGCCAGGCTAAACGACTGGTAGCTGGTTTCCAATCTCCATCTCGTTTTGTTGGGCGAGTGAGTCATGCAATGCAGCAGAGTACACAACATGAGGTGCTGCCACACCTCACTGAAAGGAGGTCTTTGTTAGTTTTGTTAGCAGTTACACCTGTGTTTAATAAGTCAGAACGGTCTCCAAGATGATGGTGTATTTAGGATTTTCTGTGATGCTGAAGACTAAGAAGGGGACACCCTACTCCAAGTCATCTGTTTCATTAGTACAAGATTTTTATAAACTGTAAAAAAGTGTATTACCCAACTTAAAATATCATGTAGACACATTGATTAAAAGCTGTATGAGTAATAAGATGATAGATTTTAATACACTTGGGGATACCTACCAGTCATTGCGACACTTGAAAGACGATTCTTGCCAAAGTGTCTTGAGTTGAGAAAGAGTCAGATCTCTCAGCTGGAAAGCCAGTTCAAGAAACTTTTGTGATACCTTGGAGAAAAACACATATAAGAACTTACGTCATATGCTTCATATACACAAGGAATTTACCCTCCAGTATTTCAAAACGATTCCATTTGAACCAGAACAAATCGCCTCCAGCAGAACTGAACCCACCAGTTGTGGGTCTGAGGTGAGGCTACATAACAGCCTGACAGTTACACTGGCTTGCTGAGGTGTCCATGCTCTGGCTTTTCCTGGCCTTGCAGGCCCCTCATCCTCAAACTGCAGGTCAGCCAGCACACCGAGGTTTAAGGACTCTGCATGAGCATCGAGAAGAACAAGCATCAGGGTCCATGTCTTTAAAACTAAACGGTTGCCGAGGTCTGGGTACTTCTCCTTACCTGCTCCCAAAGGAGCCCCCGGTTGGGCTCTGAGCAGGAGCAAGGTAGACACCGTTTTGGTTTTTACCACCCCCGCTGCCCTGGACCACGTTGCCATGGATACAGCTTCAGTACAGTTGACCTCTTCCATCACTGTAGATCCATGCCTCTGAACACAGTGCAGCTCCATTTGCACTGACTGGCAAAAACAACAACAAATATCCATCAAAAAAGCCCAAATCAAAACTAACTGTCTGTCTTTAAAAAGTAGGTGGGTAATATATTGGCTAATAAGAACATCCTCTTCTGTGGTGGATAAAAAAAGACAACCAACGTCATTGCTCACTTTCAACTTCCCTTCATTTAAACCGAGATTTTAGAAGAACTGAGATCAACTATGCTGTGTTTAATTCAATTTTTATTTACTTAGACAATGGTCTAACTGCTGTTTCTAAGCTCCACACAGCTGGTAATAAAATTAAACTGGAGAAATATTGAATGATTAGAATATTCATTTAATTTCACACATATACCTGGTCTACAACATTGTAATCATTACATTACATGTCATTTAACTGACGCTTTTATCCAAAGTGACTTTGCATTATAACCCATGCATTGCATTTTGTCTGGGGAGCAACTGAGGGTTGGGTGTCTTGCATAGGGACACTTCGACATGGCACATGGAGCATCCGTGCATTTCCAGCGCATCACGGTACTCCCCCATCGCCCCGTAATCAGCTTTTAAATTATTAAATTTTTTACTTTATACAATGTAAACTCTGTGTCCACAGTAGTTGCCACATTGCCACATGCCACAGGAGAGAGTAAACTCACTGTATCTTCAGTTAAAGACACTGAATGGGGCCAGAAATTTGCCAGCCTGGACTCTTGGCACTGTTTCACATCCCTGGTCTTCAGCAGTACAGGTCCTCTCCTTTCGTACCTGCTGGTGCACGTTCCATAAACATCGGTCTGGGAAAGAAGGGTTAAACACAACTCAGATAATCACCATGTGAACGCACTTCATTAAGGCAAGACGGTGTTAATGGCGGTTGTTGCTAGTAGTAGAGGTAGAGGTAGTATTTGTCAGATTAGAACACGTAGTTGTTAAATCTGGAAATCTCAAAAACAGTTGGGAGGCGGCGTGTGTGTACATCTTGCATACTGGGCAGATATTTGATATGTTATCTGCCCTCATTAATCCTCACCTCCTTTTCCATTTCCTGTTTGGAGGCCATGCGGGAGGTCTGGAGCATGCTCAGTAGGGCCCTTTTAATGTTTAGGGCCCACACCTGCTCTCCCTCCTGGAGACAGAGGGCCGTGACCTTTCCCTCCTGGAGGGAGAACTTGAGGCGCGTCCTCTCCAGTGACTCTCTGGGAAACAAAAACACCAGATGAGTCCCCCGAGACCCGAGAACACAGACAAGTGGAGCATCTGAACAGAGTATCACATTCAGAGGAAAAACATTTGCAGCATTCCAAAATGATCCGGACGTGCACTTTGATTGCTGCAGGCCGGGAAGAGACGAAGCCACATGCATGTGTGTGGAACAACATGCATTCGTTTATTATACTTTATAAAAACACAGCAAATTATGTGAGACCAAAAGAATACCTTAAGCTCTTTAAACGTTGCACAGAGTGTTCCTTCTGAGGAGAAAGACGCTTTATCTGAGGGTTCCTAATCTGTAGGACAAGCGTGTGCATAGATCAGTTTTTTTTAAGCAGCTTAACTTATTTTTCATTTATTTATTCCTAAAATATCTTCATTAAAGCTAACCTGCATCATTAGGTGACACTTTGAAACCACGTCAATATCAACCACGCAGTCCAAAGCCAGTCCAGTCCTGCCGGCATTGGAGCCGTGAAGGGTTGTGGTAATTGTCGTGCTATATCTGTAAGTATACCTCACCCCTCGCTGATAGGACAAGTCGAGGGTAGGAAACCCTAAGGACATGAAACAATAACAATGAGATTTGAAAAAAGGAATGTCTCATAAAGGCAGATCTATTAATGCAAATAATTGAATTGAATAATGTTGTCATTATTTTGTAATTTTCTGAAAGCTTGCATCGTACGCATCATAAGCACAAACTGGAGTCTTACCAACACAACTTGAATTACAGAGATTTGGTTCGGTCTGAGTGCCATCAACTTCTGTATAAAACAATTAAGATAAAAAATCTCAGACATAATGAATAAAAAAAAAATTTAAAAAACTTTTCTCAAACAATGCCTGTTATACTTCCATACTGGTCAACTCTAAATATAATGGAAAACTGAAAGGCAAACCAAAAAAATCCATAAAACTCACCATTTAGCAGCAGAAAAATGAGTGTAACATTTAGACAAATGAGAAGTAACGAAGACACAGCCATAGCAACCATAAGTCAAGACAGGTCTGGCGGCTTCTAAGGCTCCACATGTAAGCAAGATGAAAACCAAGCACTGTGCACAGCCCGTGAAAGACCACACTTGTACGTGGGCTCCCACAGTGACCCATAGGGCTCACAGCAGCCAATCAGGAAATACCTTCCAAGCGGGCGCTGCTGCAACTCCCTGAGCCAATCACTTGTCACAGTACTGGGCTATCTAAATAAATAAAAGTTTTCTGTTCCCCCTGCATCGAGGTCGAGCCACAAAGGCATAGGTTTATTTATTGCAGGAAAAATAGTCAAGTAGCATAATAACGTTATCAGCAGGGAATATATATGCATATATGCAGAACAATAGAATACCACACCAAAACAAATCCTAAGATAATAGTTGCCTACTTGTTTTTCTTTTGTACATCTTTAACAGTAGAGTAGTTTGGCTTGGAGGTTATTTGCAGGGACACACTGATGAACGCCTACACTCAATAAACCACAGGATCAACTTCTCTGAAGACAAAATAAACTAGTTAAGAACGGTTGGCTACAAGCACGTCTGTGTCCTGAGATTTAAAACAACTGTAAAACGTAGATATTTAGAGACAATTCCGGCTCATACTTATTTTGCCATCCATTTAAAAGAAGCAGCCATGCGTGGCTCAGCCACGTAGTTGGACTAAAGCTGAATTACCCATCACGCCCCCGCTTCGGACCCCATCTCCTTCCCCCATCATTACCCAAGCTGCCTGCCACCTACTTTCTAGGATGCAGCCGCCGCCGCGGTCCACGCCCGAGCTGCGACGTCAGTCAGTACGTACTGCTGTTGACGCTGCGTTCATAAACCTAAATAAAACTGGAATTCCGAGCGTTCACGTAAAATCCCCGACTCGAGGTCATGCCAATAATGGATATTTTATTTTTGATGTAATTCCCATAAGTATGCCAAATCGAATTGACTATGCGTAAACAAATATATACGTATTTAGTAACAGTATGTACAATTACGTAAATAGAAAACAACTAGTTTCATTTAGTTATTTTCGATTTGAAAATGACTTTAAATCGGACTAATTTTAGGGAACGAATAAATTGTCCCCGTTAGTAGTTAAGTTATAGAAATGTGAAACCACACACTACTTCACTTCCGTTTTGTCTGACGGGCGTGAACGCATCACTAGTCCGGACCAGGGGGCGTAGGTTTGACCGGCTTCTCCGAAGCTCAGACACAATGAACCGTCAGACGGCGAGCGACACGCTTGTTGGCCCGGAGGCATTGGCACGGTGCTAGCGCAATATTATTATCTTTTTCTTTTCAAATATATATACATACTTTGTTTTCTTTTACAGCATTTTTCGCTGTATGGCTGTAACGAGGCTGAAGGGGAAACGGTTGGTTCGTCGAGTTTGATGAGAACGAGGTCAGGCTTACTGTAGACTACCGTTAGCCCCTCCTGGCGGATTATTTCTTTCCGTTTTTTTTTAAAAGATAAAGCCACCCACCAAACAAGGCAGATAACAATGTCGTTGACTGCTTCGTCTGATTATTTCGCCGCCGAGTGTCTAGTGTCGATATCCAGCGGCCCGGTCCTGCACAGACCCACCCCGGTCGCCCCCGCCAGTCAGTCGGCCCCGGTGGGCCTGCTCCCTGGGGAGCCCGAGGTGTCGTGCGAGGACAGGGAAGTGCGGGAGGCGCTGAGGCTGGAGGGGGGCAACATCATGGCGGTGGCCGGTATCCTCACCGACCTACACGGCAAGTTCCGCCCCATGTCGGCCTACTCGGAGAGCAGCAACTCCTCGTGTGGCGGGGAGAGCGGTTACACCACGTTGTCCGACCCCACCACCCCGACCATGACCCCCTCTGCCACCCCTGTCCCCGGGCATCAGCAGCAGCTACGGGGGGGTGGAGGAGGAGGCGTGGGGGCCCCGCGGTCCCCAGTGAAGCGACATCAGTGCACTTTTGATGGATGCGACAGAGTTTACGGCAAATCGTCCCACCTGAAGGCACACATCCGGACACACACAGGTACGGAGACACAACAACAGTTATGTTGCGTCATCAGTTCACACGTTGTGTAGCTGCTTGGCTAACTTCTAGATATAATACACCGTGTACCCAACTCCTGCTATGTAGGGGACACGCTGTTAAAACGCTACAATCAGGGGAGGGAAAAACGGGAAGTGTTGTTCTCTTTTGTGCCTTTTTTGGGGGGGGTGGACTAACTAATTGTGTGGTGTTGGAAAAATGTTTCCCCCACTTGTTACAATATCGTGGCCAAACAAAGAGGGAAAGACAGAAAAAAAACCTCCCCTCAGAGACACTGACAAAGAAGTAAACTAACAAAAGAACTGGGCTGGACATTAAAATTGGTGACGACGGTCTTCCTCCCGCCCGCATTTGCATATGAAATGAACGTAAGACGAAACCTTAACGTCGAGAGCAGAGAGTTTATTGTCGGGCAAAGTTGGCCCCGTTGGCGGCCTCAGTGGCAGCAAGTGCTTGATGTTTTCGCTGGTGGTAGTTTTTTTTTTTCTTCTCCCTTTGGCCGATCAAACCCCCTTTCATGCGGTGTGCTATCGCGTCGAAGTTGATCTCATAGTCGGCGATGTGTGACGTTATTGATTAAAAAAAACGTTGGATGTGCTGAGGGCGCGTCCGATATCGCATGCGTCACTCCGCCTATAAGCGAATGAACACGTTTTCACGCGTTTTTTTGGGGGGGTACGTTTTGCTGAGGAAACCGCACTGAACGTGGGGCTGCACATCGCCTCGGCTTCCAACGGCGTGTCGCCCCCACGTACTGCCTAACTAGATGTTGCTGCAAGTAGATCCAGCCGACATGTTGGATAACCGAGCTCTACAAAACCGCGTAGAAAACGTCCATGTGAAGTTTCGCTTAAACAAATCGGCGTGTTCGGGGTCAGTGAGCAGGCGCAAACGGATTAAGGGCAGGAAACGGCGCAAAGAAACGGGGGTGGGAACGCCCACAAAGAAGTCTGCAACAACAACGTGGCCGGGCTTTGTGATCTTGAAAATGGCACCGAGCATCCCTGGTCGCTCATCCTGGTTTCCCCCATGTCGCCTGCAGGAGATTAAGGCTAGCAGTAGCTTAGCGGGACTAATCTGGAGAATCTAAAAGCCAGATATGTTGTCTCACTTATTTAACAATGTACAGAGTATACGCCATATTTTTTTAAACTAGCGCATGCAGGGGAATACCCAAACTGCTATGTAATGTGCTCCTTTAAAAACCTATATTTTCTCAATATAAGTAGTATTTCTTATCAACATTTCATCTGGGAGTACATTTGTTCAGTTAGAAATGTAGTAATTTAATATTTTCATCCACACATTTGTTATAAAGAGTATTAGCCCATCGGAGGAACCACATGAAGTTACTGTGAAAACATCTATAAATACAACATCATTCATATTTTATGATCGTGTATCAAATAAAATGATTGACTAAAAATCATTGTGAATTCCAAAGATTTCCTGTGTTCAGTGCTAGTAAATAGGGGGACCAGCATGTGCTTAAGGAAACTGCCACGTGCACTGCATGTTTCACTATGATGAATCACAGTCTTTAGAGTTTAGCAGATTATTGATACCGGGAAATATTGTATACAGTTCAGCAATGTGCTGCATTATTGAACTGGGAAGTGCTTTGAGTCATAAAAATCCAAATGATGCTTGTATATGTACAGTTACAGATATATAAATGGAGGTAAATGATTGTCCCCTCTCTTCACACTGCAGGTGAGAGGCCTTTCCCGTGCACCTGGCCTGACTGTGAAAAGAAGTTTGCCCGCTCCGATGAGCTCGCCCGCCACACCCGCACCCACACAGGGGAAAAACGCTTTCTGTGCCCACTATGCGATAAGCGCTTCATGCGCAGCGACCACCTGATCAAGCATGCCCGTCGCCATCCTGACTTCAAGCCCTCCATGTTGGGCCGCAACAAAGGCGCGTCCTCCTCTCCCAGCCCAGTCATGCACCACTAGAATGGTTTGGGTTGGGGGTTTCCTAGCAGGAGCACCGGAGGTCACCGTGGTTTCAAGTTACCCAGCTACAATCAGATCCACTGACTAGGAATTAGCATTGCTGTGTTGTACTCAAAAACTTCTCCCTACACAAACACACACGTACATACCACGAACACAGAGCTGGATGTGAGGTTGAAGCAGCTTCATCCCTCCATCAACAGTCATGTGACCACTATCTACCTGCTCAACATAACTAGGGTTGGGTATCTAGAATACTCCAAATCCATAAGAGGTGGGGGTTTGTCAAGAAATGTGCCTACCGATTCCACTCAGCGTTTCCCGAAAAATAAGCTAGGACCTATATACTTCAATTAAATGGTGAGTTACACGTGTATCAAAGTACGTGTATAATGTTTACAATACGACGGGCCTAGGTTCACTTATGAAAGATAGTAATGAGGCACTGAAATTTAACCTCTGCATGAAAATACAAGCAAATGTAAAAACCTCTTTAAAAACATTAACTACAGAATGGGAACATTTTAGATTTCCTTCATGACAATTAAATGAAACACATTTTATAGTTCACACAACCAGATCTGAGAATGTGTTTTCATCACATTGATGCAAAACACTGCAGTCATGGTCATTGACTAATACAACAAAATTATTGGGCTTTTATGGCTTAGAAAGCAAAATAAAATGTAAAACCATTCTACTTGCCATAACAAAGATGGTTTAAAAATATTTTTTTGTTTTTTAACCAAGAAGAATTGGCTAAATACTTTTGTCATTTATCACTTGTTGATGGCAGCCTAAACCTAATGAAATTTTGTTTTTTAGTATGAATATACTTCGGTTTCTTCTATTACTCAGGATTCGATTGGAAAAGGAATCATTAAGCAGATTTTATTCGACATACCCAACCCGAACAATAACCACATTATCTCAGAAACACAACTTGCAGGGATTCCTCACATTTTTGCTACAAATCTCCACCTTCATAAGCCCAAATACCTGTTTTCTTGTGGTTGATTTGTAGATTGTTTTTTACTCTTCACTACTGCTTATTCACCATGAGTAACACAAAGTTGTGATGTTAGGTAGCAAGGCGGTGAGTAAAAGCCTTTTTAGTTTGTTTTTTTATTTATATTTTTAGCTTTGCTCATTCCATTTAAAGTTTTAGACCATACCTATAACTTTGTTTTTTTATTGCATTGGTAACCATTATTGAGTCAAACTTGTAATCTTTTCTTTTCATCCGTACTAATGATCAAATAATGATTTTGCTAGAAAGTGGATCAGCTGTATAGTAGCTGTTTGCACGCCATCCTTAAGTCTGGATCATTTATCACTCATGAAATGCTGGCACATAATACACACCGGTATTATGTTTAATACTGATGCAAATGTATGTAAGCTTTAAGCTTTTAATGTAGATAAATGGTAATGCTACTAGCAGCAGAATTAATGTGTGATGAATTGTAGTCCTTATATTAGGGGTAATGGTATACTCTTGATAGGATGGCATTGCCTCTGAGTGTCGGTGTGTATGTATTTCTATTAACATTTTTGTTAGTGTCACAACTGGGGAAAGTGTACCCTATGATGTCAAAATATTTTGGGATGGTTGGAAGATGACATAAGTTAAGCTTGACTTTGGGCCTGCTGCCTTTCAAAGTAAAAAGTCTTCATCCTAATCATCGAGGGTCTGAAGCCAGACGGCAGAACGCATTACAGGATCTTGTGTGCCAGGTTTTTTTTTTTTTGGATGGTTTGACACACTGAGAAAAAAACACAAGTCTGACATATGGCGTTGGACAAAAAAAACAAAAATGCTCAAAAAGTGCTACTCTGCTTCCATTTGTTGAGCTGAGCATTTGACTTATCAAAGCAGCGAAAGCACAGATTCAATTACTATGAATAATAAGTTAATATTCCATGCAGGTGTTTCATGGAACCAGCGGGCACCTGTCAAAAAGACACAGCCAATGTTATTGGTTAAGCCTGCGTTTGACACGTCAAAATATTGCTAATAATGCTGAATAAAAACATGAGTGAAGGACCAGTTCAGTCCATTTTAAACAAGCCGACACCTAAATATTCCCATATGCCAAGACGTTAATAATCAGCCATGTATTTCAGGAAAAGAAACATTCATCAGCATCATCAGTTATTTAGATGTGAAACTATTCGATGGCATACAGTATCCAGATCAGATTGTGATTTTTTTCTGGTTTCCACACTGTTTGTCCACAGCATGGACGTATTCCTTTGATCTCAGTGAACAACACTTAAAGCCTTAAACTATGTCATAACTACTACGCACCATGTTTACAGTTGGATCCTTGTATAGGTATACATGCCCTCACAGGGCTCCTCACAGATACTCATTATGCAATATGGCACTTTTTTCATACAGGTGTATTTGGCTGAATAGTGTGATGGCTTGCACTGTTGCTATGGTTCTACGAGCAAGCACTGTGGACCTAATGTGTTTGTAAAACCGCCTTTTTGTCCAAGTGCTTAAGAAAGCGTGATACAATAAGTTGGTGGGTTTTTTTGGTTGTTTTTTTGGTTTTTCCTAGTGTGGCGTAGTCATTCAGACCAACTCTTCTAATGGAATGTGTATATTTTAGATTTTTCTATATAGATCATTCAAATTTGTCTCCTCCGCTTTCAGACGTCTTCCTCATTTATGTGTCAAAACTGTCTTCACCTTTTCCCTGTTGGATCTCATGTTCATGGGAGTTGTTCTCTTTGGGGGGGGGTTCGTACACATTTCTTTCTCAGAAGTCTGATCTGTTGCTGCTGGCAGCAACCACAAATCTATGGACTGTTTGACTAAGGAACACACAATATACTTGTCTTTCAGATCTTCAAATGCAAATATTGCCCCCCATCTCTTTTAAAAGATGAGGGTCTCCACACGGACTGTCCTGTTCTCAAAGCTATAACATCACAATAACATACCTCACTGATTCTTTTTTTTTCTGTCGGTGTCTGTATGAAATCCATCCAAACGGTCACTCAGAAGTCCTGAATAGCCATCGCAGCTTGGGTTTCATAAATGAGTTGGTCATGCTGTGTGCCCTAACTCCTACCTTGTCTTTATATGCAACATCACTACTACCTGTATAGCAGCAGAATTGCATTTCTCTTGCCTCGATGGACTTCTGTTGTTAATAGTCAGTAGCAAATGAATCTCTGGGATAAATCAGTCCCCCGTCATTAAAACCCAGCAGCAGTCTTAGTTCAGCAGGAATGCCTCGGGCGGAGGTGTTCAAATGTCACGAATAAACATCTGTAAGCTGTCACTTCATGGCAGAGCTCAGTCCAAAACTTGTGTTCATATCACTGAATGTGGCTTGATGACAGACGAGCGTTGTCCACTTTGGATTTGATTTTTGCTGCCTTGCTGAGAACAAAGATGATTTTTCGGAAATTTTCGCTTGTCACCACACTAATTCAGATATGCACATTGTACAAGGATGGATGTTTTTTTAAATTGATGCCTAATTTTTACATAGATGTAATTTTTAAAACTCCTCTTGTCAAAGCTTTAGTTGAGGTAGAGGAGGAACTGTGGAACTAAATAACTGCTGCAAAAATCATTTTGATATTTATATTCTCAGGTGTCTTAAATTTTGAGCATTGGGGTTTCAATATTTCCTGTGCAACACCTAAGTACAAGCATGTTTTACTTCCTTTGTTGTGCTGATTAATTTATTCCAAAAAATTGTGTGGTTTTAAATATTCTTTTCATTACTCATTTTGTGATATGGAACAGTGCTAAAATATAAAATGGTTCCATTGTTTGCTTGACATGAAAATACCTGTGCTTTTTTTAAGAATTAAAACATTTAAGTTGATTTTTGTGTTGATCTGTTATTTGTGTTGCACTATAAGCACATCAAGGCCGCTCAAAGGTGTTGTGGCTTAATCTCATTTTATCCGAAGTATTTCCTGAACAAACACTTATATTAATATACGGGCAAAATGTCATGTGCAAAAGTTCAAATGAGAAACCGTAAGTAGAAACCAAATGCACTTGAGAAATTAGTGTAATAATGGCCTTGTACATTTTAAATTGAGTTTGATGTGAAATAGTTATTAAATGGAGTCTAGTAACCCTGAAGACATTTTACTTTAGGAAAAACGCTGTCATTGGCCACTCCATCCCACATCCTCCTCCAGCACAAGAACTTTCAGCAGTGCCTTGTGCGCCACCTAGAGGGAGACACGTGACTGCAATCAACAGCAAAGGGCCCAAACCTCTTCACACTTCCCCTCTTCATCAAACCGCCAGAACGGCTTCACTGCACTCCGCTGAGCCTCAAAAACAGATGTTGTAGTTGCTAAGAAAACAGTCCAACTCCCCCTGAATATGGGTCTCTGTACAGGGGCAGCGTGGAAATACCCTCGGCCTGCAGCTGGGAGGAGTTCCTCATAATCAGGTGACAGGTAAAGTCTTCATTACTAACAGAATCCTAAGTGCTCTCCTTAAAGGAAATTGAATATTTTGTTTTCTGTGTTTTTGTAATTCAGGAAACTTGTACATCCCAATATACAATAGCAGGTGTTTTATTATACACATTCAGCATTATTTGAGGAATAAAAAATGTAATTATTGCACCACTGCAATGCTAAAGAGGCAATGTTGATGTCTAATCACTCTGCCACATTAATCCGTCTAAAGATGTTAACTGAGGTTAAAACATGGTACTAGATGCTTTATTGGTGACGAGTTGTACTTGTACTGTTTCCAAGATGTTAACTAGATCTTCAAACTATCTCGTCATTGTTACACGTTGATATTCATTCAGCATGCTCCTAAGGGTTTTGTAACTTCATGATTGTTGCACAAAAGGATAATTAACATAGGTGTAAGCACAGTATGTTCTGTATACAAGCACACCCAAACACCTTTTAATGGAAGTATATTCCCATATTCCATTAATTAGGAAACCTGTTAGAAAATGAAAAAAAAGATCTTTTTTATTGTATAGATTATTTTCTATTGTTTTGTCTAAGTTAACATATTGACTTTTTACCAAATATTCTTAAATTCTAACTTTATTTTCAATTACATTTCTTGACTTTACATTTTTTGACCTGATATGCATTTTTAATTTGCACAATTCAAGCAATACAAAATAAACAATATAGAAACAGTCAATATTACTGTGCAGGAAGAAGCAAAAAGCCAACTGGGCTTATTTGAAGCTTCCACCTACAGTTGTGGTCAAAAGTTTACATACACTTGTAAAGAACATAATGTCAGGGCTTTGGGAAGCAATTCTAATTCTAATACCACTTTTGATGTGTGTTTGGGGTCATTGTCCTGTTGAATACACAACTGCGCCCAAAACCCAACCGTCAGCCTGATGATTTGAAGGTTATCTTGAAGAATTTGAAGGTAATCCTCCTCCTTCATTATCCCATTTACTCTCTACCAGCACCAGTTCCATTGGCAGCAAAACAGCATCATATTTGATGGTGGGCATTGTGGCCAAACAGCTTGATTTTTGTTTCGTCTGACCAAAGAACTTCCTCCAGAAGGTCTTATCTTTGTCCATGTGATCAGCAGCAGTAGCGTTGGTATCCAATGAGCCCTATTTAAATGGCCTCAGAGAAGTCACCAGCTGTAGTCACTCATAATCACTCACAAGAAGTTAAGAGGCCATGCTATGAAGCTCATTTCATTGACACAACTTTCTAAGTCACCAAAATTGCTAATTCATGTTGCTGTATGTATATTTTTTACCCAGGAGATTTGATCACTTTTTCTGTTAACCCATAATAAAGTCTTAAAGAACCAAACTTCATGAATCTTTTTTGTGAACAGAACTATCTGTTCGAATCACACTATCACAGAAAAATCAGACTTGTAGAAATAACGGGAAACTGAAGAGCGACATGACATTATGTTCTTGTGTATGTAAACTTTTGACCACAACTGTATATGCTATGAATATTTTACATACAAACATAAAATGAAATATGCATGTGATCGACAACAAAAGAAAAGGAAAAAAGGAAAGTAAAGTAGTGTATGTGTGCATGTAAAAGTAAGCATGGTTTGAGATTGTTCTGGTGTGTTGGGTAATTCATAAGCAATAGAAATGTAAAGTGAAACAAATAAAACAAAGAAATTAACACACAATCTAACTTTTATTTACCTAATATTTTTAGTGTACACGCCCACATATTATTATTTATTTAAGAAAGGAGATCATTTGACTCAATATTCCATATACGAAAACAAACCGTGCTTATGTGCAACGAGTAAGATTTTCCACACGGACGGTTTAGAGTGTAGCACCCCGGCCAACGCGAAAACACGCCTCACATGCTCGTGGCAGCGGCGGCGTGTCCAGTTACCAGCACGTGTTCAACGAGCACTTTGAGTCATCCCATTTAGAAAATAAAATGTCAGAAGCGTCAAACCGAGCCGACTTGTCTCCCAACTGGATCCTTCAGCACCCAGCAGTGAGTCAGTGGCCCCGCGGCGGGCGGTGCTGTCACCTGACCTGACCTGTTTTACAAACGATGCGAGCTTGTGTGTGTTTTCTTGTTTTTAGTATCAACAAATGAAGAGCCTGGAGACCGAGGACAGTGCTCAAGTGCACGCGGCTTTCCTCGTGTACATGGATCTCACCGAGGGTCAGTTCGTGTCTTCAGTCATACATTTAAAATGACTCATTTTCACAATAGTAAGGGTCATTTTCACGTGAGTCCAATCCCACACCACTGTGGTCAAAATGCTGCTTCAGCACATAGCAGATAATCATGAAGAAGAAAAGGAAACCCAATTTAATCATAATGTCCTTTTATTGATTGGATTCGTCTGAAGTAAATTATCTCGGGGGGATAGAAGTGATCGAATCAGCCCATGGATCCTTTAGCGTGTAGTAGATTGTGAACATCTCCTCCATCAAAACATCCGAGCTTCACTGAAACAGAACTGCGGCGTTTCTTTTGTCCTCCGCAGTGCGTCGGTGGAGAGAGGTGTCGTGTGTCAAGAGCCCCGAGCTGCAGGTGATCCTGCTGGAAGGGAGGGAGAAAGAAGGAGCCCCCGTCCAGGCTGTCCTCCCGCTGCCTGCTCACCGGTCCCTGAGCCACAAAAGGTAACGGGAGACCCTGGAGACAAGCTCCAGGGGCCCGCTGGCCCCGCCTCCTTTTGGTCCACACACACCTTTTTTAAAAAATATTTCTACGACCACAAAATAATGTCGCCAAGGGCGGCGGACTTGACGTCTTCCTCTCCTCTCTGCCTGCGCAGCATTCGCCACGTGCTGGACGGGGGCCCCCCCGTGCTGCTGTGTGCCGTGGCTTCTGACTCCACGCTGGTCTACCAGAGGATGACCGACGGGTTGGTGACACCGGACCCTCCCGCCGGCCCCTTCCAGGATCTGGGACGTCGGCAGCACCGCAAGAGACGGCAGCAGCAGCACTGAACGCCACCGTGGTAGTTTTGGTGAAACGTAGAAGAGGCCAATGGGGGGGGCGCTGGTGGTCGGTCAGTTAGTCCGTCTGTGCCTCCGTCCGCGTTCGCTGCACCTATGAAGAGCTGCAGGTGTGCGGAGAACATGGCACCAGGTGCAAATGGACCAAACCACAGGGCACGTACCGGGGCCCTCGGCAAGAACGCGCTATCTGTGTTTAACCAGCAAACTTCAGCTAGAAAAAGATAAAACGTTTGACACGTTGTCAAAGGTCCGACTGTGTGTCGACCGCCGTGTTTGGGATCGGTGGAGGAGGTTCTTCCTCCACGTTGTCAGAGATTACCTGACACCTCAAAGTATGTGCTTACCTGCCTTTTTTTAAATATTAAAGTCTGACTGAATGAGTTGGATCTCAAGAGATCCAAAAAACATGTTGGGTAAAATACTACCAGACTCTGAGAGAATGATATTTTTGAGGCAAGTACGAATCTTTTGAAAGGAACATTGACAGATATGAAAAACGTAAATGGTGGTTTCTATAGTTACGGCATTTCAGATAAATCCAGTCGCAAGTGGCAACAAGATAGAAGTCATTTGTTTAAGGCAATATTTTAAATGTATTGTTGTTGCTAACTAATAGCCACAACCAATTGGATTTATAATGTATTTGCTTGTTTAACGTTTTAGTTCTTAGTACACTGCTAATAGTGACACATTGTGTAATGGACACTGAACATTATGACTATATTCCAACTAAGTCTGCCTTATTGCATTCCTTGAACACATTGTTATTCTTCTAAAACATAATCATAATGTATATGAGCAGCTGTGTTATCCCTTCTGACCATGAACAGGGACCTTTTTTTATTTTGGGGCTCTGGCTCTCTACCTGTTGGTTTGTGTACAGTTTGTTTTGCATAGAGCTGTCCAATAATAATCATATCACAGGCCCCAGTGATTTTACAGTGTGACAAGTTAAGTTATATTAGCATATTTAATCCTATTAGTTATTCCTATTGCATTGATTTGAGTCTCACAGCACCTGGTTGAGCTTCAATGAGTAGCAGATCACATTAATAATGAGTTCTTTTCAGCAGTAACGCCATTTTGTCAGTTGTGTGAATAAGTTACTGAAAACATTTTATTTTTCTAGAAAAACCCCAAAATTCATAAAAGAAACCGAACACGACAACATTACACTGGTGAGCGAAAAATACACGGCCCGACTTATGTGACGAAGCAGAGTCCGCCCCGCGGGTTCAACGCGGGCTGATGCAGAAGCGTGGACCTGCTGCTCGAGTGCACGAGTGTGAGTGAGCGTTAATGACAGCGTCCCGATGAAAGGATCGACTGGAAAACACGAGACACACATTACAACACTTCAACCCTGAGCCTTATTCAACATAAATACTCTACATCATAGCAGGGACGGACACTGCGCTGTAGAAAAGAGGTTCATACTGTGTCTTGGAATGCAGGAAGTGGCCCACCTGTTGACTTTTCAGGGGGGGGGGCGGTGTTCGGGAATGAAAATGTTTAAAATGATAAATCTTCACTTTGACGGACTAAGAGCGCCGGTTGCTTCCGTTGCTGGAAATGTTCACGTGCAACAGTCTGAATGTTTGTAGGAAGTCTTGGCAACAGCCGTGTTTATCTGGACCTTCTGGGACTGATCCAAGGAGGGACATAACCCTGTGTCTCACAATCCAGAACTCTGTCATCCTGCAACTTCAGTAAGGAAGAAATAAAAAAAGAAATTTAAAAAAAAGAAGTCCTTCAATAACTTTAAAATCTTTAACCATCTCTGAGTTTTGTGGTCCTTTCCCTTCGTGGTTGATATAATGTGGGGGGACTAATGCGATCAGGACGTCAAAAAAGGTGCTTGATTCAAGTCAGTACTCCCATCTTTCTCAGGCGTGCACATACAAAGCGGCCGTCCTACACGGTACGATCCGTCCATAACATGACAGTCCTCTCGTGTCGGGGGCCGATGGATACTCAGCCACATGGCTTTGGCGCATCGTCCTACTCAGAGTAGTCCTGGCCCTGTAGACAAAAGAGATGTGAGCCTTCGTTACGTTGGTCTCTTTTGATGCTGCGCAGTTCACTTTCTTGAGGCACGCACCTCACAAACCATTAGACTATCTCTGGGAACAGATTGGCGACTAAGGATCAGCGATGCACCCATCTTTGTTACCACTATCAGCTGGTTGGGGACCAGTTAGGAGTGAAAAGTCAGTGGGGGAAAAAAGGACAATCAACAGGGTTCCCTGACAAGAGGGTGTGCAGCCATATCTGGGCACCCCAGAGAAATATCAGGCTGTGTGCTGCAGCAAAACACTGGATGAGCTAAAGGGTTGCACACGTACACACACACACACACACACCTGTGATTGCATTATCGACCTGGTGGAGACAATAGTTGAAGCCTTATATTCTGACACACATCATCTATTGCTTAACTTTTATACCATGAAACAATACAACCCATTAATACGCCCAGTTTCTCTAAAGCCATCCACTACTTGATGAGATCCCAATGGCTCTGTGGAAAGTACAGGACGTGACAGATTGAGGCTTTTTTTTTTTCAGTATCGCATCTGCTGTGACCACTTGCTACAGATTTAATGCAGTAACAGGATTAATCTCCATTATGTCATTTAGCAGGAGATTAAAAAGTACTAAAATAAAAATCCTAAATGACTAGTTTCATTTTCTTACTTTTTCAATTTTTTCATCCAACATCCTGAAGAATTCTTGCTGGCTCTCTGAGGAGTGGATGCTCCTGCAAAGGGAAACAGCCAGGAGTATATCATCATATCAATACATTTAGATAATGTGGTAACGTCATCATCAGTCTGTGACACTTACAGAATCTTTCCATTTCCGTTTGACCCCGTTTCATCCATGTGTTGACCTTTTCCAAGGAGAGCACTTTTCTCCTGCAGACATAATAAACCAGCTGACCCTAAAGTTGTCTCTTCTAACATTCAGGAAAACATAATTCCACATTGGTTATGAAAAATGTTAACATGACCACAAAAAGACTTCAAACTAACTTTAAACTATTTTTACAGATATACAGATTCCACCAAATGATAAATATCCTGATATCGACATGATAAAGGACATAAGAAGAATACAATAGAATCACGCACTGTGCTCTCCTGGCCGTCCATGCCCCCCTCTTCTCCACTGATGTACTTGACTTTCTCCACTTCTTTCATCTTGTACTCATCTGTGACAGAGAGGAGCACATCTCTTATTAAAACACAAGAGCAGAGGACGACCCACACAGCACAAGCCTCGGGGTCGAATACTTCTCACAGTTGAGTACTTGGCAAAGTAATGATGTGCTCGAGTTCTCACGCTCCAGACTAGAACCTCTCTTAACAATGGTTGGCAAACTGCGAACACATGAGCCGTCAGCCCCATTCTCCATCTTCTCCTACACACACAGGCCCTCTCCTCGATCTCAGTCCCACGCATTTAGAACCATGGAAATGACCACACAGTAACAACGCATAGTAATGGAGCTCATTCACTTTGCAATTCTTTGTCAAATTGAATTTGTATTTACCCTTTTTTTACTATCACCGTAATTATTGATATTATGACGGTATGAGTTGCAGTTTTCTGTGCACGAGTTAACATGAGAAGTTGAAACAAAACAGAGTTCTAATGCATGTTGATAACGGCTAGATAGCTTACAGACCGAAAGATTGTGTTTCATCAAAACTAATAAAAAATATATACTGTGTGTAAATACTAATAGGGAGCTGGAATAATTAGATTTGCTTAATAAACTAAAAATCAACAACATTAAAACCCCAATTACCCAATGAAGCTTGTACAATTTGAGAATTAGTAGCTTTTATATTACATTATTGTCAACAGAGTATCTTGAATCAACAAGAAGTGATGCAGTCACATAAATTGATAATGCATTTAATTAAATTTTCTTCCCTGGACATGATTCAGTTATGAAGTGATATATCGCTCCCAACAGTTCATGCCTTGAATAAAGCACTAGTCAATGGTTCTTTCATTATCTTCAGAAGTATTATTCAATACTGATAAAGAATACTAAACAATACTGATAAAGAAAGGTGAATCATCCACACAGTGGATTCTTAATATGTCAAATCTAGCTCAACCATAAGGGGAACGTCCATTGAATTGACGTTGATGAATGGTGAGAAAATATCTCCTATTCATCCGAAGTCAATCTAAACCCAAATTTTAAGCAAGATTATAAAATAGGTGGAATACCAGCTGATAATAGAGGCGCATTGATGTGATGAGAAGTGAACTGACCAGAGAGCAGCTCCCCGTTGCTGTGGGCTTTATTCTGCCCCTCCTCGTCGTTGGGCACCGCAGACACCTGCTTGGTGGAGGTGCAGCCCATCTCCTCCCCCTCAGCTGCTGTGCTTCTCACCCCTGGACATCACAGGCACACCTTTGGCGCAGGTATGGGGGAGACACAGTGTGGTCGGATATGTTTAGATCAGCAGCTCACAAACGCGTTTCTTTGAGCAAGAGTCTTCGAGCAAGAGAGCTCCCCCCCCACATTGATTAAGGTCTGCTCCCCGGGGAAATCATCCCAGGAGCAGTTGTGTATATATATAAGTGACATCCAGTTGACCGTGTGGTCTCTGCAATAGCCATTGCCTCGGAGAGGAAAGGAGGTAAACACGTTTTCCTTTCGCAGGATTTCCCTGAAGTCCAGCTAAGGGAATCACGTTTCCCCCCTCCACAATCAATTAGTGATGAAGAGCCCCACCCGAAGATTAAAACACGCGGGTATCCCGAACCTATCCCGGGAAAGACCAGAAAAACAGCCGGTCCAGCCGGGTGGGAGTGATGCTCAGCCGGTCTGGGCTGAGCCAGCTGCACCGCAACAATAAGGCCTTTCAAGCTGTAAGGCTAACACTGTGCCAAGCGAGGCTCTGGCGGGGGGGGGTTCAGAGGATTAAAGTGGGGTCGTGCACAAATGGTCCCATCTCCACCGGTGATATTTTGCTCGCGGGCAACAACAACAACAACAACAACAAACAAACAAAAAAAGAGCAGTGATTAAAATCCATATGGTGCGATTGTTAAACGCACCGCAGCCGCAGAATCAGCGAGCACGTCGCTGCCTTCACACCGATGTGTACGTTTGTATCAATGCAAGCTGCAGACCAGCAATTTACTGGGATCGTGCGATTCTAGTCGAGCCATGCATGAAACGAGGGGTGAGAGGGAAACGCATTCCCTGTAAGGCAGCAAATGTGCACCCCCCAATCGTCTCGTTTCTCAACATCGGAGAGCCGGAGAGCGAGCGAGGACAGCGATCGGGGTTTCTTAAACAAATAATAACAAAAGAAGGTGCGAAAAGAGCAGCCATTCTGCGGCCAGCAGGAAACGGCGAGGCGGTGTGGCTAAACGGGGAACCAAGTAAACGATCGATAGCTAAATACAAAAAAAAGGTACAACAATGAGGCGAAACAATTACCCCTCCCGTTTGTCCATGGCTCCTCTGGGTTTAGTTCAGAGAGGCTTCACTTCTGAAGCAATAGCCAGACCGCATCTGCCCCTCTCGGCTCGATGCAGGCAGCAGCAGCAGCAGTCGCGATGCGGTCGGTACGTCTGCCAGCTGTCTGGTCGCAGCTTATGACACCGAGACTCTGTGTGAAAAGTGGTTGGATCGTAGCAACCGATTAAAATAAACTAAGAAGTGAGTCAAATGGGGTTTTTTTAGTCATTCTTCCATACGAAACATCCTACCTCTTAAAAGCGATGGAAATTCGACTACGAAGTTGAATTTCACCGGTTGCGACTCGGACCTAATTGACCGGCGCACCCGGAACTTCGTCCAGCTCATTCCTCCGCATCATCAAAGTTGACGGCACAAAAAAAAAACCACGAAGTTTCCCGCCCCCCCCCCCCCGAGTTTCACTCCGTCTACGAAGAAGAAAACCGATCCTCGGCGACGGCGATTATTGACCCCTGTCGATATGACGTCACTGACGATGATCGCCCGGGTAACGGACGGACTTCCGCTCGCGGCGTCCGTACAGGAGGACGAGAAGGTGCGAATGACAGCTAACGCGTTTAATGTCGATTGCTTTTGCTAACGCGGTTCCTCTGACCCCATCCACGCCGTGTCTGCTTCTCTGTGTCAGTCCGGCAGAGACCTCCAGCATTACCAGAGCCAAGCCAAGCAGCTATGCCGTAAACTGAACGCTCAAAGTCCGGACCGCTGCACGCTGGAGGCCGGGGACATGAGCTTCCAGTATGTCACGCCATAAATAAAAACAACACTCATGTTCCTTAAAGTGCAGCTTTAAACGGAAAACTCAACCTGTCCTCAGCGATATATTGTATATAAATGCATTTTCCCCCCAGCTACCTAATAGCACAGGATGTGTGTTACCTGTTCCTCTGCGAGGCTTCATTTGCCAAGAAGCTGGCCTTTGCGTACCTCGATGACCTCCGCGGGGAATTCAATGACCGCTACGGGAGGAGAGTGGCCGCGGTGACACGGCCCTACTCGTTCATCGAGTTTGGTAAGAAGGAACGTGGTGATCGGGAACATGTTGTCTTCGACATTATGCAAATAGCGTAAAACCCACAACAAACCCTTGTGTCTTGTGTGCATTGTTCCAGATACATACATCCAGAAGACAAAGAAATCCTTCGTTGACAGCAGGGCCAGGAGGAACTTCGGCAGCATCAACACAGAGCTGCAGGATGTGCAGAGGATCATGGTGGCAAACATCGAGGAGGTTCTGCAAAGAGGAGAATCGCTCTCTGGTAATTGAAGAAAAAAAAACTATACAGGACTTGGGACCCTTACTTTTCTCACATCCAGTGTATTTTATTGTGACATTTTTCTTTCCCTCAGCTCTTGACACAAAAGCCAGCAATCTGACCAGCCTGTCCAAGAAGTACCGCAGCGATGCCAAATATCTCAATACCCGCTCCACGTATGCCAAAGTGGCTGCGGTGTCAGTGTTCTTCATCACACTCATCATCTACGTGCGCTTCTGGTGGCTCTAATGGACCGTCAAGCACTTTGAGGGTCCTTCACTGTGAAAGGCCACTTAGACAGATCCGGCTACATGTTGTTGTACCAAGGTGCCTTAAAGGGACCGCATAGTTCTCTATTGGAAGGTTGAAATAATTTCTATGCTTTATCCAGCATCCGTATAGAGTATAAGCTGAGCCATGGGGTGTGGAATAGGACATTACTCTGTGTAGGAGCAAATTCTTTGTGGCAAGTTTGTTTACTGCATTATTTAAAGCAGGGTGTTCATTAATCAAACTGGAATTAAGGGCTTGTGTCAGTTTCGGCATTGAGAAGAAACCATGTATGAATATGCACATGTTTTGTGGGAAGTTGTAATACTGTGATAAAAGAATGTTTATTGAACAAAGTTTACATTATAAGTCTTTCAAAGAATTAAATATTTACCAACTTGTATTTTATATGTTCTAGCTGTATTTATGACTCAAGCTATGTTAATATTTGAACATAGTCTTCGTCATAGTGTATTTATCTTCGTCATAGTGTATTTATCTATCTACACACACACTTATAAACCAGCATTTGCACATTTGCACGATCAAATACATACAAACATCCTGGGAAGCCAGCTCATTTTTACACAAAGAACCCAAATATGAAACGCAAACAACGTGTGGGAGATCACCAGCAACCCTAACAGCTGCTCCGTGCTCACTGGGATCACTGGTAGCGCTCCAATACACACTCAGAATCTAGGGAGCGAATATTGTCAGTCAAATTAATCCACATAGTTTGGATGGTCAATAGTTCAGGCTTAAGTTGTACATTTCTTTAGTTCTTGCCAAAATAAAACTGAAAAGTTGACACTTTTTTTCTTCTCACACTGTCATTGTGCAGACCGTCTCTGGGCTTTTTTCCCTTAGTATCTGCGTATGTGCGCACACTTGGTCCATCCTCTTGAAGTCATTCGCACCACAGTTCAAAAGGAGCAAAAATTGTGTCCCTCCGGGGTGATGAATGGATGATAGACGACGGGATTATGCCACTAGATCAAAGTCATCCCTCTGTAAAAGACAAACAGTGATCAGAAGAAAGAAAGATGGCTTATGACACACACAGCTTTCATAAGAGATTGTACATTCAATTGGTCATTTGAATTGAAACAAAGTAGTTGAAGCCCACGTGAGAGGAGAAAACATACCTCATCATTATAATTCATGACATGCTGCTTGATCTTGGAGGAGTCCACCCAAGTGACAAAGTCTTCCATATTCCTGGAAAAGGGGCAGAGTTGTGTTGCTATTTGACCACTTGAGATGCCTTTCACAAGTATCTATACTACCATTTATGCAAAGTGGACAGTTTGTGAGAAACAAACTTAGCTGCACAAAGTGTTTCATAACAAAAAAATGAGAAGACCAAACAAACTGATCTCTGACCTTGTGACGAGGAATGCTGGGTCTGTGACGATGTCTATGCCAACACGCACATCTGAGACCGAGTCAAGGTCAATACTGCAAAGCTGTTTCTACCCTTGCACGCAGACAGGACTAACCAATCATTTAAAAAGGAAATTCAAGACAAAGTTTACTCCCAAAACATAAACTCTTGCAATAAGGAAGTAATGAAGGATACGTCCTTGTTCGATGAAGGTGATGGCGCTCTTCAGGTTCTGAGCCATTCGCAGGTTCAGCATGATGCTCGGTAGCCTCCTCCTGCAGGAACCACAAAGGTGAGATGAAATACAGAAAAACCCAGAGTAGTGATGCATGTTCCCATTAAGAGGACTCAATGATAAAAAAGGTTTGCGTTGTGATTTACCTGCAGAATGAAGAAGCTGTGACTTTATCTGTGAGTGAAAGGTTCTGTCTTGTGGGCAACAGACCGATGCTGTACCTTGTGTGCAAAAACAAAAAGATTAACATTTTGATATGCGCTTTGCATAAGATGCATCACTGTATGCCAAAGGCAGGAGAGCCTGTTTAGTGAAACAAGGCTTCACTGCTGCAGCACACAATATCACACTCACAGTTTCTCCAGTAGTTGATGTGTGCTTTGACCTCTGAAACCATCCTTCTCATCCAGGTCTCTGATTTTCTTGGCGAGATCCCTGATGTTACGACTGAGCTTGTTGTACCTGAGACACGGGAGGAATACACACTGGTACTGTACACAGGTAGAAATATGAACTATGTTTGTATAATTCTCTGGTAAGCTGCTTCCCTCAAAACAAATACAATGTCTTCACAAAAGCGCTCTGATATTGGGATATCTCACGTGGTGCAGCTATCTAACGTTACGTAAAATAAGAACAAAATGTGTGTTTTGAGTTGCAAAACCAGCTTTTTCGTCCACATTTTGTTATCTGTAACGCAGAGTAAGATCGTTAGGCGTGTTCTTATTATCATGGTGGTCAGTCTGTACAGAGCAGCAGCACCATTCTCGCACACACGTCGCTTCTTACTTGGTGTAGTCCTCCCTCTTTTCGATGTGGTACTTCCGCAACACTTTGACTTCGTGGAGGTTGTTGTCCACCTCCCAATTGACGAAGTCAACCTTCTTCAACAGCTTCTGCTCGTGATACTTTAGTTTACGAACCATCTTAAATAGTATTTTTACAAGACGCTCGTTCCCATGAAACAGACTGAGGAGGAAACACGTGGGCTTCTTCTTCTTCTTTGGTTCCGTTTTGACGTCTTACGTCGAGTGAACCTCAGCTGCAGCGCCTCCTGTGGTCACTCAACCAAAACACAGACAATAATAATAATAATAATAAATTGGTTTTATATAGCGCTTTTCAGAGACTCAAAGTCGCTTTACAGGATAGGGTATTAAAAAAAACTAAAAAAAACAAACAGGATTCAGGGACAGATGAAAAGGGAGGAGGTCGTGGGGCTAAGGATAAGCACATATCTCTTATTTGTATCAAACCTGCACTTCTCTTTTTTTAAATAAAACTATACGATCCCACATTCACGGCTCTTATATATTTTAATGAACTGAAATATTATAACATTACTAAATATAAATATAATTATTTTTCATTCTTGTGCCACCAAAAAATGATCTGAGTAATTTCTATTTAGGTTCCATTTTTTTATACATACTCCATCACTTTTGTTGATTTTTTTCTACGGTGCAAACCATAATCAATTGAAAGCATCAATGGCAAACTGTCTATATTGATTCGTGGATGCGTAATTTATCCAGGCTGATCTGCAGCTGAATCAAACATGATATTATTCACATATATTATTCAAAATTGGTACTCATTGTGCCTAACGAAGGCCATGCAACCACACAGAAACCCATTTAGTATTGTTTTAATTATCTGGAATGTGTTTTTTATTTGTAATTGGATGGAGCATTCCAAATACTTATTTAAAAAAAATACTATTTTATTTGTCTCCAGCAGGTGTCGCTAAACGTTTGGTTCATTTTCTAACTTACATTTAGAATTTATTTCTCGATATGGATCTACTCTGCCCGGAGTGTTGACGTGTTTAGACTCACGCACGTTTTTTCAATTTCCATATTTTTCGTGTTCGACCAGTTTGGCTTCCATTAACTTTCGGAGTGTTGTAATAAGGTTATTGAGGATCTAAACGGAGAAGACTATCCAGCGAGTGAGTTCATCCACTTCTTCTTCTTCTTCATCCACGTCCTCAGTTTACAGGTAAATTATTGTGTGATGGAGGGTGTGATAAGTTGTTTTTATAACCTGTAGCCTCTCCCGTTTCTTTCAATCTATAAAGATCCCTCCAGGGACAGTTTGATCAAACGCTGCTCATCTGCGTTATAAAGAAGAGTCTATACTTAGAGTTTTTTTGGACGTTGTTCTCTCACTTGCTTCCCTTCTTACCACGTTTCCTGCTTCCTAATCTATATCCTGGTGAAAAGGTGATGTTAAATATTTGTTCAAGTTGAGCAAACGATTGAATGTTTGCCAACGATGACTGCATGCCACCAGAGATATTCGCTCTAATTGTTTTAATAACCACTCTCCTCATAGCTCTTAAATGTCCCAACGATGGAGCGGACCTTGCTGCTGTATGACACTATCGACACTACCGGACGAGCAATTGACCAATCACAATCAAGCATTATTCAGCATCCAATACGAATGTGTGCTGTCACTTAGTACTTTCAATCAAATAAAGCAGAATGAAAGTTATTTCCCCTCTAAAATATAGTGTAAAATAACATATCCAAATCCACGACTTGTTTTACTTGTGTAGATATGCCTATTGTACATTTCTAAAAATCATAGTGTGAAGATCATTGCGTAACTGCTAACTGCAAATGAAAGGCGGTAGTGTTCCTAGAAAGAAGGAGACACACACACACACTGACGCAGGCACGCACACACACACATGCACGCACGTTGACGCACACCAACAGAGAGGGATTGTGTAGCTACATAGGGAGGTCAGTGTGTTGAACGCACACCCTGTACTGGCAACACGTCTTTAGCTCTTGTGGCTTGTTGCACTCCCTCTTTCTACCAAATGATAAAAACCATAGGAGAATGTTATCAACCATTTGATGAGTTGTTTCAGTGTCCTTCATCGCTCAGTAAAAGAACAGATTTGAGTAACTTCTTGCCATTTACCTGTGTGAAAGAAAAAACAGTGTAGAGTTGTATGAGCTGTTAGCTCCAAGTACCCATTAACTAAGCAAACAGTTCACACTCTTCCCTTTTTTCTCATAAAACCTCACAACCGCTGAAGGCGGCTGCAGCGGACCGACACCAGAAGTGACAGTGCAGATGATGAGATTGTCGGGCCTCGTATTCTTTGATATTCAGGCACATTTTGATGATGTGACGGAAAAAAGGCTGCTCAGAGAAATTATGCTTCCGTCAGTAAAGCAAAAGAGCAAAGAATGTGCGTCTTCAAGCCACAAGGACACTGCAGTCACAGGACTGGTAATAATGACCACATTACTCTTAAGTTAACCATTAATGCCTTAAAGGAAATAGTAAACAAATAGAGATCAAAACTCATTTGTTCTCATGTGTTATTGATGTCTCAAAAGCTTTTGACAGTGTTAATCATGAAAAATTGTTTTAAAAATTGAGTCAAAGAGGTGCCCCCAAACACATTGTGAGAATTCTGGCCTACTGGTACGCCCACCAGACAATGCAAGTAAAGTGTCTCAGCCCCCTTTGGGGTCAGCAATGGTGTCCGACAAGGAGGGATTTGGTCCTGTTATTTCACGGTGGCATCCAGGGGATGTGGGACAATAACAAGTTTAATTTCCGGGTTGGAACGTCAAGCAGGCGATTCACAAGTTTTTCAGATATTGATTATAACAATGCAGCAAACGCAACAACAATCTCCACCGGAGACGGTCAGGGGAAAAATAAGAAAAGTTGCAGGCACAACAGAGGATGTGACAAATTCTAACAAAAACAGTTATCTCTGAAACAACAAAAAGGAAACCAGATTAATACACACCACCAGAAACCTTCAGGAATGATTATCTAAGGAACACCGTCTTTTCCCAAAACCTGCGGCCTTCGCAGTAGATCACAGCCACCCAGCGCAACACACACTGACACGACCAGACTCCTCTTTACTCCAGCCCTGAGGCTTTATACCTGTAGCTGATTGGTGACAACCAGCTGAGAGATCCACAAAACACACACATACACACACACAGACAGAGAGAGAGCACAAAAACAAAACCCAGGGACCACAAATACTAACCCCAGTGCAGGCTCCTACGGGATGTAACACCCCCTACCATAAGAGCAAACCCCTAAACACCAGGAATCCCAACATACAACCATCCACAGCCTTTGACAGTCTCACCCACGGGATAATGTGTCTGCCATAATGTTCTCCACTCCCTTCTTGTGCTTGATGGTAATGTTGTAGTTCTGGGCCAGAAGAGCCTAGCGCATCAGGCGCTGGTTGCTGTTATACATTTGGTTTAAAAACACAATCGGGTTATGGTCGGTGTACACAGTGAGTGGGAAACTAGACCCAACATACACATCAAAATGCTGAAGGGCTAGTAGCAGGGCTAACGTTTCCTTCTCAATGGTAGAGTAGTTCAACTGGTGCTTTTTAAACTTAGCTGAAAAGTAGCAAACAGGCCAACCTACCCCACCATCATTGCCTTCCTATAACAGCACCAAACCAGCTCTAATGGCACTGGTATCTACCTCTAGCTGAAAAGGCCGATTGAAGTCAGGAGCCGCTAACACAGGGGCACTGCAAAGGAGGGATTTGGCTGACTGAAATGAGTACACAGTCCTCGGTCCACACAAATCGAACCGCAGGACTGCACAACTTAGTCAAGGGAGAAACTAAGTCTGAGAAATTAGTAGCATACCATACCTAGAAAACCTCTAAGCTCTTGCCTAGTAGTAGGGGTTGGAAAGAGAAAATGACTTTGACTTTAGCGTCTACTGGTTGAACTTGTCCCTGGTCAACCTGTTTTCCTAGGTATGCAACTGTAGCTTTCCCAAACTCAGACTTTGGCAAAGTAAGCGTAAGAGAGGTATCAGCTAGGAGGGTAAGAATTCCCTTTAACCTAAACATGTGACTCCATCAGTCTGTACAGAATCTCCAAGTCCCGTCTGATTTAGGTGCCAGGAGACAGGGTGAACTCCAAGGACTGTAACTGGACTTAGCAAAAACGAAGCGATCTCCAGCGTTCCCGCACCACCTTTCCCTGCTTCCCTGTGGTGAAAAGACTTTAACATGTTAGTATGATAGAGGCGAGTTCACCTGGCGGTGAGGGCAGAGCCAGGAGCAGGTAAAAAAAACAGCACCTCATCACCGGGCTGAAACTGTCTTTCCACCGTACGCCTGTCAAAATGCCTTCAAAATGTTTGAGAATGGGCAAAGGATCGCTTAGCCAACTGAGTGGCACAGCGTAACCCATCCTTACATCTGGATACAAATGCTGCCACACTACACTTAAGAGGGGAAACACTAGTGAGTTTCTCTTTTAGAGCGGTTAGCGGGCCGCGCACGTTACGACCGAAAACCAACTCCGCAGCAGTTTAGCGTCTCTGATGGCAAAAAGAGCAAATGGCACCCCCTCATCCCAATCTTTTTTCGTCTTATAGCAAAACTTTTTAAGTATCCCCTTTAATGTCTGATGCCATCGCTCCAGCGCCCACTGACATTCTGGATAGGTACTTGGTACCAAATCATTTCAGGTTTTCCTTAAACACCTTTGAAAGAAAATTTGTTCCCTGATCTGTCTGCATGACCTTCGGGAGACCGAGGTCATGCAGACAGCGCATTAGCACACCGTTTTCCACGAAGAATGGATGCTTACTGGAACAGCTGGTCTTCTCAACCGTTGAGGCAAAACACTAGGGAAGGATCTCTCATCTGTGCCTTAATGAGAGCCTCCCTATTCAGTGCCTGGGGTTCTGTGAGCCTTCATCACCCATTCCTGTTACCCCACCGCCCACGACCCTCTCCAAAACCGTAGGGTCACCACCTACAGAGTCACTACCGGAGAGAAAACCCTCCTCGGAAGAAACAGTAGTAAACCACGTGCCTGACAGGGCCACCTCCTGAGCTCGTTGTCTAGCCTTGTGGTAACACTGGCTACAAAAATCTGTGGTTCACTTGTAACCACTACATCCTGCTCTGACATGGGAATGGGAACGTCTACCACTTTTGGTATCGGATACACATTCCCAATTTCTCATTCCCACATTTCTCAATACCGGCAATCGGAAAATTGGGCCTGACCCCAACCGTGAACAAACCTGTCACTAAATCAGTGCTTATGTGTATGCGGTGTAAAGGATCCACGCTGCACCCTGCCCTTGTCCTTGGCAGTGGCTGCAGCGTACCACACGGTGATGGAGGAGCAAATTGCCTAATTTAAAATTGTCTGGTAATTACCTTGTTGCCTGTGATAAAATAAAATATATCTTGTACATTTTATTTACAGAACAAATGACTAATGTTTATATTTATAGGCATTGTCGCAAATTGTATGCACAAGCTAACATTCTTTGGCGCAAATTTGGTATGTGTACAGATGGAGTGAAGATGTTTCTGTTTAAAGCTTATTGTATACCACTCTATACTGCACACTTGTGGTCCAATTATAAAAAGAAAAGTCTACAGAGACTCCAAGTAGCCTATAACGATGCCATGTGAACATTGCTAAAGAGGCCTAGATGGTGTAGTGCTAGTGAAATGTTTGTCACTGCGGGGGTTAACACGTTCAAAGCTGTATTAAGAAATCTGATTTGAATTTGAATCTGGGTTAAAGAGTGCTCTGTAATGATACAAAACGCTTTAGTACAAATAACATTGAACTTGTAGACTACTGAAGTCTCTGCATTACGTGACACGGCTTCTCTGTGTGTGTATCAGTGATGAAAGAAATATTCAGAGGCTTTCCTCGAGTGAAAGTACAATCGTGTAAGAATATGTAATTTCAGGTAAAAGTCCTGCATTCATCAACCTACTTAAAAATATAGTAAATAGAATAATAAGAAACGTATTTGTTCTGTGGAAGTAATAAGTGATATAGTCTATTATTACATTAATTGATTGTTGAAAATGATGCAAGGACGTGTTCCGCTTTAACAAATAGTATTATATATTAATGGTATTCTAATTATGTCTAATTTCTCTCTTTGGTTTTTTCTTTGAAATGTTCACAAAGTGCACAAAATTCTTCTTCTTTAATACCAGAATGTTAAAACAGGCAGAAATAACTAACCAACAGGTATATCATCGACCAAAAAGAAATTATAATTTAACAGAAAAAGGTAGTAAGAATGGAAGGAAAAAGAACACTATGTTGTCTCATAACAAACCAATGGTGAAGCCTCCCAATAATTCAGTAAATTAACGGTTGCTTTTCTTTCTCTTTGGTCCATATTCCAAAGACTCCTCGGTGGTCTGCTGGGTTCTCCGCGATGCCGCTGTCCTCGCAACACTCTGCATGGCTGAAGTATCTGTCTCTGGGGGTGCTGGTGCTGCAGACCACCTCCCTGGTGCTCACCATGCGCTACTCTCGCACCCTGAAGGAAGACGGCCCCCGCTACCTGGCATCTTCCGCCGTGGTGTCGGCCGAGCTGCTCAAGATCCTCGCCTGCACCCTCCTCGTCTTCAAGGAGAACAGTGAGTTGGAAGGGTGACTGTGAGCACTTTCTCCTTCTTTCTATCTGATAGTTTATTAGTAGTATAATATGTACCCATGTATACGGGGCCTGTGTGTCTTGTGGCTGTTTCCAATGGGTGGTTTCATTGATTCAATCCACTGACAACACACTCTCTGTCTTTGCCAGATTTCAGCGTGCGGCTGCTGAAGGAGGAGATTGTTAACAAGCCAGTGGAGACCCTGAAGTTGGCCATTCCTGCAGGGATCTATACTCTGCAGAACAATCTGCTCTATGTTGCCTTATCCCACCTGGACGCGGCCACCTATCAGGTAGCGCATGAATGAACCGGTTCAAGTTGCCTTTGTCTGTGGGTGTTTCGGGTTTCCTCATGGGTTGGAATCTGACTATGTGGCTATCAACTTTGAGAACTTTGTATAAATCATTAGCTTCAAAATTCTTTTGAAAAGTCAAGTCATTTCTTTATGCAAGTGTAATTCAAGCTGGACTCGCAGCACAGCCAAATGAAGGAGACGCGCAAATGAGCAAAGCACAGAGGAGAAGCCGAACAAGCTGCAGCAGACTTGGTCAAAGAGTCAGTCAGAGCTTGTGGGGTTTGTTACCATGGCAGGCTGATGAATTCCATGCTGTGTCACCTCCGTCATGCCCCAAAATCCTACAGTGGAACCTCCCTTAGTTTACCAGGCTCACTACGCACTTAATATTACTTGAAATAGTTCCATAAATCATTACACTGCAGTCAGGATCATTGCTCAGGATTATGTAAATCATGTTCTCCTGTCACATCCCCTCCACATAGCTTAGTGGTGTGTTTGTGTTGTGCTCCACAAAGGTCACGTACCAGCTGAAGATCTTCACAACAGCCCTGTTTTCCGTCTCTATGCTGGGGAGGAGGTTGGGCTTCTACCAGTGGCTCTCTCTGGTCTTCCTGATGGCAGGAGTCACCCTGGTGCAGGTACCGGCAGACACTGAGCCTGCACAGTCCCACAGAAACTTCAGTATGCACAACGTTATCTGCTGCATGAATGTGGAATATGAATACATTGACTCGTCGTATTTCACAGTCCTAAACAAGTCACATTTCTCTGATGGGCAGATTTGTTTTGTCTGTGCCCGACCCCCGCGTGTGACGCTCAGTGTTGTAACCTCCGCAGTGGCCGACAGAGTCTGAAGGGGACACCGAGCAGAAGGTCCTATCCGCAGTGTCCCAGTTCGTGGGACTGATGGCTGTGCTGATGGCCTGTGTGTCCAGCGGCTTTGCTGGAGTTTACTTTGAGAAAATCCTCAAGGAGACTAAACAGAGTGTGTGGGTCCGTAACATACAGCTGGGTGAGGAGCTTTGACCTCGGTTTGTTTTGATGAGGCGATATGGGTTGAGTCAATAATGGTGCCAGGGTTCGCTAATGTGAGGTTTGTGTCAAGGGGGTTGTCCGACTTCATTGACACAACAGCAGGTAGGAGGCTAAAAGGTTACAAACTGATTCTCTCTTCCACTTTCACTTCTTCTGTTGAAACGAGTTCTGTAGGAAAGTTATTTTTTGGTGGGGCCAATCCTGGAAGTCAGCATTGCCTCTACAGCAAACACACTTACACGTTTTGTTCAGCAAGATGAGCTTCCCTAATGGCAGGTGCTGACGTTTGGCTATAAACGAACATCACCATTAGTCACATGAGCACAAGTGTGCAGAACGACCCCATCAGCTAAATGTTTCCTGTCCAAGATCAGTTAAAAAAAAACTCTTCCTTGTAGCTTCAACCCAAATCTGACCTTTCTGTCTCTCCATGTCTCCTCAAGGTTTATTTGGCCTTGTGTTTGGCTTAGTAGGAATGTTGGGGTATGACGGCCAGAAGGTGAGAGAGTTGGGCATGTTTCAGGGCTACAACACCATCACCTGCACAGTCGTTGCCCTGCAGGTTTGATCATTATGTTTCTCTCCAATTTCCCAATTGTCAAATTGTTATTCAAATGCGTTTTGGTGGACCCAATCACTGGTCTTGTAGAGATGTGTCTCTTCCTGTTTGTTTGCTTCTGTCTGAATACTTTCTAACCGCTTGTCCTCAGGCTCTGGGCGGGTTGGTCATAGCAGTTGTCATTAAATATGCAGACAACATCCTTAAAGGATTCGCCACCTCCCTGTCCATCATCCTGTCCACACTTATTTCATATTTCCTGTTGGAGGACTTCATTCCTACACGGTAAACAAATACATGCTCATGAAAGGGCTTCATTTTAGTTTGCAAATAATCACTCATGATTAGTCTGGACTCGTTGGGGTTGTGGATGGATTTATGGATGGCAGTTCAACAAACCTGATCAGAATGCATTATTTAAACTGTTGAATAATTGCCATGAACCTTTCTACAGACCCCCCCGCCTACTTCTTTGATTCTCTGACATTAGCTTCTTGCGTCAATACGCAGTTGAAATTTGTGATTTTGAATCGAATAGCCCCATGGTAAGAATTGTAAAAACTCTGGTGATGCACTGACTTTAAAAAAATTTAACGCAACTGGAGGTCAAAAGTTTGCAGTTTCCCAATGCCTTCATACGTGGATAACGATAGATAGCTGCTAAACCCGTTAGCCTGAACCTAAACTAAGGTATGACAAACACAATACCTGCCAAACATCAGGAAACGTACATTATGTAGTAGTCCGTAGTATTGAGTGTTAAGTGTTCAAACAGCCCCGTTGCCTTGTTTACATGAGCTGAGTACACAGTGGTTAGTTTTACTGAGTTCACTTTTGAATGACTCCTTGTGTTCTCTCTTTTGTTCCATGTCGCAGGTTATTTTTCCTCGGGGCACTGCTGGTTATTGCTGCCACATTTCTCTACAGCTACGAGCGCAAACCTGCTAATGGCAGCACCATCAAAGTATAAACAGAGACCTCTGTTAAGTCTCACCCTGACAGAAGGGACGACAGAAAACCGACAGAAAACCGAGCAGGACTCAGTGACTGTGCCACGCAGAAAATACAAATATGGTGTCTTCTTAAACTTCTTAAAGTCAAACAATTGCAGGGGAAGGCTGCCAATCACTCCTGAGAAAATGCTGCTATGAACGGAATATGGGGGACAAAAATACATACTTGTCCTTTGTAGAAGTATCAAGTAAAGGATGTTCCCTTTAAATACTTACAGGAGTACAGTGGAGCTACCTTTCTCTTTCCACAAGACATTGTCGCAGTAAAACTGCTTTCTATTTCATTTAGGAGGAGACTTTGATGAAACCATGTGCTTGTGGATAATTGGAAGCCATTTATTTACAGTTCAATAGTCTGGATATGTAATTGTGTGTTATGGGATATGGGGAAAGAAGGGTATTTGTTTAAGAAAAGGGGCCGATAGACAGTGCAGACAGCGCCTCAAGTCAGAGAGAAGAAAAGTAACTCCTCCACGCAGCTTCCATCTAGTGGTGAAATGAGGAGCAAACTTGCAGCAAACGGGAAGGGTTACCTTTGGTCAGAGATGCTGTATGTATTTTTTTTATATGAGATGGGATGATATGGGATGTAACTGATTTGACCTCACTGCTTACTGTCTCTGAGTATTTATATCAGAAGCAATAATTTAATCAAGCTGTTATTTAAATGCAAAATTGATGGAAAATAATGAATAAACTAAGGCACATTTTAATGCTGAAGCGACCAGTTGTGCCTTGATCTTTTTTCCGTACTTCAAAGTGGAGTGTGCATGTGTACTCACTCCAACACACAAATGCGACACACCCAATGAATATTTTCAAAAGCTTTTCTCTCAGTTCCAGTTGCAGCCCATTCTGGATAACCAAACCAGTCTCTATAGCAACAGATGTCTGAATGAGCTGCAGCACGGCGACACATGTAGACACACTTGTTCAATATAACCTATTTTAATCTCTGAGTATTGTACATTTACAAAATCCATTTATTTTTCCAACATTGACCCTGACAAATAAGAAAATGATTGAGGCAGATAAAATACACATCTTTCTCCTTCTGGTTTGGTTTACAGTCACAGATAATCTTTGCATAGTTGTGAAATATAGAGCAAATGAGTGTATTTAGATGGAGATGGTGAGTGTGGTGAGGTGGCCATACCAGAGAAACTGAGCAGTTAGATCGGGAAGGTGAGGAGAGAACCTGGAGAGAAGCACAGATGGAGGATGAGTCATGTGACTCCTGTGAGGAGTGGCAGGTTGGAACCTGGACTGAGCCCAGGATGAGCCACTGGACATGCCACGACACAGGACACCTTCATCGAGGATTATCATGCAGAACTACTGCAGATAATATTCATTAAATGATGTGAGGAGAAACTGAGAAATGACAACATACCAATGTTAAAATAATGCCACAAATTAAAATAAATATTTTTCAAAATTTTGTCTGGTTTAATTCAACAGCAAGGTAACTATGAAGTGTACATTTAGTTTCCCTGATTGAAGGAAGATGTATGCAGCTTGGTAGTGCAACATGGCCTGATTAGTGCCACATCAATTACACACTTGTCTTAAATCTGTTGTGTGGCACCAAGTCATTTACAATGCACTTATTGAAAGCTTAGCTGACATTATTTACCCTAATGTGGTTAAAGGTCCAACTCCCATCTCTGAAAGCTTGTCCCCCATCTGAATAAAATATCAGCAGCAGGACAGAGGCTGTGGAGTTGATGTGTTGGTGCATAAATTTGGTGTATGAGAAAAGCTCCAGTGAAAACTACAGCATATTTGTTTTTCTTTCAGACGTTTATGCAAGGTGGGAGCTCTTAATACAATCTGATTAATGCATGAGTTCATCTTAACCTAAAAAGATTAATATAATACTTTGTCTCTTTTAAATTCTCTGAATACATCCTTTAACTCAGTGCTGAGTGCTGAAGGCCGTTGTTGGCACGGACAGGTTTTACAGGTTTGACCAGCCCACAGGCTTTTTTGGGCTGACCTTTCAATCAAAATGTCTTCAGGTTTCAATTTTTACAAAACAAATGCTATTCCTAAACTTCTCAAGAATGTTTTTTCTTGTCACTCTCAGTGTCTCATGCAATAAGATCTACATAAGGATGCAGGGTGCAGTTCTCGTTGTGGTCTAATACCTCCGCGGTACTTCTAAAAACAGCGCTCCTTCTTCACTAAAAAGCAGGCAGAACTCTTCAATGCATTCACTTGTTGGGGGGCCAAAAAAGCTGTAGTGCGATCCAGGCCCTTGACATGAGTTAGTGGTTGACTTCCATCCTGGCACCGAGCTCATGTAGGATCCACTCTGGCTCGTTGTAATGCTCGACTTAAATCTTTCAAGGATAAGGAGCATCTGGCTTCTTCAGCGCAATGAAACCGCCCCCCCATTTCAAATAGGCTTCATGACCTGGCCCCTTTTATCCAGGAGGGAATAATAATTATTCTGTCTTTGCAATCATTGCACCCTCTTATTTTGGCGGTATGACCACTAGCGGCGCTCCTCTCCGTGGCCTCCACATGAGCACTTGGGCGTCGTTGGCGTTCGGCCTCCCCAGCGCGTTAGGAGGGATGGGCTCCTGGTAGTTGAGGATGTGCGGCTGCTCCTGGTAATGACGACCCACCAGCGAGGCTCGGGAGCCCAGAGGCATGTCAGGGTCCACTGCAATGTCCACCCGCATCCGCCATCGCACCGTCTGCAACACAATGCGCTCCTGGGGGTGGGGAGCAGCGTGATGCTGTGTTAGTCAAGTATTTGTGCATGGTACCCTCTATATTTGATCAAAGCTTAACTTTATTGTGCATCATGTCTTCTACTGATCATAGCTGTAGAGTTATGGACCATCCTAATAAATGGGGTTTTGTTAAATATAAACTTATTTTACAAGAAAGAAAAGATGGCAAAAATAGAGAATTTTAACAGTATTTTCCTTGCTTACATACACACTTTTCATCTGATCTTAACGTATTGACGAACAATGAAACAAACAAGCATGACAACTTTCTTTGTAACCGCCTAAAAACAATACAACTCTATACATGAATACTGTAGGTGTTCACACGCTAAGCTAGACTGACTCCTACTGAGCTTTATTCAGCCCAGCTGCGGGCAATGGTGAGGTACTTTGTAACTTTACAGTAGAGAGGGAGAGTGCAGGGGGAGATGATTACATCACAGTCAGTCTGTGTGTGTAATGCAAGAGCAGACTTAGACAAGAGCAGAAGGATAGCCACAAGATATATCCGCAAAAACCTCTGGATACTAACGCAAGATTATGAAGACAGGACTCTATGAAGTGGGAGCTATTGCGGACACATGTATACATCTTCAATGTTAAACTGCTCTCCATATTTCTGTCCTACCTTGGAGACAGAGTTCATTGCCACCAGCCAGGTGATGAAGCTCTGGTCCCTTGTGATGTGGGTCAGCATGGGCGTGTTGCTGTTGCTGATGGGCACAGCCCATGTCACGCTGGGGTAGAAGTTGTCGTTCATGCTGACCGTCAGACGTGATGGTTTGGACGTGGGTCCGGTCAGGGTAACTGTCTCTGTGGTGTTGCCATACCAGGGGTAGCTGACACCATCTGAGTCGCTGATGGCCTTGACCCGACACTCTCGCAACTCTGGTAACTCCCAGCTGGACCTGCGACAGTGGACGGAAGAGGACAGCGTTTTTGCAGGTGCAGGGGCTGCGTCATTGATGTTTTGAGAGTGTGCTACAGGTGGAGGCAGGTGTGCACATCCAAACAAAAAGCCCAGCTGAACACACACACGTGAGCACATTCAGTGGCAAAACGTTTTTTCCGATATGGGTCTGCAACACTTACATGCCAATATCACCATAGGTGTTGTAGAACTCCATCTGGGTACAAGCCTGGATCCAGCCCACCACCCAAGTCTCATTGCGGGGCACGGGTGGCATCACAACCCCTGCCGAGGCCCTGAAGTAAGGCGTCTTGTAACGGAGCACAATCGGGGAGTTCTCCTCAATGATGGTGGGACACTGGTCGATAGAGGCTGACACCTCATACACCACAATGTTCTCCCGTCTGATGCGGGGCTTGCATGCAATGCTCTGAATACAGCCCATAGTGCAGGCGACGAACAAAATGAGCAAAACCAGAGAAGACGGGAGCAAATGACACCTGGCCAGTATGCACATCAGTCCCCTCCGGGGTCCACCCTTGCTTGAGGAGCAGATCTAAATCATTGAATTGCCCAATCACCACTGATTAGCTGGGAAGGAGAAAACAAGTCAAATAAATGACGGGGAGTGTCAGAGTCACCATTGATCAAACACGAAAGCGGCCACTATCATATTTTCGGGATGATACTGAGGTGAGAGCGCCGCGGGGCCTGGGGAGGAGGAGGAGGAGGAGGGGGGGGGGGGGGGGGAAGTATCACAGATCTCCGCAGCCTCCTCCCCCCGGTCCGCCTGCTGACTGCCGCACTGCCCTTGGCGCTCGTCCCCAGAAACTGCAATCTGGCCTCCCCTGGGCGGCTGCTGCGTCTCCGCCGTGCGTCCGGATGCTCCTCCGTTCCTCGTCGAGTCCACGCGCCGGGCCGCACGTCGGTGCCCCTTGATCCTGCTGCTCTGCTCCCGGCTGTGCGCTGTCATGTCAAGCGGCGACAGGGCAGCCCAGGTGCGTCAGAGGAGGGGGGCTGGATGCCTTTTGTTTGCTCGGCTTTCCCGTATCAGTCCTACAATCGCGCGGCGCCCTCAATAGACAAAAATAGGGCTCTTCATCACCTTGACCGACATGAAGAAAAAAAATGAGAAAAAAGGCTTCATGGACACATAAAGCCAGACTTGGTCTTATAACGACGGAGAAAAGGCGACTATGAAAGGGTATTTTGATGTTTTCTTAGAAATGTGCTTCCATTCTTGGGGATGCATGAATGGTGCATCATGAATGGGGGCAGTGAAGCAGCATAAACGTGGAGAAACAGTGACTATACCCAGCTGCTGCGGCGTCTCTCGGTGGTTTGTCGCCTCGTCGTCACGTCTCCTCGACCCGGGGAGCATCGCGGACCGGAGAGCATCCTTTTTTTTCTTCTCCAAGCCGTCTTCTTCTATTTGGAGGTGCTGATGCTAGAGAGGCAGAGGGAGGGGCGTCACCCGACCTCTGCATTAAAAAAGAAAAAAAAGAAAAAAGTGCAAGTGGGTGGGGCTACAACCCCGTGTCACTCCCATGCGAAAACCCGATTGGTCGCCGAGGTCAACAGCGGAAGTGGTGTCGTTTGGCACGTCGACTTCCTATTTCCCCCCCAAACTGACACGCATTCACCGGTCAGCTTGGCACTTTGTACTTGTCCCCACCCCG
Organism: Pungitius pungitius; assembly: GCF_949316345.1. NCBI lineage: Eukaryota > Metazoa > Chordata > Actinopteri > Perciformes > Gasterosteidae > Pungitius > Pungitius pungitius. The sequence continues at coordinate 8,437,521 of NC_084914.1, forward strand.
GCAGGTTCACGTCTGCGGCAGCTGGCGCTGGTTTATGATCGGCTCTGTGCTCGGTAACGTGTCTCACAGGCTGCACAGCTTGTTGTACCGGGTGTCGCTGATGATGAAGCCCCAGGTAGTGTTCGTGCTCGGCGGGCCCGGAGCCGGTAAAGGGACCCAATGCTCCAAAATCGTGGAGGTAACTTGAGAAATGGCGAAAGAAAGGACAATGAAAGCCGGCTCTGAGGGTTTGGATGTAGCGTGTCGTGACGGCAATGGTGTAAAGTGGAGTTCAGGAGGGTTGTGGCTTTATTGACGCTTTTATTATAAGGTTGTGTCTTGATTTATTTTACTTCCGGTTGTCCTCTAAAATGAACCTGTGTGTTAGCTGGCTAGCTAGCTAGCCGAAAAAGCTTTTTATGTTTTCCTATTTATTTATATATTTACATATATATATACAGAAGCTACAAAGTAATGCGTGAATATTCTCCGTTTTACCGTATTATTATTTCTGACGCGTGAGTCAAAGCAGTAAAAATACAATTCAGTCCACTATTGAATGATGACGAGCATAACTTAGACTCGTTTGACAGCTCCTGTCATGTTGTAACCCTATCATTAACTCGCCTATGATGAGGGTTCTGCAATGGTCGGTATGGTAACAAACATTCACTTTTTATAGGATCAACCCATAGGGACGATGAGTCCTACATCAACACGTTTGATTCGTGTCAACGTGGACTTTAAACTCAAGAAACGTTATATCTTCCAGAATTACAGCTACACCCATTTGTCAGCTGGTGATTTGCTGAGGGCGGAGCGGGCCCGGGAGGGGTCAGAGTTTGGGCAGCTCATTGACAACTACATCAAGCAGGGCAGGATTGTCCCTGTGGCGATCACCATCAACTTGCTCAGGAAGGTTTGTACCAAAAACATGCTGTTTGCTTAGTAAGACGCAATCCAAACCACCCCGTCTGCCTGGTCGCAGACACTTCTATTCAAGGACCCATTTGTTACTCTGAGCAACTCCACTTTTGTTTACTAGGCGCAAGACGAAAGAGAGGTTGGTGCATAGTATTGGTCGGTAAGACAGTGAGGAAACAACACAAATAACCTGTTCAATTTACAATTTAAATCTACAGTGTAAAATAGAAGGCTATACGCTATGGGAATCTGTCATTTATTCTTTCGTTTTTCAATTGATAAATCAAAAACTATTTGTTTTTCCGTTATTGATTATTTATTTTGAAAGTTTGTGACCCAAATGACTTCTTTGTGTATTCCACCAATGTCTCCCATTTCCGCCACCAAAAAAATAAAGGTTAGAAAGTCAACTTAATGACTTAAGAGCTAATATTGATGTACCGACTAACGGCTTCATAGTGTAAGTATATCACACATCCTCCCCTCAGGCTCTGTCAGTACTATTGCTGTACTTTGATTTTTAGCCCTGTTAGCCAGAAGCCACCGCATAGTTGTAAGACATTGTTTACGTTACACAGCTCATTAGTTTGGCATTGACACAATGACACAATTGAATGTAAGTTAACCCCGTCAGGGTCTACAGAGTACAGTTCCTTTTATATTCACTATACCATGTACCCGGACAGACTTTGGTTGTGACGGAATGAGGGTTAGTGCACAAAGTTGTGGATGTGGTAAGATATTATGAATAATTTTTAAAAATTGTTCAGAAGTTCCAGCTGCATTTTTGATAATAATAATAATAGGATCAAATAGAAATGGTTCACCATTAAAACCAGTATTCTGAATTTTTCAATGCAACCAAAATAACAGACTCACTTAGTCACTGTGCTCACACTGTTATGTGAGAGTTTTAAGTGGTGATGTATACACATTGTTATTATTTTTTGGTCAGTTTAATTAATGTCTATTCAATGAATTCCTATTATGAGTATTTATACGTTGTCGTTGTTGTTGTTTCCTGTTTTCTAAGGCAATGGAAGAGACCATGCAGAAAGACGATAAAAAGTTTCGTTTCCTCATAGATGGTTTCCCTAGAAACGAGGACAACCTGACGGGGTGGAACACCGTCATGGTCGACAAAGCAGATGTCAAATTTGTGCTTTTCTTTGACTGCAGTAACGAGGTGCGTAATGGAAACTCAAAGCTTCAAACACTGGGAGCTTTTTTTAGATACATACAGAGAACTCCAGGGATCTCCTCATTGACGTCTTCCACTAAGCACTGGATTTATTTGTCTTTTGGCCACAGGTTTGCATCGACCGATGTCTTGAAAGAGGGAAGAGCAGTGGACGCACTGACGACAACAGAGAAAGCTTGGAGAAAAGGTTTGCTTGTTCAACATGAACAAAATACATTCCCTCAGTGTTTTTATTTCTTTCTGTCCGTAACAAAGTACTTCAAGCTTCTGATTGGTATAGATTTGTCTGACCCATTTTGCTGAGCTCTGGCTACCTGCGCGTGTGTTTTTGACCTAATTTGTCTCTCTTTTTGAGTCCCTTTTGTCATCTGACCCCAATAACCAGCCATATGTGTCTTGTAGAATCCAAACCTACCTGCAGTCTACGCGACCAATCATTGAACTGTATGAGAAACACGGCAAGGTGCGCACTGTGGACGCCTCTCGCTCTGTCGACAAGGTGAGCACAAGGCGTCGCCTGCAGGAAAGTCTCCATGAGCACCTTCCACACATTTTCTTAAGGGACATTTTGTGGGTGGAGCCACGTCTGGCAGGTGTCAATCATTGCAAAGAAGCCTTTACAAATGACACGAGGAGTTTGTGTTTTTCTCTGTATCTTACTTTTTATCTGAGTTATGAACACGGGCAACATTTCAGGCTTCTCTTGTCACTTTGTGTAATGACGAATGAACTCTCTAAAAACGTTCTCCCTTCCAGGTGTTTGCTGATGTGAAAGCGGTCCTAGACAAAGAGGGTTGAGTTTCCACGCCTGCCAACAACATTCACTTATCTACTTTAGTAGTTTTCTTTGTATCAACTACTAGTGCACCATAATACTTTCTGTTCATATTACTTTATTTCCTTTCGGTTACATAATTTTGATAAGTTTCCATCGGTTTGTAAAATGCTGCACTGTTTGTGTGTGTGTGTGTGTGTGTGTGTGTGTGTGTGTGTGTGTGTGGTGTGTGTGTGTGTGTGTGTGTGTGTGTGTGTGTGTGTGTGTGTGTGTGTGTGTGTGTGTGTGTGTGTGTGTGTGTGTGTGATATGTATTGGTATGATTGAGAAGTAGAGTTGCCAAGCAGCTCCTGGGGATCAATTAGTTCATGCTCAGAAGGGATTGTCATAGTTGGAGGTCTTTGCATAGGCACAAAGTGTATGATTAGCTTAGGTAGACCCTTAAATTGTCACTTAAAGATGCATCTAGTATAATAATTTTACAAGTATCATGCCATTGGAAGCAGCTATAATGCTTCATACAACATAGTTTGACTTACTGCGATGGATTTAGCACTGACAGAATATCCAATAGCCTCCAAATAAAATAAATGAAACATCTGTATCATGTTCAATGTGAAGTACTGCAGGAGCAGGTGCTTTTTTGGGGTAGTTATTATGTTTGTGTTGTAGATGACCCGTTCTTCAATGAATATTTACTTCAAAGCCATGACACATGGGACAAATCATAGAGAAAACATGAAGATACAAATCCTAATTTTCTTAAATCTGTGCTGTACCTGCTGGAAGGAAAAGTAAAAATGATTACTTTTATTTCCTTGTTCTGCTCAGTTAATCTGACAAATGTTGAAAATACTAAGCCAGGGCATTGTATCTAAACCCAGTGGGATTTTACGTTTTTCCCTTTATGTTTACGTTATTTACTGTAGTGCATTTTAAAATAAGACCGTATGTGCAAAATAGCATTCAACCCTATCAGGCAGCAGGGGGCGCTAGACGTCCCTGTATAATTCAGCATGTTGTCTGAGTAGTGTTTTTTTGTCAATAACTAAAAGAAATATTTGTTTAACATTCAACTTTATATCATCACTGTTTATATATTTTTACATGTATAAATATCAAATATATACAGAAATGCTTTACTATCGTGAAATATTTATTCCTCATAATAGTTAAGCCTTTATGTATTTATTTATTTCAGCATTCATTTATTTAAGAAGACAAGAAAATTGTTTACTCATTCAAATGGGGAATTGTTGGAATTCCAGTGTAAATGTAAATGTTCCTCTAAATGCTAACTTCAATGCTCTCTTTTCTAAGTTCTGTAGGAGAATGAGTGATACTCAACTCCAGGGTGAGCGCATAGAAGGAATCATACTTAAACTATACTCAGAAAGGCTGTTAAATATTTAAAGGTTTAAATCACTCAAACCATCTCAATCGAAAACAATGATATACATATTGCTACAAGTGCTACATCATGTTTTTATTTGTATTGTATGACACAAATATACACACAAATGTGTGTGTATATATATATATATATATATATAATTGTAATCTGCAGTTACAAAGAAACTTGCTGACATATATCAAATATTCCTGAGCGTCTTCTAGCTTGAAGCCTGGTGCATCTGCATTTTAAAAGCTTCACTCTACAAAAAAAATAGTACCAGACTTTTGTGGAACAGGGCAATGTACCAAATGTAAAACAGTTTATAACTACCAGGGCTTTCATATAGTCGAAGTTATAACACATTAATGGTCAGCCTTGGTGGGTAGAAATTACATAAAGTTGAATGTAAGGCACTATTAAACTGGTTTGTACAAGAGCACTACAATACATACGGTTGGATAAAATACAATCAGACTTAAATTATTATTACAGCACCAAAATGTTATAGAAGTCATCAAATAAAACTTTGAATGCAAATAAGAAAAGTGCTGGGCACGGTTTTAGGATGACTATTAACATCTAATTTTTCAATTTTTCAATAGAAATTTTTCATGAAAATATATGAATTACAGCAAAAGTTGAGCATGTGCAAAATACAGGCTAGAAATTATTTTTAAAAGATCAAATATGTACATAGCAATTCAAAAAATGGTACCATGAACTATGAGATGGGCAAAAGTAACAAGACCTTTGCAAAACAACAAACATAATGTGAATATATTTGTACTCTGCCAGCAGATGGCAATCTGAAAATATATATTATCTTATTTACAAAAAATAACCTAATAGAAAAATAACTGCATCAACTGTGACCACATTGCTGGGCAAATACCATACAGACGTCTACAGAAAAACTGTAACAGTGATTCTTAGTCTGAAAAAGAAAGGCCTGTCCAACAATGCTGACATTCTGATGAGTGATTTTAGAAATAGAGAAATCCCTGCTCAAATTTACACTTAAAATGTACATTCTGTTCTTAGACATTCACAACCCCATTCATTTGCACAAACTTTGAAATACCAAAGTATTTGCATCAATTACAAATGCATATGGAACAAATATATAATATAAATATATATTCATCTATTGTTTGTAAAACTAAAAACCGTGTTGCGATGCAAAAGGCAAACAAAACCTGACACCCGTGGGGATTGCAGCAGGCTCAGCAGGACTTTGGGCCTGCGGTGGTGCTGCTGGGAGTCTTACGGTACTGAGCCTTGGTGTTAGTCACCGCCCCGTGCTTCTGTCGCAGATGAAGCCTCAGCTGACTCTTGTGTCGGAAGTGCAGGTCGCATTTCTCACACTGAGAAAAAGATAGAAATCAATTAGAAGCACTCTTTTTTTTATCTTCTTATACAAAAGGACTGTTTGATGCCTCAAGGCCACAAACCTACAGTTCAAAGCGCTCTAGGATTACCACTTGGGACTATTGATAGGCACGCGGATCAGACGGGGATTACCCTCTCGTTAGGAGGGAGGGAGGAAGGGACTGACGAGGTGGCTTACATGATACGGCTTCTCCCCCGTATGAATGCGCATGTGGCTCTTCAGCGTCTGAAGGTGGCGGAAGTGAGTCCCGCAGATCTCACAGGGGTACGGCTTCTCTCCTGTGTGAATCAACACATGGGCGCGAAGATGGGCCACCTGGGGGACAAACGCACGCACATTCAAAAAAAACCCAGGAAAGACAAAGAGGTTTGACATCTGCAAACTGGTACTTTTTCCTCGCTCTCACCTGAACAAATCTGGAGCCGCATGTCTCACACTTGTATGGCTTCTCTCCCGAGTGGATGCGGGTGTGGGTCTTGAGGTTGGCTGGCCGGTTGAACTGGGCGCCGCAGATGTTGCAGTGGTAGGGCTTGGAACCTGGGGGGGGGGGGGGGGGGGGGAAACGAGTGGCAGGTTGCGCAATGAATGACACCGTCAAATCCACCGAGTCGGCTTGGCGGCGCGTCAAAAGGGGAATCATCGGTCTCACCGCTGTGAACGGTTTTGTGGCTGGCCAGGTTGCCCTTGTAGCGGAAGGCAGCCTGGCAGCAGTCACACTTGTACGGCTTGTCGCTGTGCACCTGGGCCATGTGCTCTTTCAGGGAATCCTCCTCCGGGAACTTGGAGTCGCAGCCGTTGCAGAAGTAGACGACGCGTTCTGTGCAAGGAATGGACGACAGTTAAATGCGAATTTCGACACACCTCGGTGGTATTATTTCATGCCACCTGGGGAATCCACTCACCGCCGCTGGGAGAGGAGTAGTCCGGGTGGCTCTTGCTGGCGTCATCTCGGCTGTATGAGTCAGGAGAGAGGTGACCTAGTTCCATGCACTGAGGGCTGTCACAGCCACAGGAGGAGCATCTGCGGTAACTGAGCAGAGAGAGAGAGAGAAGGCCACAGTGTTCAAAGAAAGTTATTTTCATAACAATTCCTATTAAGATCCGTCTATGTTCTATGTTCTTGCAATGAGTGGCAGTTCTACCTGATGCTGCTACAGGTGCTGCTGCTGCTGCAGCAGCTGTCCACACTCTGGGACATTAGGTTTTCTTCACTTTGATGGCGGACTCCGTCTTCTGCCTGGACCTCATTGTGTCCACCGTTTGCACCACTGCCGCAGTGGCCCAGTGGAGGGGACATGGCTACAGCCTCAGCACTGCCTGCCTGGGCCTCCTTTTCCGTCTCATCGGGACATTGGTTCATAACGATCAGCTTATACTTCTTCCAGTTGCGGGCCTTTGAGTCCTTGGGGCAGTCTGAGGGCTGATTGCGGCTCAGCGTGGCGTTTCTGCTGCTGTTGGACTCGGTGGGCGAGTTGGGCTGGCAGTCAGATCTGAGGGGGCTTTGAGGGCTGCAAATCACACCTTTGCTGAAGCTTTGAGATAATCTGAGGCAGCTGGTTTGTGGATGGCGAATGCCGTCTTCGTCCGCGGGAGAGATGGGCAACTGAAGGCTCCCGTGGGCTCCTGCGGGCCGGCTGATAGCGGCGGGGAAACTGGAGTGGGATATGATGGTGGTGGACTCGTTGTGAGCCATGTTGCCGATGGGTACCTGCAAGCATTGTTTCTGGGACAAAGCCCCTCCTCTGTGAAGGTCGCTGACCTTATGGGTACCTTCAAGCATCCCGGCGGGGACGGGAAGGTCACCAAATACGTGACATGAACCAGAGGTGTTGATCCCCCTGAAAACATTAGGGATGAAGCCCCTGCGCTCCTGGTGAGGGTATAAAGTTGAAAGGTGGTTGTTTCTATAGTCGGGCTCTTTCTCGTCAATGGCCAATAGCGCTGGGACCTCGTCGGCCAGATGAGAGGGGTTGATCTGCACCCCTTCAATCTGATGCCTGCAGAAACATTTTCAATGAGTGGTTATTAACTCCAAATCAGAGCTCATCAATTTCTAGCAACACATTGCAGTGTGTCCCGTCTCATTTTCTTTTTTCCCCCTTTACCTGGACTTGATGAACCTGTGGCAGGTGTCGGCCACATGCTCCATCTGAAGGTAGGTGGCTGTGTTCATGGTGGCCAGGACCATACTGTCCTTGAGGTCAAGACAGGACGTGTACATGAAGTCCAGCAGGACGGAAAAACCCTTGGGGTCCACTTTGGGGTCCAGGCTGATGGCGTTAAGGTTTGCGTTCTTGGGGTCCATGAACACAGTGTAAAAGAAACCACTGCAAGAGAACAAGAAAGAGGAGGGAGGGGGGGCAATGTTAAAAACTCAAACGTATGTCCCAGATATAGCGGCCCTTAATTTGGCCCTTAAAAGAACTCTGATTTGAACGAATGTGAATACCTGCAGGCTACCAAGATGGCCTTGTGAGCATGAAACTGTAGTCCGTCCACCTGTATGGTGACATCAGTCAGGATGTTCCTGCTGCGGAGGCGGTTGAAGTTCAGCAGGACGTCGCCTGCATGCCGTGTGAATTGAACGCAGCCATCTGCAGTCGTGGCCATGCTGTCACAATCTGAGCGTGGGCAAGAAATCATAAAAATAAATATTTATATAATACCATTAAGATACAAGTGCACACAATGCAAGCTGTGTTGCATAATAATATGTTGAAGTATATTATAACATCAGTTTTCATAACACTTGACCCCTACACAACAATATTTGCACCTATATAAACAATGCCGACGTACAAATTAAAATATTTTGTCCTCTTGATGCGCAAAAATAGAACCAAATGAAAATGTAGGCCAATAGGAATTGTAATAAATGATAATAACCAAACACTCATTTCATCAGCTGCCACCTGCCGTCAGGGATCAAAACATCAGACCTGACAAGTGTCCTGGAGGGGGTTTCACCATCGGGGGGCGCCATTGCAACTCGAAAGCAAGAAACGGGAGTTTCATCACCCCCCCCCCTCCCCTTGCTCCTCACTGTAGCCCTCACGATGGTGTGTTATAACACATATTATAACGCGATATTTCTAATGCGTTAATATACGAAAACGTGAAATCCATTCGTATTTAGAACAACGCGAGTCTCACGTTCGAGGCGACCACGAACCTCCGCCATGTGCAAAGAGTAAATTTATTGCACAACACAAATTTGCATGTCTGCCTTCTGAGGATGAACGATGTAGTCGCAGGTCCAGTGTGTGTGTGTGTGTGTGTGTGTGACTGAAGAGCCTGCAGCCCGCGGGTCGGGAACGTGTTGCGCACATTCCGTCCTGCTCAGATTCAGTTGCCAGAAATCGTTACACAGAGAGGTTTCCTGTTCCCCCCAAGTGCAACTCGCACATCTTTCTTTTCTTGTTTTTTTGTTGTTGTTGTACATTAACATCCCCCCCTTTCTGAACTAATATTTTCAGTCCTCTGGAAATCGTTAGACGTTTAAGAGCGTGCTTTGTAGGAGCTCTTTTCCAAGGAGTGGTTAGTTGCTGCGTAACTTGTGTCGCGCAGCAGCGAGCAGGGCAGCTCCAGTCGGTTCAAGTTCAAGAAACCGTGTGGAAGTGTCAAGTCCACCGATTAGCCTCCACGTTTATTCTCCCCTCATTAAAGAACATCTAGAGGACGCCGAGTGGCTCCGGGTTGGAGACGTTTTGAGTGGAGTTGAGATTGTTTCTCGACATGAGATCTGCGCAGAGGGAATCATCGGCTGACGGAACCAGATCGACCTGTTCTGTTGCGCCACTTTTAGCGCCTCCAACTTGCCATTCGCGGTTACAAATGTAACCATAAAAGGTTCAAATATTAACGAGCTTGCTATTGATCAAAACTGCCCCCCTGGTTAAGGATTAACGACGCAAAACACTACTTTTTTAAGGCAGATAATAATACACAAAGGGCCAAGTTAAATCCGCACATAGCACACAAAAAGTCGCACTTCCGTCTAACGTTAAAAAAAACACAGTCGAGGACGGTTCAGTATTAAACTTCAACTCTGTTGGTACACTATAAGCTAAACGCAATCACACATAGTCAGTAGTCCGCAGTAGCCGCGCCAGACATCTGCTACTTCACTACACTTCTGACCTAATGCTGGGAAAATAGGAAGGGAAAAAAAGTCACCTTGTAAAAGTTTCCTCGAAACTCTGTGCATCACCAGTTCTCAGAATCCAGTTCTAAGAAACGCACCAGCTCAATTCTCGGAATTTCAACAGAGGACGGTACCATTATCCGGAGGGCGGGGGAGCTGATGCACCCCCCCCCTCCCCCCACAGCGGCACCGTGTCCACGCTCTCCGCGCAGCGCTGCACGGTGTGACATTTCCTCCCAATTCATACATTTCATGATCCTGCTCTCGGGCTGGTGCGCTGTGAGCAGTTTGATCGGGGAATGACTTTGTTCCCCAGTGGGTTAATCTCCCCGTGTAGTGGATCGGCCCTAATGCAAGGTCAGCTGACCGAGTTATAAATACCGTGGGGACTATGTGAGCATGTGAGGAAACCTGCCAGAGCTTCCACGGACGGTTGAGAAATTGTCAATGGTGTTATATTCATTTTAGTGTCATTTTAATGACGACTGTTCTTCCGTATTGTAACGCACACAGGAAGCAATGATTGTGAGTGTGCGCGAAGTTCTCAGCTCTCCAAAAAGCTCACTTGCACTCGTGTGCGTTTCAACCACTTCCCGTCACACCATCACAGCTGTATATTTATCTGGGTAACATAAAACCCCAAAATTGCCACCAATAAATATGTCAACAAATCAGGAACAAACTGTTCTTGAATGAATAACCAACAACAGGTTCCTGATAAACTATAATGAATCAAGAACCACTTTATGTACAAACAACGTCAACTATATAACGATAAGATTGTAAAGACCAGACTGACACATATTGTAGTTTACTGTGTAAAGGAACCAGGATGTAAGGACATTTTGAAGATATCTTAATTCTCAACCCAGATTAACTCCAAATGAGCAGCCAAATAGCGTAACATTTAATGTTAGTATTACTTATTTCTCAATATTTTGTGTCACTAAGATAAGTGGTAAGTTCTCACTAGTTCCTTGATAACTAAGCAGGTTTTTGTTTTTCCTTATGCAATGTGTTGCATTAATCTAAAATGTGACCTCCTTATGTGCAAACACCCTCCCATCCCTTGCACTGCATGTTCAAATCTATCTCGGCACACATGCATTTTCTGCGTTATGTGATCAAAATATGATGTTTCTCATGCTTCTGGGTAACTTCTCTTATTGATATAGTATCCTTAAGATTACATTTCATTCAATGGTTTTCTTGAACTATGGAACGATATAAGCAGCCACATGACAACTTTTCCCTATTTCACTTCCCTGATTTAGTCACAGCTAATGATGAAGAAAAGCTTTTTCTGTGTGTTTGAATATATAGAATTACCACCCGCATCACCTTGCACTTTCACAGTGGGCTGCAGTGAGGCTTCGCTGAACAAACTCTCGGGTAGGTTCGAGTGGGAGGAAAAAACAAAACCACAGTAAATGACAACCGGAGCTAGTAATTAGGACTAAATGTTTGTCACGGAATGAAAACATTTAGACTTCGCTGATCCAGTTTTGTTTAGCATTCATTTAGTCAACATTACCTTAATGACAGTGGTCTGCAGTCATGTTTACACCTGTTCATATAAGAATATTAGATCAACTAACAACTTTGTTTTTTCACCCATGCATTAAAAAGTGCAAAATAATAATTTAGTCCAACCTCATCCTGTTTATCTGTTTCTGAAAAGAAAAAACTGACTGAATCCTTTGCAGTGAGACACAGTTACAGTGCAGGTCTAAATTACAGCTGTTCAGGTGGCTATGGCAACAAAGAGGTCTATTTCTAGTTAATGTTTTCACTTTAGATGTTTTTTCCCCTGCGGTTATCTTTAGTGGCCCGTGTTCCTGTGGTTGAACGTCTTCACATCCTTTGAAAGGAGCGATACTTTCGGGTCTGAATGAGATGAAGCAAAACTTATTCCGTCAGGAGCCTCGGCACAAAATATACATCTGATTTCCTGGTAGGATGCATCGTTCTGATCAGTCATCCGTTTCCTTGCTCATATTGCTGTGGCGTCCCATCAGGGGTGCAGTGATATAGCAGATAAGCAATAGCAGATGTGAAACATGCAAACTGCCCAAAGAGTCCATAATCACACAAACATGGTGCTTCTGGTTTGATTTGCAGGATACGTGTCATCAGTTTTTTTTGTTTGTTTTCATACAAAGTTTGATTCCTACTTCACCACAAAAATAAATGTATCATCTCATCTGCTGTTTGTTTTCGCTCTTGATCACAGATGTGGGTTAAAGGATATAGGGGCACAACAGGGATTTATTGATTTATTGTTGCACCTCCACAATGTTTTTGATGTTGTGAAACTTGCAAAAGACAAATTAAAAGTAAATGCAGCAGAGACCCATGTATCTTGACTTGTAATCCCTTGTCTGATCAAGTTCCAAAAATACTCAATAGTGTATCTCCTTAAACGTTCCTTGCCAGGTAAAGCCTTACTTCTTTCAAAGTCCCAAACTTCAAGCTTCCTCTAAATTTGTAATTTGGGCCCCATTAGAAAAGAAGTCTTCCTTCCTGATCATGTGCCGTGCAACAGCCTTCCTTTTAAAAATGTTCTGCAGGGCTCATCTGAAGAATGCATGTCATGAAAACAACCCGGCATGGGATTTTTCCAGCCAGCCCTGGAACGAATTTGTTGCCGTTCCCCTCTACTTCTCAGCTAGTGAAAGAGGCTGTGCTATGTGTTAACAAGCGCTCCCTCATCCCCCCCAACCCCCTGCGCCTCCCCCCCCTCGCTGAACCTCGCTGACCCAGGACCTAGTCGCAGACGGATATCAACGTGCCTGTCCTAAAACATGACCCAGGTACATGGTTGTCTGACAGGGTTCAAAGGTCACATCAGTAAAATATGACTCTAAAACTAGTTCAGTCTTCACAGAAACATGGCCCAAGGGGGGGAAACAGGAGGTCTGTTGAAGCAGGAGTGTGCACTTGAATTTGGGTTGCAGCATGCAAGAGAGAAAAACTGATTTGCAACACAATGACTCAAGAGTTTAGCAGGGCCCAAAAGTTCTCCAAAAAGAAAAAACATGATGCAAACAAATGATTATGTGAAGCTTGTTTGTGTTCAACATGTTTGAAGGTAAAACAAGATGCATTAAAATACCTGACTCAATTATTCATAGCACAAAGTTCAGTTTAATTTTCGGCGGCTTTTTATCAACATTGCCCACAACCCACGAAACACTGAATATACTAAAGTGCAATGGCGCTTAGCGCGGTGAACTTTGAACTTTCTTCATACGGCTAACATGGGGCGGAGTTAGAATCGTGTATCTAAATTGCTTGGGTCATAGAGTCTTTGTTGCATCAAATACTGTGGAGTTAAGTCCTGTCCCACAGAGAAAGAGGGTTGAATCTTTCCAGCAGAGACGATATGCCCCCATAAGTGCTAATAACATGAAGTGTGGTGTCGACTCTGTATTGTGAATAAAGAGCTGAAAGAACGAGTTATTCCACAGAAAATGAATTGTCAAGAATTGTAATTATCTATTAATAGTCATCAATGAAGTGATTTTCATTCAAAAATCTCTTACATTTTCCATTGAGACATTTGGGTTATTTGACAATTCTGTACAATGCGTTCCTTAAAGAACATACCAACTCAGGCCAGTTTGCACTGTTACTCAACTCTGACACTCACATCAATTAGATTATTTGGATCATCCTGTTTGTTTTGGGTCACTTGAGGACAGAGACTCGTCTTCGCGGTCTAATCACAAATATAATGCTCAGCAGGGATACATGAACGGTGGCTTTGTTGGTCTACAAAGAAAGCATCCTCAGTTAGAATTGGCCAAAATTGGATTTTACATACAGAGGAAATAACGGAAACAAACAAACAACCTGGATATGTGGAATGTGACGCAATACCTGTGCAAAGTCAATACATACACGTATTGCAACATTACCTCTCACTTCATTTTATCAGTGGAAAAGTACCAGGGGACACCGCGTCAACACAGTTGATTCCCATGTTGTTTTGCAGCGAAACCTCAGGGAGGACGACAAGGAGGGGGCAGGGCTTGTGTGTGTGTGCGTGTGTGAGAGAGAGAGAGAGAGAGAGAAGAAGAAGAAGAATCAGAAAAGTTATTATTGATTTTGGTATGTTTGGAAATCTACCTTCGCAATAGAAAAGCTGGTAACATTTCAATTGTTATTGTACGAATGACATATTTCACTTTTAAAGTTGGCTTTCGTTTAATAATTAAAATGGAGAAACAAATGCACTTGAATATTAAGCTTGAACGAACCCACCACAGCACATTAATGATTCACATCTCCAGGTAGCGTTCATGATGGCAGGAGGCCCATCGCCAAAAGACAGCGCTGCTTTCCAGGGACCCGGTGATGAAAAACCAAGTTCTAGACCACAAACATCAGAATTCAAAAACAGAACTACGATGTTTTGACTCGTGACCCAGATAGTCCAGAAAAGAAGGAATTCCCCTCTTCATCATCCTTTAATCAAGTTTGCAAAACCTGAAACAAACCAGTGCGTGTAGTGCATCTTTGTTTCTGTGTGTTTATCTGTGTTTTATGGCCCCATAGACCATCGTTATCTGCTGCATACTTTAGCAACAAAAAAAAATTCCACCAGTCAAGCAAAAAATCACATGCACACTCAACGCTTAACATCTTGCTGGATGATACAGGATAACAATTTTCCAAAGATGAATTTCACTTTGTTTCTTCCGTCAGATACTTGGGTCTCACCGCAGTCAATTGTTTCCTGAACATCGACGGGACAAAAACCTGTTTGGTGTGTCCTCTGCTTACCAGAGATGCAGTAAAACCACAACACAAACAAGAGGGCAGTTGTGTGAATGTCACTAAAATATAAATAATGGCTCTGAGCGATGTTTAAAGGCAGCATTGTGGTTTTTCTGCATGATTGCTCAACATTTTGGACACAATGGCAGTACAAATTCTAATGTGGGACTGTGGGAAAGAAAAACAGATTATGATGCAGACAATTCAAAATGAATCATTTAACCTGCCATTGCCAATGACAATGCCATTGAAAATATTTGTTTGATAGCTGTTAATAAAATCCGGTTACACATCTCAAAAGGAGAGCTTATGTCCAGTGCGTGGTGAAGTTCTCGGCCTCTCTTTGAGATTAGGACACGAGAGAGCTTGCAGCCAGCTGCAGTCACTGAGAAAATGGTCTAAAGAACAACAGTTACTTCAGGTTTTGTGTAAACTCTATAATTCGGTCACCTCTGAAGAAGCCAGAGGTTCATTTTGTACCATGCGGGTGAGCCGGTGAGCAAAAGCAGATGATCCAAATGGGGTTGGCTGCAGGAAGATTGGACTGAAGATGCCAGAAGTCTGCATACCAACGGGGAGGGAAAAAGGGAACAAGGAGATCAGAGCACAAACAGTCATTCTAGATTTGTCGAGGTTACACAACAGCCATTTTTGCTGTTAATATCAGTCAAGGGCTCATTATTCATTTCAGTAAATGGACTTTGGGGGAATAAGAAAAACACCTACCCCACAATCTCAATCTCAAGGTAATAAAACAACAATTACACGTTTGCATTCATAAATAAAATTGGGTAAAATATTTAAGATGGTGGAGCATATTTTTCACATTTCACCTAAATGGCAATATCCCATGTAGCCAGGAGAGGTGCTTTACATGCATGCCTTTGAAAGCAAAACACTTGTTTTATAACCCATGTATTAAAAAAATGTTACATCGGCACTGAAAAACAAAATACAAAATACAACACAGGGATTCCAAACATTCCAAGATTCCAATAAACAAATGAATGCAACACAATTAACAATCCGATTTTTTCTTTGTGTTAGTTGTTTTTTAGTGACCTAACTCAGTGTCAATTAAAAGTAGAATTAAGAAATGCCGAAATCACGTCAAACAAGTGACGAATCCTGATGAATAGTGTGACCATCGATGAGCTCTTCACATGAAACACGGCTACAGTTTGAGACGTATTCGGCTACTCAGTGCTTCTGCTTTTTTGATAAGCTACAGAAGAAAAAAAAAATGCACCGCAGACCTATCAAGACAAATTACAAGCTGCCTTGAAAGAAGACCTTTTTCCTCTCCCCCCCCCCAAAAACAACCCATCCTTCAAAAGAAAATACACAGACCCACTACCCCTTTTTTCCGACATACACGTTGAGGCCACAGATCCACGCGAGACCTTTAGCAGGGGTTTGCGTTTGAAGCATGAACCACACAACATCACTGCGTGCTGACTATGTGAGCTATGCGCCCACCGTCATTGGGTGTCTCCAGGAGATCACGCTAATGGTGGTCAAGTTGTATCATAAGGGGCGGCCTCTTAGTTACCCCTGTGGATATCTGTTACTGTGTAACCGGAGTGTCAGGCACAGATGGGATTCACTGGTCCAAAATGAAATGAATTATTCCCTGAAACGTGAATCGCTTAGTTGCCGGCAGCTTTAACGCAGCGATGCCCCTCAGGCTCTGACCGCGTGTTCCCGGAGACGTTGTGTCTCCCTCTTTAGTTTCGTCTCTCACAAAAGGAAAAACAAGGTTTGGAATAGGAATTTGGTTTTATACCAGTTTGGTCACTTCCAGCGAGTTATGATTCATTACCCGTTCTAAAAGGGAAACACCTGCTCCTAAGATACAAACAGCCCTGTTGTGCTGCTTCTGCTGTGCAAGTATTTAAGAAGATGGTTAATATACAGCCCGCGTTAATGTCTGACAGATGGGTGTGTTAAACCTTTTAAGGGCAGCTCAGAAAATATGACATTCCCCAGCAGTCTAGCCCCCCCCCTCCCCCCTCCCCCCCCTCCTCTCTCTGCAGGGATGTGTGGGAGATGTGGCTTGTTTTTTGTCTGACAGTTAAAATATATGTGCTGTTTGTTTCAGGAATGCTGGTGGAACATGGAAAAAAGGGAGTGTCACCCGCGGAGCAGATGGTTTGCTTTTAATCATCCATATAACTGAAGCTTTTGATGTTACCGTTGGGCTCGTTTCAGAGCAATGGAAAGCGAGCTGAGATTCATGGATTCAATTTGACCAGTTCCTTTCCAATTTGTATGTTGGGTGTTTCTTTTGATTGTGCATTTAATTTTCTTAATCTTAAGTAAAACATTTGAATAAAATCATGATTTCCAGCAGTTTCTTACAAACAGATGATGAACTGTTATTATCAGAACCAGAATCAGCTTCACTGGCCATGTGTGTCACACCCTGGTCTCTACCTACATGCACAGTAAATGCAAATTAACGAATGTAAAATGTAAAATATTAAAATAAAGGAACAAGAAAAGATATAATGTTGGTATTTACATTTGTCTCTACGTTGTTCTTTTTGGACGGTTTTGGAAATTTGGGAAATACACATATTTGCTTCCTTGTTTGTGTTTGTCTCATGTGTGCATGGAAAATTATGCAAATAATGTAAAGCTAAAGCCGGCAATTCTTGAGCTTAGCTTAGCTTCAGGACTGGACACAGTGAGCCCGGCCCGTCCAACGGCTAACGGCCAGTTTTCATTTGTTCCCCAGCAGGTCTTTAGTGTGGTTTACATGTTCTTGTAGGCAGACTGTGTTACTTTTGAAACAGACCCGAGCCATTTCCCCCTGTTTACATTCTTTGTGCTAAACCGAGTGTGAATCTTCTGATCTGAATTAGTTACATTGAACAGTTGTTGTATAATGAGGCGCACCTAAACTCAACACTCTTGTTGTGATGACTTTACTGTTGCTGAAAACCAAAATAACGACGTCAGCGCTTAGGGAACCTAAGTGACGTCTTTAAGATTCATGGGAATCTGAAAAGCTGTGTAAACAACACAGCACTTTGAGGGATTGGATCCCAGCACCCAAAAACCTGAACAAAGCAAAACATCACCAATATAATTTGACTTTATTAAATGTGGTGGATCAAGAAGCAAGTCCCCTTAAGTTATTGTTTAGTCTGACGAAGAAATGTACTTGCAGTGAAAGAGGTTGTGTAATTATCAATTATTAACAAATCTCTATAGTTGCATCAGTGAAGGAGCTTAACCTTGTGTCCTATTAACTTTTTGTTCACTCCATTCTGTCCAGAGTGACTCCAGCACACACAGATATAAAGAAAGTGATAAGTCTGTTTCTATTCCTCTGTGAAGTAACAGCGATGTGCTATAATTGTCACATTTCCTGTTGTGGTCATGAGAATCTAAAAATGTGTCCCTTGTTGCTACCTGCGGCTCTGCATTTCTCTTATTGTGTGCAGCAGATTGTTTACGATGCTGTAAACAAGCTTCTTATTTAACTCAAACAAGCCTTTGTTCTGAGTCCAGAATATTTTTAAAAAGAAATGCACTCTGTTGGTCATTCAAGGTCACGCAGAGATGGTAAATCTAGTTTGAGGAGCATGTCCTGGAACTTGATGTTCCGTGTTTGGCCCTGTGTCTAATGGAGGATTTCCTCCACTACAGAAATGTTTCTTGCGTTTAATATAACACATGAGGCAATGTTTTATTTTGGGCTAGTCCGATTGAGGGGGGCGGGGTGTTAAGAAAAAGAAGAAAAAAAGAACCAATCAAGTGAGTGCAGCTTTGTCACAAGCGCACTTTTCACGCAGGGGTCAAAGGATAGAATTCCATGTCGTCGCTTTGGTTTCACAAGACTCGCCAAGGCACAACCACGAATGTAACCTGAGCTGGAGGTAAACAACTGGTCCACACGGGAGCGGCGGGGAGGTGTGAAAGAGGGCAGCGCCGTGCGCGAGGCAAGTCATCCGGGGTTATTTGGGGACCGGCCATGTTGTAGGTGGGCCCTCTCTGCTCTACATTTGACACCTGCAGGTGACAGATTTTCCGGGCTAGTTGGTGTTCGCCGCCTGGATCGGTTTGCAAAGAAGGTGCAGTTACAGACAAGTAACAAGAGGGAAGAAATTAAATAAAGTCACCCGTCTGTCTGCTGCTCACAGTAGCTACTGGATCTTGATGTTTAAATGAAGTGTTGATCCATCGTTTTCCCGACTGCCAACACAATTTTACATCAAAAAAGCTTACTTGCAGTACAGAAAAGACAAGACAAAAACATTAACTAATCACATATTAACAAAGGAAATATTGTGTACATCTAAAGACGTACAATCAATGACCTGTGAGAGCACAAAGTTTATGGTCCGCCACAGGAGATCTGGGTGGATTGAGAGATCACATTCCTCTGTGAGGACACATGAGAGGATGGAAAGCATCACAAATAGCCTCGCTTTCTTTGACCGTTGGGTTGAAAACACAATTTTATTAGACTGGCATTTATTCTGCAAGAGCAAAAACAAATGTGAACGAGACTCGGGGGGATTCACACAGAAATGAACCTTGCTCTTGCAAGATGCTGCATTTTGTTCAGTTTGGATACTTTTAAGTCTGGTAAAATTCCGTTTGGATGGGTTGGAAAGTTCCTATGTGGGTTTCGTTTTCGGGCTCCACCATCCCTTGAGGTAAATGTCCTCTTTCGCTAAACTGGTTAAACAGGTTGACTGCGTCTGTCCATTGTTTAGTGCTAAGCAGGTGGAGTACAGTCAGTTTTTCCAGAGCTTCCCTGCTGAAAACAGCACGGCTGTTGCATTTGGAAACACAATAACTTGAGCCTTAAGAACGAACCAAACAGGACATTTGTGTTATGACCAAAACAATAAAAAGAAGTTAGAACACTTCGCTGTGCTGAGGTGAACTGCAGATTATTTTCACATAACATTTCATTATTGGAATCGTTTTTTTTAATGTATAATATTGTGAAGGACCTCAATCAAACGGGTCGTTTACAGAAGCGCGTTCATCAACATAACCGTTACACTGAGGCATGCAGACAGCATTTGGATGTTAGAGGATCTCCAGTATGTAGTGTGATGGTGTCAAGTCTCACTGACACCGTCCCGTCTCAGCGGGCTCACAGATTTCCATTAATCTCCCCTTAGAGTGACCCGTTGGCTCCGTATCACCAAATGATTGCGCGTATGGATTGAAGTTCAATCCCCGACCGCGTCCGTGTGTCATGCTGCTCGTGTGTGGTCTCTTAATGTGATTCCTCCCCATAGCTGGATGCAGGGCCACAGCATGGAGCGTAGAATGGAAGCATGGGATGATGAATCACTTTGAAATGGACACTTAGTGACCTGTGGCTTCAAGGCCGGGATTGGCCACGGCTACAGAGACTCACAATCGATGCCGGGGGAGTGAACGCCACGCCGCGTGCCCGAGCTCACTCCCCTGGGTTGTCCTGTCCCAGTCAGAGAAGATAACTCTGAGATTAGATTAATTTGATATTAAGGAAACACTGTCCACCAACTTTGACTGTGTAGTCTTTTATTGATGTTAACTGTGTCCACCTCTAGTTCCACTCGAGTCCTGCAGTCTGTTCCCGTCAAGTGCAACTTGAACTAGTCTCTGGGAAGACGTGGACACAACAGTTACCGACATTTCACTGCTGGATTAACTTCAATTTCTCTGCATCCAGGCCTTTTGCGAGGAGCTGACTGAGTGGTGGGATTGCCTCGGGCTTAGGTTCTAGCTGAGGTTTTAGCTCAATGTTATGTGTGAGCTTTAACGATCAATATGAGGGGCCGTTTAGGAGTTAACTACTGAGACACTCATGCCATCTCAGTAGTGTGTATGATAGTGTCTCAGTAGTGTGTATGATAGTGTCTCAGTAGTGTGTATGATAGTGTCTCAGTAGTGTGTATGATAGTGTCTCAGTAGTGTGTATGATAGTGTCTCAGTAGTGTGTATGATAGTGTCTCAGTAGTGTGTATGATAGTGTCTCAGTAGTGTGTATGATAGTGTCTCAGTAGTGTGTATGATAGTGTCTCAGTAGTGTGTATGATAGTGTCTCAGTAGTGTGTATGATAGTGTCTCAGTAGTGTGTATGATAGTGTCTCAGTAGTTAACTCCTAAACGGCCCCTCATAGATCAAACTCTCCTTGCGCACTGTGAAAAATACGGTGCAGATGAATGTCTCCAGCAGGCAAACCGGGGGCGGATTGAGTCTAATCAAATTGTCCGATACAGATAGAACATCTTGGCCACTTTCTGACTGAAATAACAGGAGCAGTGCGCTCACAGTTTCCTGTTGTCATCTTCCTGTAATTTTCTGTCTGTCCTCTGAGTGACACTCACATGTTCTTTTTAAATTGAATCAAGACGGAGCACTACATACTCGCTCTGTCCGCCTGGGCTTTGGCTGCTCAAATTTTCTCATGACCTCTTGTATAATAAAATAAAATTATTCCTAATGTTCTTTTCATTAGCATCAGCACTGCTGGGGACAGATAATAGAGTTTTTGATGCACGCCTTTCGCATTTATGTAAGCTTTACCATGTGATTTGTAACATTTGCATGTAAACTGAATCGACCTCACTCGAACCACACCTTCAAAATCAGCCTTGTGCTTGTGTCCTCAGATCGACATAAAAAGTACTCCGCATGCAGTAGTACTCATGTTGATAACAATGTTAACACGCGTTATAGAGACTATATCACACTGATTTGATATGATGAATAGGCTTAGAGAGTTTGCCTCGCTCTTTGGAGACACAGGAACAAAAGCATATACTGTATATACTGTATATATATATGCTTCAGTTGGATGACACCTTTGAAGATTAAGTTCATAAGACAAACGTAAATATAGTCATTTGCCTTTTTTGCAGAGCTGCACCTGAGCGTTTCAAATTCTTCCTTTTTAATTGAAATGGACAAAATACATTTCCTTCCTGATCTAACTCCCTAGCTCCCAACACAGTTGGGAAAAACACTCGCCGCAACACGCACAGTTGCCAGGCAGCTTTCAAAACGAGCCATGAGGGTTTTTTATGCACTTGAAGTCTCCGTTAGTTCCCCACGTAGTTATTGGCCCTGGTCTCTCCCAACCCCCCCCTTCTGGTATTTTTGGGAAAACATTAATGTGCTGAAAAGTATTGTAAAAAAATATTCCAAAAGCGGATGGAAATGTGGTCCAGAGCAGAAGGAATGGTACAAAGAGCAGATGTAAATCC
Source organism: Pungitius pungitius (assembly GCF_949316345.1). Classification (NCBI taxonomy): domain Eukaryota; kingdom Metazoa; phylum Chordata; class Actinopteri; order Perciformes; family Gasterosteidae; genus Pungitius; species Pungitius pungitius. The sequence goes on from NC_084914.1 coordinate 8,459,335, forward strand.
AAGCAAATGGCATTCGTTTGATATGTGTCAACACATTGAGTATGAACTTTTAGTCACAGTTACTTGTGTGTTTACTGTACACAAAATTGAAGCGTGATTCTAAAATATATACAATATACATACATGCAAGTAAGATGTGTTTGGATTGACAACATGGTGCTGCATCTCTACAACACTCGTTGCCTTATTGCCTCGGTGAGATCAGATCAAATGTCTCAACTCTCAGCAAAGCACCACCCGAAATCAACCAATGAAGAGGTTTCAATCAGCCAAAGCAACTGGAAACATGGTGGGCAGGCTTTTACCAGACGGTTTGAAGTTACATTGGGGCGCCATCCCTTGGAAAATCACAACAGCAATATTTAGAAATCCAGAGATCCTAATAGGGATCTTTAGAGCACAAAAAACTCAAATTTATGCGATAAGCTTTATAGAAATATAAAATGCAAAAAAAGAGAGATCCACAAGCTCATAAGAGTGGTCAAGTGCATTTGTGTTTGGAACAGAGATGTCATTTCTGGCTTTCCATGTTTCATGATTAGAACCATGTGGTCGCCACGTGGAGGGTTTGATGTGTTTTTTTTAAGGCTCAAGTGGAAACATTTGCAAGGCTTTTTGAGGACAAAATACAACCTCATATGATATTTACGTAAGAGTTAGGAAATACCACATGATTTCGATGTGAATATGTTAATGTCTAGAGTTTTATTTATTTAACATTTTGCATGAAAAGATAAAGCTTCTGATATATCAAGAAAATGACTTTTGTAGAACCACATCCGGCTTGAGTTTGTTGAGTCGTAGCTTCAATGCTGACAGAATTTGCCGATGGGATCATTTGTATTGTTGTTGTATTCTAGTAAAGAAGTAAGCAAATATCTCTTATGAGGTTGTACTTTATTTGACGATATGTTATCTTATAACTATCCATGTGTATTGCCATGTTCTAAACATTAAATGGGATTTAAATCATTTAAAATGTGGATGTGTATTGCAAGCATGGATCACGTAAACATGTACTCATCATCCATCTTTTCTATGTGGTGTAGTGGACGGGGGGGACATTACATAAAGACCACTGCTTGTGTTTACTCACGACAAATACGGAGGAAGAGACCCTGGTTCCCATGGAGACGGTCATCTGTTTAGTACAGAGAGTGATCCGGATGTTAGAGGAGGTCAGCAGAGTTTGAATAAGTGTTAATGAGCTGTTATTTTAAGTCCATGGCTGCACACGACCCATAAACACATAAAAAACTTTTAGTTGACAAGATGAATGAAAGAATTCAAACTCCTAATAAGCTTTAAGGTTCATGCATGTTGATGCATTCATTACATTTTCTTGCTTCAGAATAATTACACTCTGTGTCAAATGTGAAAAACAACAGTTTAAAAAAGAATATTGATGTACATAACAATAACATGGCAAAAAATGTCGGTCTGTATAGGCCTTTGGACTAAAGGTCATGCATTCAGGATCATGCTAGTTAAAGTGCATAAATATCATCAGCTAAATATTCCTAAAGTATCAAAAGAAAACAATTTATCATGTAGACAAATGTGTTAAATATAATATCATTGTTCAATATCAAGTTGCATTTTGCTGTTGATGAAGCTAATTATAACTTCATCTTGTTGGGTACTTTCATTTGTAGCATACATTTATATTTGTATATTGTCATTAGAGGTGTCAAATGAATCCAGCTGAGTAGAACATTTAACTCTGAAACCAAGCGGACCAGATATAAAGTGAATGGATTCCCTCCAGTTAAGCTCAAAAGTTGAGTGTGCGTACCTTCAACTATTAAATATGATAAAAACTGAACAAAATATTGGTTCCAAATGATGGCTCATAAATTAAAGACCATTAAATGATATTTCCAGTGTTTATATTAGAACCCGAGACCAGAGAGAAGGAAAATTAAACAACGATAATGCAGACGAGCAAAGAAATGGGAACATCATGACATTCCAGGGACGTTTCTCTCACCACCAGCGTCTGCAAAACGACTTTAAGAACTCAACACACCCTTTTTTAAGATTGTTACGTGAATGTTTAATTCCACTCTCATGTAACAGGCTATTTCCATATACGCTCTATATATAGTGGTAATTCTTCATCTTAAGTGAGCGCCAGTGAAACTTTAGTCAGTTAAACAACTCAAATAATTCCGGTTTGTATTTCTGCACTGAGAGATAAAGCTGATCCGTACCAAGCGTTGACAGTAGCTGACGCACTATTTTAAGACAAGTGCATCCAATCACTCTGTACTTTCAGGATACTTTGCAAAACATTCAAGACAGCACACTATGGATACTGGAATAAGGAAAGGCAATCCGGTATTCCAGTGTCACAGTTATTAGCAGCAGCAGCAGTGCTTTTTTTCTTTTGGCTCAGTGATTTTTGCAGCTGCACTCTGCTGATTACAGCAGTTTGAGTCTGAGTTTGGTCCTGATTCAGATCCTCTAGCAGACCAAAGAGGTCGACTTCCTAGTCTGAGCCTCCATTAAAATGTCACTCAGAATGACCCTTATCACAATGTTTTGTCAAACTTTATGGATCATTTCATGAAAAAGAGAAGACACCTGGATTAGTGCCGTGGATTACAACACAAATTTATTCAGGAACTTCTAAATGTAGCAGCTGTGCATGTCGTCAATCTGGGGAAATTTTGCAAACTTATTTTAGACTTGTTGGAGCTGTCTCGGGATAAAGTGTGAAGGAGGCAAAAGGTCAAATCTGAGAGCATGTTGTGTGTGGTCTATTGTTTGTATACTTGTCCTCCTCCGACCTGCAGCAGCAGCCGAGAGTCCAAGAAACACACAGATTTATATTTAAGCTGCTCTGACGTTCCTCTTCACGCTTCGATTCCACTACTAAATATGTTAATTTCAGTCAGAGCCATATAGAAGTGTGAGAGCGTCATGAAAAAACAAATCAAATCAAAGAAGGAGATTACTAGTTGTAAAAAAATGATAATGCAAATATGTAGTTTTGTATGCTAACAATACTAATTACATTTTGCTTATCCGATCACGACTCATTCCTGTTTGGCAGTTTTTTGTGATCGACCTAGTAATATCCATGATATATTCATATATATACATATATATATATATATATATGTATATATATGGTAACATATACATTTGGTAGTTGTGACATTGTATTGTTTTGTGAAAGGACCAAAATTTCCAATCAAACAAGTCCCTTTGTCGACTTGTTTGAAGTAAAAATGATGGTAAGAGAGGTGTATTTGTATTATTTAAATAATACAACAGGTTATACAAACTACTCATAATGTTTTTATGTGTATACCCCTCATTCATGTCAGGTTTCAAATTTAGACCTCTGTTGCCCTCTAGTGGACATGATCCCTCTTAACACATTTTCTGCAAAAATAATTTCACAATGCACTTATATATACATATATACTGTATGTGTTTGGTCGCAAGTTAACACCACACACTTCATTTTCTCATCTTGTTATTTTCTGAAGGGTTGGTATGATGGAAGGTATGCATAGGTAGACATAGTTTCACTTTGAATCATATCTTAATTTTTTTGTAACTTGCAAATATTAGGATTCTTCTTTCAAAGCTTTTAAATTCATCCAAATTGTGCTATTTATGGACACCTTTTATCATTAGGTTCCTTCAGTGTATCCATAACTGTACTTTGGGTATATATATATCACACTGTACAGTAATGTCTCTGACAGTAATACAAGGCCAAATTAGTTTCTGTCAGTAAGGGACTAACAATACATCTTAAATAAGAGGCCACCCCAACCACAGGGATTCCTAACAAAATGATGTCAGTTATAGCCGTGACGCCTTCAAACGCCGCGATTAAATGGTATTTTCAGATACATAAGTGAATTAATTATAATGAATGGATATTATGATGAAGACAAATCAGGGCAAATCTACATCAAAATTCCCTTTAAATTGTATCATCCTTCCATTTGCTCCAGCGGTTTCTGATATAATATTTGTGTCTGTGGAGAGGAAGTCTTACATAGTGTTTGTTGTTTCTAAAGGAATGCAATGTGTTATGCTACTTCCATTTTTAAATAATGTCAACATTATTGAGGCACAATGCCATTATGTTTTCTACATGTAAATATGTATGTGTGTTTTAAGGAATGTGATATGGATCCTCCTGATGTTTCTGCAGCAAACGCTAAAAATGTATTTAAAGGAATGAATACAAATACATACAAAAGTTTATATCTACAATCAATATGTTGGATAAACAGTTTCCCCAGACATCCAGGATACTTCAGCAGCAGCCTCAGGTTCTACCACACGGTGGCGCTCGCTGCTGCGGGGTCACTGCACAGCGCTCGTTGTGGAAAGATGGAGACGTGTTCACACTGTGGATAAAACGCAACACCACTTTGTTATCAGCGTATTGGTGGGATATCACTCGCTGTGAGTGTGTGTGTGTGTGTGTGTGTGTGTGTGTGTGTGTGTGTGTGTGTGTGTGGTTCTATCCTGTAAACATAGATGGGTGCACACTAGAATCAGCTCTCCATCAGGCATGTCAGGACAGGAGGCATGAGGTATGCTGGGCAGACGCCGCTCCCCTGCCTCCTTTTGCTCGGAATTTGTTTTTTTCGTCCCTGAGGCAACGCATTTCTGCAGCAGTCGCTGCCACACGTTGAACAATCGAAACGTTCCTTTCTAAAAAACGTTTTACCAAAAAACCCTCAGGTTCTGTGACCTGTGCCCTTTTTCTATAGTGTTTGTTTCGCGCATATTTTATCCTGAGATCCTTTTCTTCGTTAGAAGGTGTCTGAGGTGCAGCTTGGCCTGTGCATCAATGTGCTGTTATGAATCACTTCGGTACTCTTTGATAGATGTTGGATGAAGTAAATCTCTAATGTCTAATGTAACCCCAGACGCCTCTTGTTGTAATGTTCCTCTTCTTCATATTTAATATTTTCATTCCCAGTTGTTATAGGGCGAAAAATAACGGTTTAATTCATGTCAAAAGTAGAAGGGATTGCACACCCGGTTCTCTCATAGACGTCACGTTAACCACGTCCAAGCAGCAAAGTCACTGATAGAAAATCATGAAAAATGCCATTTTATTGTTTCACTAAAAAAAGTCATTTTTTATTATAGTATGTCATTAAAATGTGATGAAAAATACATAGAGTAGTAAACCATGAGATCATGTCATAAAAAATCCTCATGAAGCAATTAATTTACAGTATTCTGTCAATATTTCCGTAAAAGGGAAAAGCATAGTTTCCTCTGAAATAAGATATTCAAGAATATCCTGAAAATGGCAAAAATGTCAATAGCATTACGTGTAAAAAACTAAATATAGTACATTATGGAAAGAAATGGCTTTAAAAAAAAAAAAGTCATCCAGTCTTTATTTTCTCTTATACTTTTTAGACGTACTGTAATTTTACTCCTTTACTTATTTTAAACTTTTTCCTTACTAAAAACCCTATAGAATAACTTTTTTGGGCATACTTTCTATTGTGTAAAACATGGTGTTTGACTTTTTTATTTTGTAATTTTCATGTTCATCAGGTACCATCTATTAATTCGTACCTCCGCGTGTCATTCAGAGATCTGCTTCTACGTGCTCGTCCATGTACAGAGTGACAGCGCCATTTGAACGAAAAGTACAGAGAGATGCAAAACATTGTTTTGCTTGCAGGGGTTTATATGATCACAAGCCACGTGTTACACATCAAACCGAACCAGACCTGAGCGCTATAAAAACATACGATACAACAAAAGCAGTGAGGATTCACATTGAGACACAGAAACAGAACCCTAGATGACAGCGAATGAAAAGGCTGCGTTCGTCTCAGACAAAGTCCTTGCCCGGCTGGCCTACAGAGCGAGACGCTGGGTAGCGAGGAGATTTCCCGGAGCTCTGACTGGAGCAGTTGCAGCAGAGGAAGCTTCCTCCTATGATGATGAGAGAGGCCGCTCCCCATCCGACATACAGGGCACTTCCGAATTCATACCTGTAGATACGTAGATACTCATGTTTACGTTTGGAAAAGACAAGCACTACAAGTTATCAAGTCCAGATACAAGCTGACTATGTTATTTACAATTGGCTTCACAGCAGAACAATGTAAAGTACACCTACTTGTGGTCTTGTGGAGATCTGCACAATTGCTTTTGTTGTTGTAAATTAGAGGAGAAGATTGATACCACTGTCATGTATGTACGTTAAATATGAAGCTGTTAGCCTTTCAAGCACAAAGGCTTGAAAAACAGCTAGCATGGCTCTTTTTAAAAAGTTTAACAATGAAATGTTGTGCTTTTACTTGGGTTCTCTGCAGGTTGTATCTTTACATGTATATATATATATATATATATATATATATATAGGTATGTAAACATTCGATTTATATGAGTAATATTTACCATGGAGTTTGCAGATTAAGATTTTACAAATAATATATACGATCCATTTATAAAATATGATGTGTATTATGTTAAAGAGACAACTAGTACACACAATAGTGCCCAGCAAGGGATTCTTCTTTGACACTTTAAGTACTTTTACTTGTGAAACCTCTTGAGCAAGGACTTTTACATGAATCCATTTCAACACAATGGCAGTGATACTTATACTTTAACACCATGAAACCTTTTCTGTATGCGTGTAATTCTACCTGATCAGAGCTACAGGAGAAAGGCAGTATGACAAAAGGCAGCTTAGTTAGCAAGTGCCCGTCCTCTGTGTCATTACACAAACACAGTGATAATAGTGTGTGAATTCCTGAGTGAAGGTGCAGAGAAGGACGAGCTCACCTAGAATTAGTCGGAGTGAAGGGGTCGTAGAATTCCTGTGCTATTCTGTGGCCGTACCAGGACGTTCCCACCAGAGCGAGCAGACCTGAAACCATGAATACAAGAACCTCTCATAGCGTCATCTGTCTTGTATCTACATTTCAAGGAACCAATAAAGTCACTTCAAGCCAAATCATGTACGGCAGTCAAAGACATCTTCAAAGCAAAGAGTATCTCTATCAGTGAAATGGTGCTCATGCGCCGCGTGTCCTTGCATGTGTGCACATGTCTGAAGTGTTGGGATTCTGACCAGCAATAATAAAGACAACCCCTCCGGCGAGAGCCACTTTGTCCTTCTGTTCTGGTTGATCAGCCATACAGGTGGTGCACCTCATGCCCACCATGCACACCATCATGGAAATACAGCACAGCAGGATGGAGGACAGCATCAGCCCCCGTGTGCCAAGTACGATCCCTGCAAACAAAGACACAACACACAGTTAGAGAGTTGACAAAGTTTCATGTCCATTTCCAAGCTTTCTGATTATTTCTATTAACTGGGTTATCCCGTTGTCAGTTTACATAAATATTCATTTCTTGTGAACTCAAGAAATCTCTTTTGTAGAACAGGCAGAGAAGGTGTAGACGACGTGAGTCACTACTCGCAGCATTGCTATGTTATGTCAGCCAGATGCTGGTATTTAAGGGACATGTCTCAGCGTGCAAGGAGGGTTTGAATGACCAGAGATAATCACACATTGCTCTTTTACACCACACAGGCCTTTACACACTTACTTTAAAAATTGAGCCATTTCTTAGATTCATTATTATTATATTCTTTAATTGAAAAAAATATTTAAAGAAATGTCTTTCTTTCCCACGCCGATATTCTTGTAGATGAACAAATGATGCTGGATAGAAAAGACTCAATATACTTTAGTTGTTATTTGCTCACTGTGCTGTGCGCGATGATCTGATCAGTGGAGCAGTATAATGAAAACATGATGAAAACAACAGTACCTGGTAGCTGAAGAAGAGAATCATACACTTTACACTGAACTTGACCAGTGCTCTGTGACACACAGCTCTTCCAAAGCCCTTGAAACATCGCCTGGGCTGTGATGATGTTGTCTCCTGAAAACGACGAAGCTTTCCATTCCACCATGGCTGTGGACGCTATCGAGCCGACAAAGCCCAGAAAGGCCAAGGTGAAGCCGAGAAGCTGAATACCTGCGTTGGCCATCGTTTGAGTTCACGAAATACAAATGGTAAATGGCAAAAGTGGGAAAAAGACAAACAAAAGTTCTTAAAAGTTTCTGCATGTGTTTCCCAGAGGTTCGGGGTGTGGGATCTGTTGAATACCTGTGCATCCTCAGGGAACATCCCAGAGGAGAGGGAGGGTCCAAGAAGGGCATCAACTTGGACTTGAAAGTTAAGAGGATGACATCTAGTGGAAGAGAAGATCTCTTACAACAGCCGAAAACTCTATTCACATTTTGTATTTACACAACAGCAGAGGTTTTTTCTTTCCAAAGCCATTTCAAAGCATTTTGATTGGATTATTTTCAATGATCAAGCTCTCCAGTTGGCTCGCTTTAGGCACTGTGGTACCACTGAATGTGAGTCTGCACTGCTGGTTCAGCCGGGGTCTCCTGGCAAAGAATAATGTTGTCTTCAATGGCTTCTAGCTTAAATAAATATAACTCTCAGTAGTCGCAATGGTTGTGGAAGGAGTTATTTTGGATGGACAAATATAATTCCTGGAAAGAGTTACTTTTCCTGTGAAAGCACGTTGCTTTTGTTTTCTATTTGCCTCGTTTACGTAAAGTGACTCATCGCTGTCCGACTTCTTCTGAAACTAATACTCATTTCTAATACTAAAGACAGAAGACTCACTCACCCAGACGACAGTATTTTTTACATGTTGCATACATCAAAGTATCAAATGAAAGTTTGCTTGTTTCTTTGAGTTGGCTTTAAAGGATTGTCCCCCTTTTTTTTAAGCAAATGAAACCATGCGGGAGCTGAATGCTGACCAAAGGTTTTTGTCTTGCCTCATTCTGCACTTTGTGTCAGACAGCCTGAGGATTGACAGGGACGTTGTTTTGGGATCCCAGAAACACACAGGTATGTTGGATTTCATTCATAAACACTCATTCTGGTCATTGAAACAAACAGCTGTATGAAGCAACATTGACGTTCGGATAATTCATAGAAACTTTCTTCATGTGTTGACAGTGAAAAATGGACAACAAATTGTGTCTGCTTCTGTTCCTGGCGCCGCTTCTCTGTCACAGAGGCCAGACACAGTTACAAACCTCATGTCCACACAAATGCCAGTGTTTCACTTCAGTCCAAATACTGTGTTCTGATGTGCGGATGAGCGCTTTACCCAGGAACACGTCGAGGCAGGTCAAGGACTTTATAGTGATCGAATCCGACATCTCGTACCTGTTCTCCCGCACTTTAGAGGACAGCCCCCAACTCACCAAACTTGTCTTCCTAAGTAATGCGCTACAAAGTATTCACACTCAGGCTTTTGAGCATCTGACTGAGCTGCAGGAACTGGAAATCAGTGGGAACCCTTTGCTGAAGCATCTGTATTTGGGGACTTTCTCAAAGCAGAGAAACCTGACTAAACTGATGCTTAACTTCAACAGGTTCGAGACTGTGCTTCCTGGCATGTTTGACTCTCTCAAACAGCTGGAAACCCTTCAGATGAAGGGCAACGTCATATCGGATCTGCCTGCATTCCTTTTCCTGAACCTCCATAATCTGCGTGTCCTGGATTTGTCCCAAAATATGCTTGAAGACGTAAAAAGGGAAACCTTTTCTGGTCTTTCTAGACTGGAAATCCTGAGAATGAACAGCAACCTCATCAGCAATCTGACATCTGACATGTTCCACAATATGTCTCAGCTGACGGAGCTACACTTTGAGGACAATACGATATCTGAACTCGCTGACAACATCTTCTTTGTGTTAACGAAGCTCAAGGTGCTGAACCTCCGCGGAAACCGTCTTACAGTTTTCAGCGATAAAGTTTTTGGATTTGAGGAAACAGATTTGAAGGAACTGAATCTGAAGGGGAACAGATTGACTGAGCTGTCCTCTCTGAGCAGTTTGACGTCTCTTTCCGACCTCTTCTTGTCCTCCAATCAGCTTTCTGAACTTCCTGAGGACATTTTTAGAAATGTTACAGCTCTCGAGAATCTTGATCTGTCAGAAAACCAGCTCACCGTGCTGCCTGAAATGATCTTTCACGATCTATGTGGCATCAAGTCAATCCATCTACACAAGAACCACCTGAGCAAGGTGGGCAGCAAACTGTTCCAGGACCAGTATCTCCTTCAGCAGCTCTACCTCTCTGACAACCAGCTGGAAACCCTCCCTGAGGGCTTTTTAGACGCTTTTGTCATCCAGCACACAGTGAGACTGCACGGGAACCCCTGGAAATGCGACTGCCACATGGCGTATCTGCACGACTGGGTGCTGACGAACAGCAGAAATGTGGAGATGCTGGACCGGGTGCTCTGCGTGAGCCCCGTTCACTTGAGTAGACGGGCGGTCGTCTCCGTCCACGAGGACCAGCTGGTGTGCCCGGTGTCTGAAGGTGCCACGGCTGATCTCAGGGGCTGTAGCCTCCAAGCGGCTGGTGACACTGTGACTGTCAGTTGTAAAGTGGATGGATGTTCTCCGGTGACAGTGAAGGTAAAGTTTCAGGGGGGGGACGGCAGCGTTAAAGAGCATATTTTGAAAAATGAGCATCAATGTAGCAATGAGGCGACAATTGAGATCCCTATCCAGTAGATTTTCTTCTAATTTTGACTTTTGGACTTGGATTTATTGTCAGGTATTCAGCCTTTCTCCATGCACAGTCACACAATATGTTCTGACTGTCACGGTCAATACTCTAAACAAATATCTAAATCACCACATGATATGCGTGCTGCTGAATGATAACAGGGGTGGATGAACCCTGCGCTTGTAAGGTTCAAAGTTCAATCTCAGTACATGCCTCTGACTCCTTGGTCAAGCTGGACATGATTAGAATCACACGTAACAACTGCTTTTGAATGTTTTGGAAGAGCTGCCAATGTAAAAAGGTCAATAAAATGGGTTGTTTGCTTCTTTAAAAGATTTTTTGAAGGTAAAAAAAAAAAACACTTAGACACTCATCTACGAGAATATTGGTGTGGGAAAGAAAGAAAGTAATCAGGACATGCACAACGTCGAAGTCACTGGCAGAAGTCCATATAATTGACAGCGAGCCCTCTGGAAGAGCAGTGGGCTTTAAAAAGGCTGAAGACCAAAGGCTTCAATTGAGACTGTAAATAAGTGAAAAATATAAAAAGCACTAGTAGCGGTGTTAAAATGTTTTTTGGCTTCAGTCACTACTGAACAATATCTCCGCATGAACTGGACTCTGCCTCAGATGCTGTATCATGTATGACCTACACAGTGAGGCTAATCCCAAAATCCCACCCCAAAAAACATTTATCTGGCAAAATAGCAGCAACAACTAAATTAAATGGTTAATGAATATATCTGCTTCCATTCCTCTGATTTCACATGTTTTATGTTATCTTTCTGAGTAAATGTGTTTTTCTTAACGTCACATTGCTGTGATTAGTGGGGTTCATAAGGGTTCAGCATTTCTGCAAGTCAGCCCTCAAATACTAAAAGACTCAATAGTTGGACGCCCTTAAAACCTCATGGACTAAAAGTGCAGAAGTACCATCAGAAAAATACCCCTGAAAGTAGAAAGAAGAGTATCTCTTGCCCTTGTTGTGTTTAATATACAGCATATATGTTATTATATGTTATGTGATTACTACCGATGTGAAGCTGCTTTTTACTATTGTTTGGGTAGTTTTACTCATCAGATCAGATCATGCAGTGAAATGTTCAATATCTTCCTGTGTAGTGGCGGCATAATGGAATAAGAAAAGTAGCTCAAAATCCTACCTTGCACACTTATATATTTTATATTTTTTTGACAGGATTGTAGGCAACCTGTCATGTAGGGGCTAGAAGAGTTGATCGAGACACTGTGATCACTCCACTGCCCCTGAACACTGGGAGGGAGGATAAAGAGTAAGGGAGGAGGGAAGCCCGACACAACAAGGCTCACAGATGGCTACACCTTGAATACAGCGCTCTGACTCGGGGTTAATAGGGGTCAAAGGCCAGGGGGTCGATTGGGTCTTCGGCCCGAGTTGAATGACATCACAATTCACACGACAAAAAGAGGTGACTCGTCTTACTTCCAAAGTTTGGAGTGATGGCATGAAATTGGAGGTAATCCACAATTGGACAAAATGGTATAAACATGACATTTCAAATGTTAAATGCTGGGTTGTTAGCTAATGGGCAACAACACGTGTGGAAGTCTTTATTCAGTGTGAGTGCCTGGGTTTATATTGATAATATAGAAAAGCTTAAAGACAGTTTAATCAAACCACATTAACACACATAGTCAGCTCGCCTTACACTTTCCCTCATCTCTACTCTTTTAGTTTTTTCCACTCACAACTTTATAATTTTGGTTTCTTCTCGTCACTGCTGTCGTCAGTTTTTGTTTCCAGCCACGGCAGTGCTTTTTGCCAATTACTATCATTGCCCTTCCAAATTCATAGCGGCAGGGTCTGAGTGGCGTCCTGAGGACGGATGAAAAGCAGCACTGACCCCCGCGGTTAGATCCCATCACTGCGTCCTGCTTGGTGGGCAGTTGGTGCCGGACGCCACGCCGCATTCTGCCCCTCTTTAGATGGGAGAGGAGAGAATCAGAGGGATGGAGACATTATCTGGTGGGACGCACAATGTCCAAAAAAACACAAAGCACTGGGGGGGGGGGGGTTCCCACAGAGTTTAGAGTGGCCTGTGAGGAGGGTGGTGGCGAAGGCTGGGCAGCGTCCTCACGACAAAGAGTGGAGGTCACCTCAGACTCAATGCCTGGGGCGAGGATTCAAGAGGAGAGTTTTTGATCTGAAATCGTAAACTTATTTCAGATCCGGTATATATTCAATATTACCATAAAGGCACACTGCTTATGTCTGAACATTCATCTCTTCTCTGATTATGATGGGGAGGAGTTTCAGCTTCTTTTTAATGAGCTCAGTTATCCGTGAAATTATATCCATCAGCAGTTCTTAATATGGGGGCAGGTGCCTATTAGATTCTCTCTCTGAGCCTATGACATTGTGATACACATCTGCCGTGACACGATGACCTAAACATCTCAGGGACACAAACAGACCATTTTACACACTCAAAATGTGAGCCTCGCTTACAAACAAGGGTCAATGTTTATCCCTCAGTGCACCCTGGGTAAAGGCTAAATTGGTGTTGCTGACCAAATTAAGAACAGCTGACCTGATGTGGGTTTTAAGTGGACGCAGAGCTGCCACCAGAATGGTAATCTATTGCATGATACGCTGGCTTTTGTCTTGTCCGTCCTCATTGGAGAACAACAAGAGGCTATAAGCTCCTTATCATCACATTACAATCATGGACGAGGAATCAGGAACTATGGCCCCGGGGACCCTACTCTTACACGCCTATACTTGTTTTGTTTCCAGCTCCCCAGATAGAGATGTTTTATTATGCATGCATCCAGCCTTTATTGGAGGCTCCCTGCCAAATCTAGCTGTTTGTTGATGCCAAACAATTGAAAAAATACCTCCCACACTCCAACTACCTTGCAGCAGGAGTAGAGTGTGCTTGACGAATTATGGTTCAGCAAAAGCCCTCTTAAGCATCCTTAATTTTAACATATCATGAATAGAGTGCCATCAGGTGCAAAGCTTGTCATGATGTAGTTCCAAGTTTAAAGAGAAAAGCGTGGATTTGTTTCCATTTTAAAATCAAGTGTAAAAAAAAAAAGATCTGAATCAATTCATGCTGAAAAGAAATGCCATCTAAACCACCACTGTTCTTTTAATGCAGCGCCCCTCTTTCACTGTGCAGAACCATGTGACCTGGGGATATTTCTCTGGGAGACTATGGTGATACACGGTGTTTGAATATTTTAACAGAAAGGGAAACACTTTAACAAAGAAAACTAGGAATATAAATACATTCATAACTATGAATAACATCCATATATCTTTACTTATATGCACAAACACAAATAGTAAGCACACACACACATTATTGCAAACACTACACTAACCTTTGAAAAGTAGCCTCTTTTTTGGCCTCTGCTCTGAAAATGGCACACCCATAATAAAAAGTGTAATAACTCTGGAACTACTTTGTCTATTTGTACAATTTATGTTTGTGGGGGTAAAGAGGAACCCCTGTAAGTGCTATAATGTGTAACAGTCAGTTTATATGTTAGTGTTGACAAAATATATCAATATTGTAGTACTGGTTTTGACCTGGTTCTGGCTTGTTTGGGCCCCAAATGGGATCCTCTCGTTTCCTAAGTTTGGCTGACTTTTGGGCTTCGTTCATGTAACGGCTTGAGTTTCTCAGCCGACTTTCATTTCAGGAATGAGCTTCTTGAACTTAGTAAGTAAAATGTTACCACGACCGATTTTTGTTATAAACTCTGTCATTCCTCCCACATTGTTGGTCAGTCTTGCTACGATAGCCAGTCCCAAAAGATATGGCTGAAGTTGTATTATGGGATGTCTCACTTCTAAGGAACACTTGCTGTGAAAATGTATCTTAATGGTCTTCTTCATGGGCCTTCGTTTGCCAAGAAAACATGGCTTCCTCTTCTTCACCATGGCACAACACAACATCTCCTTTGAAGATGCGATGACTTGTGTTGCAGCACCAGGGCTACTTGGTTTTTAATAGTCACACCACTGCGTGTGACCAAAGTGATGAATCACCCCCTCATTGTGTCACAGTGATACTAAATTCCCCCCCGGAAGCTCCACTTCCACGAGTATGTTGTTGAGATTTTCAAAAACAACCAGCTAAATCACATAGGGATGAATTGGGGTGAAGGGACAAAGCTCATTCATTCACTATTTATATCGACTGCATAATCTATTCATTAGCATTGATGTGAACGCACAGCCGAATACTTGGACCCTCCATCAAACACCATAACAACCCTAAGAACAATACTACCCAAATTCACCCACAGGGGCGGAGGCAGGCAGAGTTTCCGGGTGAGCGTCAGGGGGAAGCAGGGAACCTGTCACTGTCGCTGTCACTTTGTTTGTGAGCGGAGGCCATCAATCACGCAGCGCAGCCGGCTTCACTTAACTATTCTCTGAGTTACGACGTTTGGGAAAAATACTGCATCAAGCGGGGATTTTGATCAGGGAGGGGCAGGCGGGCGGGGGGGCGGGGGGTGAGAAACAATTAGACAAAAGATGGAAGGAGGGGTCCAACAACATGCAAACAGCAAATGTTTCCAACACTATTGAAGCTCCTCAGTCTAAACCGCTGCAGGTTCTCCAGACCCACGTAGGTGTGGATGAGAGTGAACTGTCAGCACTGCCCTTCTTATGTGAACCGCCTGCGCTGAGGAGTGTTCAAAAAGTCTTCTGAGAGCAGGACCTTTGAGATCGGGCAACAATAAGCCTTCTTCAGCAGGGTGAACGTGACAGCATGGTCCTCTACCCCCTCCAGCCATTAAACCTCTTCCTGGATAAACAAGGGGAAGGCCCTTTATGAAGATGGAGGGGCTCACAAAGAGAGGAGCCATTGAGGCACAGAGGGGCCCGTCTTTGTTTTTGTGTTCAGGGTCCTCTCAAAGGACACTCTGATAGTAGGGGGAGCTCTTATTTGTGTCTTTTAGTCCTCCTTACTGCCAGTCTTCTCTCGGCCCTGCCAAAACAAAGATGTAAACTTAATTGACTGTATCATTTGCACAAAGTGAGGAGTTTTAACAACTGTTAAGGGGGCCGATTGATGATTTGATTTGGATTTACACGGCCGCCTTGTTTTGAAATGCAGAATTCAAAGCGGTTAGTATTTACTCATTACGTGTCATTTAACTGACGCTTTTATCCAAAACGACTTAAAATAAGTCTCCTTGCCACATTTGAACAAAATGTAGTCATGAGTGCAGACATTTGGGCACCCTTTATCTCATTTCTTGAAGTAAGAAAAAACAAAGCATTTTTTTTCTGTAACAACCCTTCCATTCCCTGAATTTTAAAGAATGAAGAACAGTCATGGACTGTGTGCGCCTGCCCCTGGAGGTGGCACCTTTTGACGCTGTCAAAGGGAGGCCCGGTCCTCTGCTGATGGCCCGCCAGGTCTGTGGAAGGGTTGCAAGATTTAGGGCAACATGCTGTTGGAGCTGCGTTGTCTTTGGAGTGTGAATGAGGGGCACCTGTGACCTCTGGTCACGCTGTGCTTGTGGCCCGCTGTGTGAGCACCACGCTCAGGACACACGCTGGGACCGGCAGTTCTTCAACTGTCCACTAAATGGACATTGATTGGACTGGCTGCCGCGGGCCTGCCGCTGGAGAACCAGTGTCCGCGACGGCTTAATCGACTGATTGAATCGTTCCGTAAGCATCACTTAATAACGCTCTTCTGGTGACGCATTCAGACGATGCAGGAAAGACTCCTCAAAAAGTAACATGCTTAATCCTTGAGTGATTTATTTAGCCTTGTTTTAGCGCTTTTCAACACAAACTAATCTATTTCCAATCTGCAGGAGGCCAGATCGAGCTGCATGCAAGAGACGCTGCACACTTCTGGTTTTCTCACCTCATTAGAAAGGGGTTTCCTTTCAGACAGAAAGCAGCGCACAAGGATTGCTCGGGGGTGGATCAGGCGGAGGGGCAATCATTGAATAGCTGCTGTACACGGTATGTCTATTGAAATGTTTAATAAGCCTGCCTCACTTGCCTCTAAATGAGTGGACATCAGCATGACAACCTGGAGGTGTTTTGGAGAGAGGGGAGCCGACAAAGACGCCATAGCATTAAGTATTTGACCATAGAAATATCTTTATTAATCTAAAAAAATACAGTGCTTTTCAGGGATTTCTGTGTCAAAAACAGAGAGTAAGACCCCAGGAATATATCCCGATGTCCAAAAAACACAAATGTGTGTGTAAACATCCTTCTCAAGTAGGTTTCAAAATCATTTACAAAATGTACAAAAATATGCTTTATTGTGGGATAGTCCTTTTTCCTCAAAAAAGCCCCCAGCCGAGCTGAAATCCTACCACGGTCTCCACACAGGGTCCAGGGTGACCCGAGGTGCAACCGGTGACACGGGATGACTGTTTTGAGGCAAGAGAGCTGTGCTGGGAACAAGAAAAGCAAACTGTCCATCCCTCGTCGGCACCACCTGGAAGCCACCGTACGGCTTTATCGCTTCTGGGGAAGCGTGCGTTGACGAGCCACTTTTGGACGGCATCAGTGGAGCCGAGGCAGCTGTAATCTGTGCAGCGGTCTGACCCAGTCCCAGGGCAACTGGGTGAGGTGTGCAGAAGCTCACTGCGTTGATTTGGGTGATGCAGGACGCCAGGTGGCCGAGGAGACGAGTCCTCACCTCCGTATTCATCCCGTCACACGTAGAAAGGAAACGGGTGACCTCTCCGACACACTCGCTGAACCCGGCGCCGTATTTACCCAGGACGGACGGGTCCGTGTTCACCGCAGCTGGAGATGGAATATATAAATATAGACAACTTAACACACAAATAGACCAAGAGTATGCGCTGTTAAGTGAATGTTCAGAGTTTACCATTGTACATGATAAAATAATATGTTAATTCATTGTCTTGGGTAAGTGTGAGCAATGAATCGGTTTACCATTTAAAGCAAGAAATCAACAAATCAACATACCAGTCATCCTATGTCGCTGCAAGTTCCTGAGGTGCTTCACAGTCATCTCAAGGATATCCGCCTTCTCCAGTTTGGAATGTCTGGAGCTCTAGACGGAGAAGCAGGAGAGTTAAATGCTGAATGTGGTTCCTAATTTCAATCCAACTTAAAAACCTTCTTGTGTAAGCTTTCTGTTGCCATCGGTCGGTTTGGACACACGTCTTAAATCAGCTGTAAAATACAATATTGATTTTAATATTTTTGGTGGGGCCTCTGGTCATTTTCTTTGTGAGCTGGTGTCGTCAACTCTACTAAATTTTCCTGACATGTCTGGACATGGTGACCTTTGTTTGTTTTGTTTTAGTGCAGGTATACTAGATAGCAAGGCAAAATGAGAAACACCTGAAGCTCACGTGATTGGGAGCGGAACAGTGCACTACTCATTTTTTTGTTTTGGGTCTATATTATAACTGGGTCGAACCCGACCCGAACAACACAAAGGTCATCATTTCAACCAGAGCATTTTAAAATGTAGTGAAAAGGGTTAGATGTTTTTTGTTTTATTTTGCTGAAGTAGACATTCCTGAGCAAGTCAAAAAGTATTGACATGTATGTGGATCTATTGAGAATTTAAAAAGGTAATACGGGTCGGTGCCGACCCTAATCATGGAATAAAGATTCCGCGGTGAGATCCTTACATCCTTCTTGAGCGCGTCCAGGATGAGCGTCTTCAGCTGGCCCAGACTCTCGTTGATGCGCGCACGTCTCCGCTTTTCCATGATAGGTTTGGAAGACTTCGGGGGGGAGAGGAGAAGAACAACAATCAAATGACAGATTCAAAATATAAAATGGTTGTGAAACGGCTGTGTGTTTGTAAAGCAAACTGCTCTGTACCTTTCTGTTCTCTGTCAGAGCACGAGGCTTCCCGGAGTCCCCGCGCGCCGGTGTGGCCGCAGCGGCGGTGAGAGACGCTCTCTCCAAAGTACCGGCTGGCATCCTCACAGATGAAACTCCTCCGAACTTTACACTTTAGATTAGTGACCGTATCACAGTATCAATAACAAATATACAAACAAAACAAAAAACAAGTCCGTCCGGTGCAGTGTGTGCCGCCTTCACGCCCCGCAGCAGTTTACCGGTGACGTGCGTCCCGAGTGACTCGTGTCGCGTCGCCGCACTGACACCTCCGCTCCTGCGGCCCCACCTGGGGGTCTATTTATAGGGAGCCCGCGCGCCCGCACGCGAAAGGCTCGTGTGCGGGCTCGCGCGAGAAGGCAATCCCATTGGCTACCTGTCAGGACGCTGAGGGACTATTTTACACAAGCGAGGTTTGGAGGAAAAGTGCTCCCGTGTCGGAAGTGTTTTCTCTTAAAGTAACACCGCCAGGATTGATGTGGATTTATTTAATCTGTTCACGACGCCTCATCTACAACAAATATGCTTGTTAAAACCGATGAATTAGAATAAAAAGTCCCCCGGCAGCTGCAACAACATTGAATTCATTGGAGTATTAGTCGGTCAGGTGGTTTAATCTGTTCTAATGATGCATATGTTAATGCATGTGTTTCGTTATTTGACTAAATCAATTTAAATACCTGCTTTTGGCTTTATATTTTATATTTAAATCAGTTTGCATCTGATGTTTTGGCCTTAAGACTAATTTAAGGTAACGGTAACTTTGGGCTATTGTACCATGTGTTGGACAAGATCGTTGTTGATTGGGTAAATATTGAACTTTTACTCAAAAGTTTATGAGAGTTGACTGAATTTTAAAAACAAGGTGCAACCAAATAAAACTTTGATTTACATGGAGGTTAATTAACAATTAGATTGTGTTGTTTAACAGCCTGCAAGTTCAGTTACCCAAAAATATAGTGAGACATTTAAGCTGTCCAAAGAACTTACTCACTTCCAAATGTACTTGATGCCTCTTTTAACACGCTTTTTCGGGGGTCGTTGAGTGCTTGAGACTTTGAGGTGAAGACGTCATCCTCTGACACACTCCAGGCCGGATGTCCAGTGAAGTAGAAAATCTCTGACACACTCAACTGTCCTCACGCTGCGGTGACCTCTGACACCTCGTGTCTTGTCACTTAAATATCTGGTGTTACGTTTGATTATCTTAAACGAGTTATTTTAGAAAAGAAAACATCAACACAAACATCCCTTATCTTTTACTTTAATTTCATATGGACATTTGGATTTGACTAATTAGATATTGGCCATGTTTAAAAAAACAATGGTGTTTTAAGTCGTCTCTGTCAGACAGAGAAGAAACTGCACACTGACCTGGCTTTTGGGGTCATTTCAGCTCTGAGGATTAAGGCGCTTTAAGGAGAGTGTCTGAAGTCTGTCGGGGCGGACGAGGCGTCTGATAACAAACCGGCAGAAACAGATGTCATTGAACATTGAACATGCTCCGTCGATACGTTCAATTCCCCCATACAGACACCAATTGCTTTAGTGTAGATTTTATTCTTTAAAGCACTATAAATCAGAATAAAACATTGGCAAGTTGGAAGATACAAGGGAAATACTGCTGTAACTTTTTTCTATGAAATCAGGGTAAAGGAAACTGCATTTGCAGTATTTTGTTTTTTTAATTTGACTATCTAGCAAATGAACAGAGGGAAGCCTCGTTTTTATTGCTCTTTCCTCGGGTCTTAACAAAGTCAGTGTTATTGAAAATAATCTTTCAAAAAGGATTTTCAATACAAACATTTATTTGCCATTAAAACGGGGTTATTAGTGTATTTAGCAATTTAGAGAAGGAATTTACATGAAAATAAAAAGTCTGTGTTTTACGTGCAGAAAGAGGCGCTATACTGTATATTAATAATATATGCTAGGATTTTGTTCACGTAAACCTTTCCATAAAATACAATAAAGGTTTACATCATTGATTTGTGTTTTGTAGATTCAATGATGGAGGAAAAAGAGTAAAAATGGACCACAGTTATATCTTCAAATACATCATATAAATCACACTGGTTTAATTGATTATGATTAGACACATAATATAACTTAGACATTACTTCTGAAGTGTATCCCAAACAATAGTCACTGTAGATTATATCTTTGTATCACAATCAACAAAATTTTTGAATTAAAGCAGCAGACGACAGGGCTTCTGGAGAAGAGGCCACACAACCATAAATCACATCCTATCAGTGCTGCTTTCAGTGAGCCTGCTGCTCTGCCACAAACAACTCTTTATTGTTCGGATGGTGATGTGGACATGTGGAGGTTTATAGCACAGTCCTGATGCGTATCAGTGTGGGAACCCCGGGGCGGGAGCCTCCACAGGGATCCAGGGAAGGATGAGGGAGCCGTCAAGGTCCAGCATGTGATAACCACCAGCGCCGCCAAACAGGAGCATGTGTCATTTTGAGTTGTAATCAACAGAAAAGAAAAAGAAGTGTATATATTTGATGAACCTTTTTGCGGTCACTTTATAGTTTTCCCCCCCTCCCGTCAACGTTCACCTGGTCTGGAAGCTGTGGAACCCCCCGCAATGTGGGCAGTGAAACGACCATCCTCATCGTCAACTACTGCGAAGGTTTCCCTTTCAACTGCTGGTATAAAAAAACATCTCAGGCCAGGAGGGGAGGGCACAGACAGAGCGGATCACTTAGACATCCCATCCAGCGCTGCGCTCGCTCTACGTCCCTTCTTCTCCCTTTGAATTCCCCCCTTAAAGAGGGAGGGGGGGGCCCTCCCATAGCAACTCCCAGCCCCCGGCTCTGCCTGCCTTTTGTCCCCCTCCCCAACAGCAGTTTCTGCTCCAGAAGCCTTAGACAAGGCCTCCATTAATTGCGGGCCTGTGTGGAATACACGAGGGACAAAGGGCCCAACAGAGTGTCCGGCCCCCAGACAAGGCTGGAAACAAGTGGTACAGGAATCCGGCAGAATAGACTCGTCCTGGCTGATGTCACTGAATACATTTACCTACCTCAGAGCGCATTCACTCCAAGCTTTGTTTTATTTGGACAAAAAAAAAAGAAAAAGGAAAAGGGGGAGGTGCTGGTATCAATGGAGAAGAGAAGCTGAAGGGGGGGAGGGGGGGGGGGCTCAAGGATGGGAAATAACTGGTTGTCATGGCGACGTGCTGAATCCAAAATATGGTTGTATTTAGCGGAGGCAGAGATGTAAAAGGGGTAGAGGGCATTAGATTAAACCCTGCGTGAGATAAGAGAAGGCTGAAAACAGAGGTTTGGTTTTTTTAACGTATTCAGCCCTGTTTATACGGCAATAAAGAGCGGATAAAGGCGCCGGAGATTAGGAGACTCATCTAGGCTCATGTTTGTCAACAACGACCTCAGTATTTTCAACTCAGCTTATTCTAAGTCAGTACACCAGCAGAGGGGATGCTTAGCGATGGCAAGGGAAGCTGCGGAGGAAAAGGGGACCATAGCAACTGGTATTTCAGCATAACAACCTGCCATCTGTCACTTAACGTGTCGGGTTCTTTCTTTAAAAGATGCCAGCATTTAGATCTTAAACTTGGAGGCAAAGGCAATGAGACTGAAGTCTTATTGAACTCTGGGTCTCCCCCTTTGAAAAGGGAACCCAGTCATCGCCTTATCCCTCATCAAATTGAAAAACGCTTTCTGAGATTCTAAGAGAGGCCTCACATTTAATTTTTAAAACCCAGACATGAAAGTGTTCCCAAACCACATTCAGCAATGGAGAAGTCTTTAAAGGACTAGTTAGCATGTAGATTATATGCATTTCACTGCATTGTCAAAGTATCTAAGTGTATTTACATGTTAATATGTTCAGGGATACTATTGCCTTGAAAGGTGTTGGGGGGAGGTTGGTTAACTGTGTATTTTCTTTCTGTGTGGACCATGGGAATGTGATTTCTTTGTGCTGCCGAGGTTCAAACGCATTCCCCTAAAGCCATGGATATTATGAGCCTTGATTCCTTGCATCAAAACAACCTGTTGATCCCGCCTATACAGTGAAGCGCAAGTTTATAAATATGCTGTAAAGTTGGGTTTTTTTTTTCTTTCTGACGGATAAAAGTCAGTAGAATTGGTTGTTTTTCACCGGCGGCAAGAGCCCTGCTGATGCACTGCCATGTGGCGCTTAGCCAAGCTTAGTTCATATCCATGAGTGTGTTTGCATTAGGATTTATGAATGTGAAGATGGCCCATTCTTGCCACTCAAGATGACTCACAAGACCAGCGTTTTGGCCACTTAGGCTGTGAAAGCCGCCTCGGGGATGCCCTTTTCAGCACTCGAGGACCTCTGGCTGAGTCCCCTTCACGCGGGAGATCAGCCTCACTTGGGAAAAAGTCCCTGCTCTTTACAGGGGGAGAGACGTCCTGAGGGATGGCGCGTTTCTTGTCCCAGGGCCTCCCCTTCTTCACCTGCCGGCTTAGTGCTCATCATTTATGCACATAATCCCTGGTTAGTGCATGTGATCCACCGGCCTGGGCCCAGGCCCCCCGAGCCTCCCCTGCTCACATGCTTGCTGGGTGGCGCCCGGGTGGCCATGGCAACTCTCATCTTCTCATGACAGTTAGTCTTCAGTCATGTCTCTAAGTCCCTCTTCAGTCTCCGTGCGCCTTTTTCTGTCCGCTGCTCTGTGTGTCCTAAAGCCGTCCTCTGTTTGTGTGTTGCTCCGTCTATGGCTCTCTCTGTGTCTCTTTTCTCCCAGTGTGGCCCCGTTCCCGTGCTTCTCCCCAGCTGAGAAACAGTCCATAACTCAGCCACAGTGTGACACTTTCAGGGGCCACAAAAGTGCATTCATGCATTTCTAGTTTAAATTTAAACTACAGATCGAAGACCTGACCTCCTTTCTATTGCGAGGCTGATCTGTAAACTGAGATGGTGAGATACACTTGTGCACTTCTTTTCACCGCGGTCACTCAAGGCCTCTGAGTGCAGATCGCCTTACATCGACGCAACCCTGCAGCCTCAACCATTAGTTTGCTTAAAGTGCTGACTATCGCACGGGCCCTCGAGGGAGAGCGACAGAGGCGACCCGGCAATGTTGTGTGGCCCCACGCTAACAAGTGTCACAGTGATCCGGGCCGGTCCTCCCCCTGTGTGAACGCCATGTGAGAGGCGGCTCCATCCATGCCCCTGCCACCTCCACACAAGGCCCTCCATTGACTTCTAACCTGTTGAGGGACCACGGGGGACAAAGAGCTGCTGGGTGGGGCCCGTCCCTCCGACAAGCCTGTGAACAAACGTTAACACGGCTGCATCTGTCCACCCCCTGAATCACTGAATTTATTGACCAACCACAGAGCCCATTGAGGCCTGGGAGGACTGATAAAGGAAGGGGGTACGGGGGACGCCATGAAGGTCCGGAGAAGGAGCCCATGCTTACGGGACAGGAGGGCGGAGAAGGTCTTCGTGACCGTCTGGTAGGTCACAGACCTTTTACCAGACGTGGTGCCTTTGTGTCGTCTGTAAAATGAGGCCAACCATAAGTAAGCATCAGGTTGTCCTTGTGTCCCAACCATAGATCCAGATGGGGGTCTTATGGGAGTCCAACTACTTTTGTTTGTCCCCAGACACACTGAAAAAGCACCTGATATGCATCAAAGCGTGTTACAGTGACCGTTACTCTACAATACAATCACTCGGTGAGTTAAGAGACAAAGACTAGGCATTGGCCCAAAGTACACAACTGAGACAAAACAGCGTGTGGTAAAAGAGAAAAGAGATGAAGTCCAAAATGTCTGAAACAGCAAACGTCTGAGCGCAAGCTTGAGAAAATCTTTTCGAGGGAGTAGCTGGCTGTGAGGAAGAAAGGCTGTGTGTTTTAGCTTCTTTATGTCCGCTCCACCACTCTCCATCTGTTGCTCAAACGACACAAAGGGAATACAGCAGAGAGTACACAGAAACCCATATTGCTTTGTGGAGAGGCAACACTATCCAACAAACTACATTGCAAACATGAAACCAAAGCGGGACATCGCGGCTCTGAGCGCAGCCGTGTTTACTGAAAAGATGATCCGTGCAAGTCAGGGAGACACACATGAATTCATGATGCCTCCTCATCCTCATCATGAATATTCCCAAAAAGGCTCTTCCCTGATCTGTGGGAGATTCTTTTCTTTTTGGGGACAAGCGAGAACCCCCTTCCCTTTTTTTCACCGTCCCCCTTAAATCCACCCATTCACTGCCTATAGGCCCTGATCTCCACATGAAATGATACCCCTCTTTCTCCTCCACTCTCGCGCCTTTAAGCGCCCATATGCCCGGCAGCGAGGAGGCTGGGAAAGCCCATAATTGATCAGTAAGTCTTGGCTGAAAAAGTGTGACCAAGGTCAGCCCCCCACGAAGCACGCAAGAGTGGCTTAATATACAGATTTATTGAGAAATGTAATGAGAGTTCTGCAGAGCCAACACGGGGATATTTGTTGCCAGACATTGAAACATGTTGTTGAAATAAGAAGCACAAACAGTGTACTGCAGTTTTCAAAAATCTTATAAAATAAAATGGACTAATTTCCATATTTCTTCAAATTTATTTCAATTTAAATTGGAACTAAACATATTTCTATACACATCAGCTGTAAATAGTGACATAGAAATATGTACAAATCAAATGTTAATATCAAATGTTATAAAATTGTCACAGCAGCAAACGTATCATTGAGTCATTATGATTCAGTCTATCGCTTTGATTAATTAGAACCTTATCAGTCATGTACAGAACCTTAGTGATAGACGCTGTAATTAATTGTCATTGCAAATAAAAAGTCATATTTTCAGGAAACAAACGTAAAAACCTCATAATGCAATCAGCATCAAATGGTTTTGATTATCTTGTTAACTCAGGCTCTCTCTTGCACTCTCACACACAGACACACACAGACACACTCAGACACACTCAGACACACACAGACACACACAGACACACGTCAGCTGCAATAAAAATTAAAAAGGGACATTCATTTTTGCTTCCCTCTTCCACAGGAAGAATTGTAACTTAATTCAACTATAAGACAGGAGCAGAATATGTTGGGTCTTAAAATTACAACAGTACCGGTTATGTTGATCGAATTTGAATCCATATGAACCCATTTGTATTTGTTTTAACTTACATTATAGCAGCAGCTCATGGGAGTGGAAGACTGTATGTTCTTATTTTCAGTGAAGCAGAAAGATTCCTACCCTTCACAAAATAATTCATGAGGATTTAGGAAAAGAAGAGTGCGGTTAGAATAACAATTTTTTGTTTATTTTTTGGGTTGGAGAAAATTATTATTTTTAATACAATTTGTTGCTTTGTTATGTACTTAATTTTATTTATCTTGTGATTAATCTTTTACCAAATTAGCTGTCATCTGTTTACTGTAATCAATAAATGCCTTGGAAGTTAAAATATTTGGGGGGAAAAAAAGAGAAAAGAATGAGAATTTCTTTATTAATAATTTGCTGTATTTACTGTTTAGTGTAATTTCATATTATTGTTTGGTTTTCTTATTTATTATATGTCCCATCTAAATAACTCAAAAATTAAGCAAAAGTATTGAAACCGTCAATTCAAATTCATCAACATGAATCCCGCCAGTTTGTGGCCGAATGGAAATAATTGTCGAGCCTGTACACGATGGGCCTAATCCTAATCAGATAGTGCTTCACTTTAAATGTTATCTGCTGAAAGGAATTGTGTGCTGGCATTATCTTCTTCCTTTGGTAAATGATGGTCCAGTGTTTTAAAAACTATATTTTTAAAAGGAAGCATTGAAGGACTGAGAATTGCAACAGCTCTTATCAAGGCGGCCACTGGCTGATTTGACTCAGTTAAGAACCCTCCTAACATTTCACCATGATGACACACAAGAAAACAATACACTGTGCTGCAGATGCGGCTGGCAAAAAAAAATTCACAGGCCTATTTAACACTCTTATTTCATTCTCAATGTCACATGTTATTTCTGACTTTTGCACGCCACTGTAAAGAAACTACATTCAATTTTAGTGAGTCAGTAATTAGCAATACATCCCCAAATATTAAGATGAGACGAACGATGACACTGTCTTATCACAGCAAGAGCCCGAAGCGTTGGACTATTCCCTAAACAGAAGCCTCTGGTGTGCAGAGGGCTCCTCTGTTCTGATGAGGTCAATCCCAACAAAGCGAGCAGCTCACTGTGTCGGCCATTTGCTGCGATTGGAGGCCCCGCCTTCAGGAGCCTCCTGGACGTCGCACACACACACACACACACTCACACACACACACCCTCTGAGCGTCCGTCACACTTCTGAACTCAAGCTAAAGTTTTATGTTTAGTCTGTGCGGTAGTTTGCTCGTCGGGGGTCAGAGAGGGGCAGAGATGTGGGACTGTAGGTCTCCGGCGTAGGTGACAGTGGAGGACCTAGGGGGCCAGTCGGCATGGTCCTTCAGCCCCAGGGCCAGCTGACGGTAGCTGACCCTCGGGGGCTTGTTCTTCCGACAGAACAACCAGAGGAGGAAGGAAGAGGCCCAGCGATCATTGGCCTCCTGGGAACATGTAAAGAATGAGAAACTAGGCAGCAAGTCCGCTAGAGGCACGACTCAATATTATCTCTACACCTCAGACACGTACCGTATGTTGATTGTATACACACAAAAAAACGTACAGGAGATATAGAGATTGGTTGAAAAGTTACTACACTCCTATTATTTTCAAGAGCGTATATTCATGCCTTTTTGTGACATTGCAGTAAGAAGTTTCTGTTCTAATGATTCCGGGAAAGCCAAAATAAATTATCATCACAAAAATCAAATGAAATGGTAGTATACGGAAGGATGGTCTATAGAATAATACCTTTTAATATTTTAATATTAGATTTAGTTTTTAATTATTTATTTACAGCATGTAACAAGACATCAGATGAAAAAAAATGAAGAAACCGACTTAAAGGGTTAAAAGTGGATTTACTAAAAGGTTTCATTAAAGAAAAAAAGAAAAGCAAAGTCAAAAAAGCTTCCCCACCTGAGGTGCGCCAGCCGAGGGGGGCTGTGTGGGGCGATTTACCCCCTGATTGCATCTGAAAACTAGCCTCTCCAAGATGATGTCAAGGATCAGAATCTACAGGAGATCGCAGGGGCAACTTCAGAAAATGATGGTCATGAAGATTGGGTTACAGCCAAAGAAACGCAAGGAGAAATAACTCAGAAGGAAAATTGCTTATTGATTTCAGGCAGGTAAAAATCAAAAACATCAATCAAAGCATGCAAGTCACAGCATTCTAATTTACAGAGAGATCAGTGACTTTGAGCTCGCACGGTGTGTGATGTCTCTCAAGCGTACCTCCAGCACGAAAGACACAGCTGCATTCACTATGACAACGATGACCAGTGTAACGCGCCAGTCATGGGGAACACACACGATCTGAGTGGAAGCAGAGCAGCGGGAACAGAGCAGTGAATGCAAACACACACACACACACACACACACACACAAACCATGCACCTTCATGCACCTTCCCAGCAGCCTTTGTTACACCTTCACTCTTCTTTGAAACTTTTCGGGTTTCTTTTCACACTGTTTCTACAACCGGGTGGTGATTCCATGTCTTTAAGAGGATGCAGCGCAACATAAATAAAACTAAAATGCAGAAAAACTAAAGGTTTACCTCCAGGAAGCTGTCGATGGCAGGAACAGGATACAGCATGATGAGCAGGACAAAAGTGTACAGACTGATGCAGGACAGCATGAACGGCCCTGAGGGACAAAAGGACGCGTTAGATGGTGATTTACATCACACATGTGCGGTTTGAGCCAGTCGAGATGGGAAGATATTTGTTATCCATATATTGAAGTGATAACTAAATGGCTTTATAAACGATAATTCATTTATTGAATTAATTATTATTTGTGAAACCGAGATTAAAATTACAGTTTTAAATTACAGTTTGCCTTTTAATCAGCTTCCTGTCTGACGTAATAACTTTATCATCTTTATTGATCAAATGCGGCTGGAAAATTGAACCTTGTCGTGTGCTGATCAATACGCATCACTGTGATAATCAATCATCGCTGAAACAAGATCAAAGCGTTCTTACAGTTCTTGTAGCTGGGCTGCCTGAAGGGCTTTCCTTTGGAGAAAACGATGGCTACAGCCAAATACTGGAAGGAGGAGACGTAGAAGAGGGTGGTGTTCTCGTAGTTTTTGATGTTTTTGTGGTCATGGGGGCTCGTTACATTTTGGCTGTGAGGGAGACTGGACCTGGAAACATTACAGGCACTGAAGGAAGAGAGCAGCAGATAGTTAATGCAAACATTCAGTCAAAAGATGTTCTTTTTAGTAACTATAACTGTAAAGTCGCATTTACACATATTTGCCAACCAGTTGTCTACTGATTCATCGTTTGGCTGAAGGTGAGTTACTCACTCTGACTGAGGCGTCCATGTCTCATACCAGCTCTGCTGTCGTACCAAGAGGAAGGCTAGGACCTGGAAGACCAGGCAGGTGACGATCTGCGTCAGAACCGAGCAGAGCAGCCGACCGGAGATCAGACTGGAGGGCGGGCGTTGCCTCACCAGCTCCTTCCATGCCGGGTTCAGACTCACTGAAGTCAGAAGTTACTGCACGTTAATGCTGGAAGTCAATAGGTGTCTATTACTTTGTGTCTAACAGTGATTCAAAACATTTTGTAAGGTTCTCACTTGTGAAGGCAATGATGAGAATGATGGCTATGTCAATGAAGAGGAACTGGAAGTCCCCCAAGTTGCTGAGAATCTACGACGTAAAGAGATAAATAGCAATGGATTCAATCTGTCCGACTCACAGACTTCAGCCTGAATCTAAATCTACTTTAAGTCACATTTTCCTTTCCATTAAACTGCTCATGTTCACCTTCTGTACGTCATGTGGGAACCGTAGAGGTGTCTGTAAGTCATAGTCGCAAGCTAACAAACAATAATAAAACTTCACCTCAGCAAAGACATTTACATAATTGTGCTGCTGGTAACATCGAACATATAAAAAAATTAATTGCAGCAAAGAAACGAATAAAACGTGTTCCCACATTGTTCAAGGCAAATCAATGCGAGGTGTTTACCGAGTAGAGCAGAGTGACGCTGAGGTACTGGATGATGCTGTAGAGAGCCATGAACTTGAAGACGCAGAATGAGGTTATGAGGGCAGCTCGGCCCTCTCTTGGAAAGAAAATGCATTTAGAGAATGGGAAAAGGTGTGCACATAAACGTAAAAGTAAAAATGTTAATTTTATTCAAGAATTTCCGCTGTCAATCCAATAAATGGAGAGTGTATGACTGTAACTGAAGTGTCTCTATCATCACACAAGTAGTTAATGATCCGTCAAACATCATTTGAATACATTTCTGAAAATGAGGATTCTGTGATGCGTTTGATTTTCTCTGGTACGTGAGTTGCTACCTGATGAGGTGGGGGACACAGGAGATGTTTGAGGTGGTGGAGGTGAAAGGTGACGCAACGGAGGCCTCCAGCTCAGACAGAGAGATCCCGCTATGAGCTCTCTTCAAAGCCTGAGACAGAGAAATCACTTTTTACTACAGTTTTAGTAATAAGACACATCTATGGTTCACAAAAGTGTTGTCTATTAAGCGATGGTATAACTTACACTGTTATATTATTATTTGCGAATAACCAAAAAAGACTTACTCCACAGTCATTTGCACCATCACCACACATCCCAACAGTGTAACTGGAAGGAGAATAGTGGGTGAGTAAGTTCGGCATTGGCCAGTGTTGATGACTCTTCCTAATCACATGACCCTCAGCAGCCCATGAACAGACTTAAGTCACAGACGAACGAGAGACTCACTCAATGCTCTGCAAGACTTCCACCAGCTCCGTCTTCTGGTCTGGAGCCATCCGGGCGAACACGGTGGCCCTGAGCACGAGCTGCGGCGCCCCCGTGTGGAGAGGCAAAGGATTACGGTAAAGTCTATGATGTTAATGTTGTTAAACAGAAAGAGAAACTGCCCCTAACGAAAACCCAACACCAAACGTGAACTTGTGTGTGTCGCTGAAGACGAACCCGTACCTTTTGGACGAGTTGAGGGAAGTGCTCAGTGATAACAGCAAAGGCTTTGCCAGTCACAGCAAAGTGATAGTTCTGTTCCAGCTGAGCAACTCTCTTGTCCGATATGGCGTCCTCCAGGTTGATCTCCACCGTCTGAAGAAGAAATGATGAGTAAAAAAACACTAGAACATCAGAAAACTACCAGACTATTATGTATTACTATGTATTATCCTGGATGACATGTGACGAATTCAATTGGACCCCTTTTTGTGCTTTAATCTGACCGATACATGCTTAGTGGTGCATGCTGGTGGGCTATCCATTAGAGCGTAAATGCCTGTAACAGACTATGCAAAAATGAGCACCAATCATTGCCAAATTGGAAGCAATTCCCGGGGTTCGCGAAATATGGCGCTTACAAGAATGGATCGGGCTGATGGCGATCTATGTGTGTTTTTGATTTTATTCATCACTTTTCGTCTCACCTGATGGTCCTTGTCGGTCTGAGCTGGGTTCTCAGTGTAGTGCCACGTGATACTAGCTGGGTGAAAATCCTTCGGAGGCGCAGCATCTGCAATAATGACCTTCTCGTGTGCACGGACCATCCCACAATCTCGAGCCACAGATATCGCTGTCAACATGTTGTCACCTCCGAGAGGGTAAGAGAAAGAGAAAGGGGGGAAATAAGACAACTTACTGATGTTGAAATTAGGAACTGATGTCATTTGCACATCAGCGGCAAATACGATTATGATATAACTTTAAATCGAGCGCAATTGGTGAATAAAGTTAGTAAAATGATTTACCTGTGACCATCAAAGTGCGGATGTTTGCTTGCCGTAATTCAAGTAGAACCCCTGCAGTCTCCTCTTTTATTTTGTTCTGCATGATGATCAAACCAATGAACTCCATGTTGGTTTCTATCAGGTCCCTAAAAGCAACGAACTTAATGAACAATAAATCATGGGCACTATTTGTTCACTGAAAAGGTAATAAAAAAAAAAAAAATCACTTTATCTGAAAACATTTATTTGTATATATGGCCTGTGTGCTGAGCCTTCTTGTACTAAAGTTTTTGCGTTGTATTAAGATATCATGATGTAGGATTTGTGAGGTTGGCTGTGACCTATTTCTCCATAACGTCTGTTGCAAGTAAAACATTGCGGGTCAAGCAAACAACTTTCAGTTTGATTCAGAGAAACATTTTTCCATGTTTTAGCGCAAGCAGCTATACAAATACGTCACTACAGCACTATGAATATTTTTATCTCCCCCAGGCATCTAGCTATTTCAGACTAAACAGTTACAGTAATTTGGCGTCTCTGGGGTAGCTTTAGTGCACACTGTTATCTGTGGATGGAGGCGTACCTGCCGAGACTCTGGACTTTGTGCCATGAGAGTTTGGACTCCAGCTGTCGATGAGCCAGCGCAATAACCCTGAAGCCCTGTCTGGTGTAGGTCTCCAGAGTCTCTGTGAAGCTCTGTGGCACTGAAAAGAGTGACGGGGGGGCCATGTCATCCTGGCCTTTATTGGACAAGTGCAACATCCGGAGGAGATATAGAGGCCGTAATAAAAGTCCTTTTTGAATGTATTGTTGATTACTTTGTGTGTATTCATATTACATATGCAAATAAAGGGAGGAAATATCCGGCCAGACTTATAACAGAGAGGGGAAGTCAAACCTGTGTGCTGTTTGCACAGATTGGCCACGACCTCCGGGGCTCCCTTCAAGTAAGCCTTCATGTGTTTTTCACCGAGCCTTCTGACCACCACACTCATCCTCTGCAGGGTCGAGGAGAAGGGGAACTGACGCACGATGCCGATCTCACAGGACTGAGGAGAAAAAGACAGGTTGTATGAATGCTAAGTGCCGAAAAAACAGGGGTGTTGGATGAGAACAGATTCCTCTCATATATGGAGGTTAAATATGTAATGGTAAGCTAACCATATTTCACTGAAACCAGAGAGTAGTATCAATCGATTCATCTAACTCTCTGCAAGAAGGTTAAAACGTGTACTTTTAAAGATGTCAACCCGTTTTCTGCAAGAAAGGAGGAGACTTACTGGTAATTCAGACAGCTCCTGGGAAAAAAAACAAGGAATTGATGTCAGATAACTTCACATTATCCTTTACAGCTAAAGAAAAATTGGGCGTTTACAAAAGAATGAGAATTACTGTACCATGTTGTGAGTGAGAGGATTGTTTTGGTTGGCTTCAGGCACAGAGTGCTTAGGAGGTCGCACCACTGTGGGCATTATGGGATTGTGGAGTGCAGTCTCTTCCTCTGTGGGCTCCTCCAGGATCTAAAAAGAAATGAACAAAAATGAAAGAAACGCTATGATATCAGAACATGGTGATGGTAGACTTCGTCTAACCTTCCGCTCATGCGTTCCCCCTGAAAGGAAGAGGCATTTTCTGCTTTTCATGTCGCGGTATCCATGGTAGCAGACACCAACCACTTCAGCCACGAAGCGACCTTCTCTGCCAATGCGGAGAGCGTGGTTCTGCATAATTCATGTTCAGACCGGCATCCAGGCTGGTTGCGGTGCCAGTGACTAAGCGCGTTGTGTGTAAACACTGGAAATCTTTGCTTACCCAGCCGGTAGCGCTGAACATCTTGAGGTCTAAAGGGTCTCCGGAGAGCTCGCCCTCGATCTTGGTCAGTGAGTGGCAGGTGGCCATACACGCCACAAATACAGTGTTAACCAGACTTTCTTTAGCTGGATCCGCCTCGGGGGGGAGAAATCTGTATTGGGGAAGCAGGAGAGAAGCATGATAATGTGTTAAGTGTCTGATGCTGAATCCAATTAAAAAGGTTATAGCCTTTTTTCAGGATTTAAGAATCAATACGTCCTATGATAAAAGTTAATGACAAATCTATATACAGGTTGTATTTTAGGCCTCTAACAGTGTTCCCTTCTCTAATGTAGCAACGGCAGGTGATCTGTACGCCAAAGCAGGCAAATGTACACTGAATAATCAACTGAGAAACTTTCTATAGATAGTATAGACAAACAAGAATAACCATTTTTGGCAAATCTAGCAAATTAAATACCGGACAAATCATCAAATTCACATAAAAATCACATAGAATCTTTAAAGCATTTCTACTCAAATATTTGCAAAACTACCCTAAATGAGTAAAACAGATGTTTAGGAGATGGTTACAATGGTTCAGAGATTATTCAAAAATCTGTCACAGTGCAACCGACTTGAATACATACAAATAATGTGTCAGAATGCTGAAGACAAAACCCATCCAGCCGAATTTTCTATCACGAATAAATCTGATTCTTGTTTTGTGGTTACTCATAGAGATGTTTTTGCTAAAAGACATCAAAAGCTATCAAAAGTGTCTTACCTGCCACTTTCAGCTGTCTGAACACCCCAGAGGTCCAACCCGTCTTCTGTCAGAGTACCAGTCTGAAAGGAAACAGACATTTTATAGAGTAGTAAATTTAATGATTATATCTCTAAATTCTTAGAGTTGTAGTAATGTGTTTATTTAACAAGGAATTAGAATACTGTGAGTCTCTTAAAAGAAAAAAAAGCACAATCAAAAAACAAACTTTGATTTTAGGCTGCAACTCATTTTCAGTACATTGATTTGTCAAGTTAAAAATGCTGGAAAATGCCAAAGCAATGCTGACAACTTGCCTGTTTAAGGTGACAAACACTTCAAAACCAAAGACATATATTTTGAAAGTGAATAACAATTAATTGATTGCCAGAATAAATCGTTTCAGCTCTTCTTTGATTGTTCTTTTTGCACCAGCAGTTCCACAAGTACTGAATGAAAGGAATGTTTCAGGGTATTACACGCTTTATTTTTAGATATATTAGTCACATTTTAGATTAACAAGGTTTCCAAGTGATTTAATACCACGCTATTAACATCATTTAAGAAGCATTATGCATGGTATTGTGGTCAAATTAACTAAATGCAAATCATTGCCTCAAGACATCACGACTCATCTTAATTTATGACATTGCGGGTCGTAAAATAATGAAGTCATTCTCCCTGCTCTTCTACTTTAGCTGGAAGGGGTTTTGGATGCCTCATAACTCATTTTCATGCATTCTAACTAAGTCAGTAATGTATTGAGTTTAAGTTGAGCAGTCCTACAAATCCAGTTACACATGCTGGTTCAGACTACCTTGTCGAAGCAAACCAGGTTCAGTTGACCGCACATGTTGATTCTCTGAGGACTGATGCAAAAGATGCCGACGCGCTTCAGCCGGCGCTGTGCGTACACGATGCCGGCTGTCATGGCTGCCGGCAAAGCGGGCGGCACGGTGATGGTGATGATGTCCAGAGATTCGATGATGATGGTTTTAGCCGGAACCTGGATGAGATCAACGAGGAACCATCAAGGTCTGATAAAGAAAGATTCCTACGGAGGGGACGACAGACTCCCGAAGCCTCTTTGAGATACAGCCTCCTAAATGAAACATGTGTGAGCTTCTCCTCTCAGGTCACCTTGTTCATGATGCTCAGGATGACGGTGTAGATGAAGCCGATGCCCGCCACGCCCACCAGACACGACAAGAACAGGTAAGCGTCGCGGTACAGCTTGAAGTCTGTGGGTTTGGGGTGAAGGATGGAGCGCACCAGCTGGCCTTTCTCTGTACTGAAGCCTGCGGCAAACACGTGAGAGATGACATTGGATTATTTACGACTTCCTGTAAACCCTTGCAGAGGCTGAACACGTTCAAACCTGGCAGCGGTCAGCTTACAGTAGAGACTAAACAAAACTACTTTCAGAATGAAGGCCTGCAAGCAGTAATTCCCCCTCCTGGGTCTCACCTGTTCTGACCACAACCGCCTCCACCAGCTCTCCGGCATAGAAGCGCGTCTGGATGACGCGTGTTCCACAGAACAGGATGTGTCTCTTATGCTCCTCCATATTGAAGCTCCGGGCCGCCTCCTCGCCTGAAGTGGGCAGACTTGTCTTGGTAACTGGCACGCTCTCTCCTGAAGATGAACGGAGGTTTAAAAATCAAACAAAACTCCTTTAAAACATTACAAACCTGCAGAGTTGCGCACAATTAAAATAATGAACCAACCCAAATAACCAAGAAAGTTGCCACGAAATGTGACACGATTATGTTTTGGTCAACTTTCATGGATTCATAGTTTGGGTGTAATTATGATAACTAGTGTTCTTTCTCTGCATTGACCTGAATCTTTAATTGGTTTTGTCTCCTGTGGATGAACTAAAACACCATCAGCTGGCTGCTTGAGTTGCACCAATAGTACAAGATGAACAGCTTTCAAGGATAGCGATGAAATCACTTTTTTTCAAGACAACAAAAAAGAAGGCCAGCTCACCGCTGTGTCTAGTTGATAAAACAAACAATGTTAAAACAATGAAGACGGACCATGAAAAAAGTAGTTTGACAAATGACATCTTAACTCAAAGTCCATTTGCTAGCTTTTCCCAGGTCGTTCAAGAGGAAAACTCCATGAGAACTGAGTGAGCCCCGTCTCCTGATGAAGATCTTGAGATGCAGCTCAGAGAAAAGCTAACAGGTAGACGTTGGGTTAAGATCATAAGATATAAGGATATACGACCTGTCAACATGCTCTCATTTACAATGCAGGTCCCGTGTGTGAGCACAGCGTCGCAGGGCATGATCATCCCATTTGCTGGAATAATGATGACGTCACCGGGCACAAGATCTGTTGACATGGCCTGTTCAATATCTAGAGACAGAGGCGGTGGAAATGAGTCTCTCACACTCTCTCTCTGCCGTGAATCATGACGATGCTACTAGGAATCCATAAGGTGATTAATGTGTAAATACAGTACTACATAAAAATGTACGATTAGCAAATATTAAAACATGCACATAAGTTAGTCCTGAACAACTGACAAGTCTTGTTTTTACTGAGAGCCTGATTCACATGCCTTTACTTCCTCTGCAAACCGAAACACGGACCACGCTGTGTGCTGCCACCATGTCGTGCAGCATCACGTATTGCTGGAATAAGAGAGTCACAGCATCATGAATCTGAACGAAGCGCTAAGAGCATTTCCTACATGGAACTGCTCTTCGTCTGTGTCTCACCTTTTTAATGGTGTAGAGGGAGGTAGCTATTGACATCACAGACATAAAAACTATGGCTGTAGCATAATAGTAGTAGTCCTCAGCACTCCAAAGAATGACACTGAAGAGCTGGAAGATGTAGAAGGGATTCAAGACCTGATGGATGAAGATAAAGAAACGTGGAAAATATGAGCATTTGATGGCGTTTGTATACTAAAAGAAATGTCAGATGTGATAGTAAAGAGCTCTGAACTCACTTCCTTCATGAGGAGCTTGAATAGAGACGGCACTCTAACAGCAATCTCATTCTCCCCGAAAAACAACCTCCTAATAGTTAAAAAAAAATAATTAATCAACTTGTCACATGCCTGTCGGGCAGTTTCTAACTGGATGCTTGTTTTATGGAGGATGGGAAGCTATTTGATTAGTAAGAACAATATGATGCCATCGGGCCGTACCTGTAGTCCTGCAGGGCTTTAGGGAGCCCCGAGCTGTGGTCAGAGTGGATGCTCACACAGCTCATCTTCACATCCTCCAAGCCTCTAGAAACGTCACACACATTACCGAGCAGCAGGAAACACACAAATGATGCATGCTGGACCAACTTTTCATTAACAGACATTTAGTTTATTTAGCAACTGTACTTCCAAGTGCAAAATACTTTTTGGTTTTCTTTTGGACTCTTACTTGTAAAATTCAAAGTTTTGCATCACATCGTTCCAGTAGTATTTTGTGCTGTGGTGGGTGAAGTAGTGAATCTAAGAGGGTGAAAATAGAGGTGTAGATATCGACTGTTAAACAAATGAATATTTCAAAACCAGCCAATTCGATTGGGACACTGAATATGTATCTGGAATTAGCATCAGAATGATTTTGCATGGAGGCACCTGAACGGGTTGTCTTAATTTCCCATGATGCTCCTCGCACATAGTGCTGACGCCGAGGCCTCCGTTCGCCACTTGGGCCGCGGACTGCAGATCCGAGCTGTCAAAGGGTTTCTCGCCCGGGGCAGACATCACATGTACTTTGGCTCGAAACCACTGTTTGAACTCATCCTGTTTGTTGATGGAACGGAGAATGGAATTTTTCCTCGGCCGTTACACTGTGCCGAATTTAGAATTTGGCGCTTCATTTATTGTGTGTGTGTCAAAGAATGAAACGGGTAACAATTTGATGGTGAATTTATATTAATATAAATGTTACTGAGAAAAATGATTGTGCGCAAAAAAACAATATAAAATCATTTCTGCTGATTTCCTACCGTGGTCCTGAGCAGCAGTGTGCGTGCGTCCCTCAGCGAGGTGGGTGTGCACGTGCCCTTCACACCCCACTCAGGAAGCCAGTAGAGCAGAAGCAGCAGGAGACCCCCAGAGCACGCAGACCCGACACCCACCAGGATCCTCTTCCACAGGCATGGCCGGTAACCCCACACCTCCTGCACAGCCCGAAACACGCGTCACTCACCGAGGAGCAGGACCAACATGCTGATATGAGGCGCTGGAGAAATTTATTGATTGGTTTATTGAAGGAAAAAAAACGGGGAGCATTTCCGTCGACTGGTTTGGATCGATTGTCATATAAATCACATTACTTGTGAGGAGACTTGATTGTTTATGATATTTAAAGTGACATTAATTTGTGTATGAATTACTTAGTGTTTAAAAAGGGTTGAAATGTCTAAATGTTACATTACATAACCCTCCAAAAATGTAATTATGATAACACCAACTGAAGATCCCACACCAAACGATATAACGACATCTGATGATTCAATGGAAGAGGGCAATGCTCACGGGGAAATGAGAAGGGTTATTTACCATCTCATCCTCCAGACCTTGGTTCATAATCTTCATCTCTCTCGTCTTCATCATGTCAGATGTGCAACGACTGCCAAGAAAAATAGAGTGAATAGAGAATCCCTTTGTTTACTAAAATTCTGGGAAAACACTTTAATGACGTCTGAATAAAAGCTTCTGCTCCACCATGAAAATATCAATGTTCTGAGCTTCTAGAAATTGAAACGCTTTTTTTCCCCCGAGCCAAGCCTTTATGCTGCACATTTTCACTATATGTCTTGACTTGCCCTTCATACCTTCATACCTGTACCCATGTTCCACCCGTGATTCACTTAATAGATGTTGTGTTAAAACACAATTTTCCATTTCTTGTGGATGAATAACAAGCAAATAACCCGACCAAACACATTCAAAGCCAATCAGCTACCTCAATTGTGGTTGTCTTTTATTTTTGGAGAATGGATTACAGCCTCATTTTGGCTCGAGTGCATAAAGAACCAACCCGTCAACGTGTTGTTTTGAGTTGAGCAAGGACGCAGGGCAGGTAGGATGTATTTCAGGGAAACAAACAGTCACCAACAGTCACGACTTCAGTAATGTTGACTTACTTGACAGTAATGACTTTTTAATAAGCACCGTACTGGGTGAAGTTATTTTGATGCAAAAATTACATAAAATTACATCCTTCACATATCCTACATATTGCTTCTGAAAACAGTTGTGTTTTGAAAAGCACACAAACTGTTCCAGATTAGGTACAAACCTAAGACACACGTGACAACATCTGCTGTGAAAAATATAAAAGTGGTGAACTTAATTAGAATGAGCATCATCCCCAACATTAAGGCTGGTTGCATCATTACGATGCAGCAGGGCTTTGGAAGACTGCGGTAAAGAGGTAGACAGTCAAATAAATGCTGCACTAATCAATACAAATCATGTTTGAAGTCCTATTGCTGTCGGCGGGCCAACCAGGATTTTGGATGAGATTTATTTCTCAGCCGGACAAAGAGCCCAAACATTGAGCCAAAGCCACACGGGCTGGATTCTGAGCAACTATGTCGCAGTGCTGGAGGAGCCAGAGGAGCTCTGGACTTCAGACTCGCTTTGGCAAGGTCCCCATTGCAACTTGCCATAACATTTTTTTAGGTTTACATAACAAGTTCCAGATGTGCAAAGTTATCTACATAGACTCAACTCTCGCAGGGCGACTGAGCTCAGGGTGAAAGTACTTCTGCCCTCCACTGGCTTGTGTTTATCGCGCTTAAATGAAGAAAAACCCCTCAAGTCAAACATCTCCGCACAGGACCACCGTTAGATAATGAATGAGGAGCCATTTTCCATCCGCAGTTTGGTTCGCTTGTCACATGTTGACCAAACTTTGCGCGAGTCGCTTTTCAGCTGCGATCAAACTGGAAATGTCCTCCTGGGACGCGAGAACGTCAACACCGCGTCACTCGGCGCCTTTTAACGAACTTACCGGCGACTCTTCATCAGCGCACGAAACGCTCGCGGTCCGCTCGCGCGCGCTCCTGCGTTCGCACGAGCGTGTGGATCTGACGCGTGAAGGCGCGAGCCGGCACGACGCGGGGCCGAGATCGGACCGTCCTAAACCGGTCCATTCAAGAAGGGGGGGGGGGGGGGGGGCGGGGGAGATAAAAAAAAAAAAAACTACAAAAAACAGGATGTGAGGTCACTAGAGGACACCGTGTCTGGGCTTAAGCGCTGCAACTTGTCTTCACTTCCTCTTACCCGTGCAATAAATGCAATCTTCAGTGATTAGAGGAGCCGATGGTTGGGTAATGTGGATTGTTTATGCGTGATATCATTTCAGATCAGTGGAGGGGAAGGAATAGGAAAGAGTTCAGTAATTCCCTGAAGAAAAAAAAATCTGGTTCCTCATCAAACGTTACAAAAAAAACTCATGACACAGCTGGTGTGGTTTTAAAATGTATTCAATGTCACATTTACATTACAGCTTTTCATAGGACAAAACCTCAGGATAGGATATTAAATGAAATACATTTCAGTTAATGTTCAAATGGTTTAAAGCCTGGGTCTTTTCAGGCCAAGGTCCCCCAAACTGATGGCAAGATGGAGCAGAGACCCCCTATTCCCCGCAATTTTTGGTCCGCTACTTTTATTCTTGTGCTTCGCGCTCTTTAGACGGGACAATAAACACCAGAATCTGACCGGATAGTGGCTGTGCTGTCGTTTTTACATGAAAGGTGCGGTGAATTAACCGGTGCCCAGCTTGAGAGAGCACTTGTGTGTAGCTGAATGTGTGTATTGTGGACTGAAAGATAAGGGCTTCTCCATCAATTTATCCGTTCGTTGGATTCATTAATATTATTCGGATTCGTTAATATGTTTAAAGATAATACAATTCTGATTCTGAAGACATTTAAATTTGTGGAAAAAGTGTCGTATCAACCAAAAATTTTGCAGACTCCCTGTTGAAGATCTTAAAGAAGAAAAGATATCTACATGATAACTTTTGCAGACTCCGGCTTTATTTTCCACTCCTTTAAAAGCATCCTGTTGTTAGCCGGTTCCACGCTTCTTACCTGAAATAAATTTTAAAAAACTCTTACGCAAAGGAAGCGTACCAGCCGAGAATCTTAAACAAGACCGTAAACTCAGAGTAATTGACCTTTGTCGTTTATAAAAACACAAATGCTACTAAAACAAATGCGTAGATAAAACCAGCTCTCCCTGTATCAAATTTGACAGATTAGAGCAAAATATTAGATACATTTAGCAAATCATCATTTACAAGAACAATTCTAAAACAGCTGCGAGAGAATAGCAGGAATGCAATTATTCGAGCTAAATTGGCTTATCGCTTCGGCCCCACATGGAAAGCACAAGATGTAAACACTCTAAATACGCAACTTCGTCAAAAATTAGCTAAATCACATGCTGAAAAAACAAAATGAGCAAAGAGATGCCAAGATGCTCTGACTATATGAATGTACCTGCAGAGATGATCATTGGGCGTATACCAATAACAGCAAACATGTTTACACAATACTAGTAAAACTTTATTGATAATAAAATCAATCTAGCCTGAAACTGGTACAAGTACAACGTGTCTTTGTTACAGCAAGTTTAACTGGAATGCTACCTCTTTCCGCCTGGCCCACCATTGCCAGCCCCCGGACCTGCAGGCTCCCCACCAGGTGTCACAGGAGCTTTTAACCTGTTGCTCATGGCATAAGCCACTGTCACTTTGTGTCCATCGATCTCGCAGTCCTCCATGGCTGTTTTGACAGCTTTGCAGTTTTCTTCACTCTCAAACTCCAGAAAGCCAAACCTGAGAAACGTGTAACAGATGACACGTCAGTGTAAACCATTATTGCAATCAGGACAATATAGAGATAACTTTAGGCTACCCACCCTTTTGAGGTTCCGGTCACGTTATGGACAGGTATCCTTGCACTGAGAGCTCCTTCAAAGGCCATTTTAAGAGTCTCTGCAGTCGTGCTCGTGGCGAGGCCCATCACAACCAGTGTTTTATATAGAACTAAAGATAAAAACTGGTTTTCATTACTCATTAATACAAAACTGACTTTAGAAAACCCCTGGAAGGCATTTTCTGCTATTCAATATTACATGAACAATGAATAAATACACACCTTCGCCCTGCCCTGATTTCTGTTGCACATTGCTAAATTGTACTCTGAGAGGCTTTTTGAGGATTTTCATGTTTTGGGTCTCCTTCATGGCCTTTTCAGCATCTTCCACAGAGGCAAACTTGATAAACGCAAACCTGCAAAAGACTACATATGTTTCACCAGAATATTGAAATACTCATTAAAAATGAACATCCACTGTATAGGTTCTCACCCCTTTGATTTGCCCTTTGGCATGGTGACGCCAAGAGCTGTCTGAAAGATTTTCTGGAGCTTATCTTCTTTGATATTGAATGGCAAATTGCACACATACAAGGTGTTATTTGGAGCCACCTCAGCTGTGAGAAAGAAGACGTACATTTGGTAAAGAAGTAAATCTCCAAATCCTTATTAAATTGATTGATGAAAAACTAATTTAAAGAACAATTCACTAGCATTGGGTCATCTTATCGACAGTACCTTTCTAAACGTTATGTACCTTTTTTGTCTTCTTTTTTTCCAGTAGCTTTGACGGCTGAGTCCACAACCAGAATCCGGTCTTCAATCACTACTCCTTGTTTTTGTTGCAGAACACTCTGAGCGACAGTTTTATTCTCAAACTCAACAAAGGCTATGCTGTTGAGAAATATTATTCATTCAGTATTTATAACAAACGCATATATTGACTTCTGCATCAACATCATAACCATTGCATTATTAAAATGAATTATTTTATTTTACACAGCAATGTATAGTCAAGAAGCAGACAGTAATAAAGGTTCTTTCAGCCCTCACCCTTGTGTTGGCCCTTTTGTCCCACCAGGAAACCTGACATCACCAGCCAAGCTGAAGATTTTCAGAAGGTCATCTTTTGTTGTGTTGTACGGGACGTTCTTCAAAAACAAACAGTTCTCATCTTTGGCTAAGCAGAGCACATTGCACAAGTCAGACATTAGATCTTTATCCCCATTCTTGGACTAGAATATGTTGAACATTGATCTACATCAATTGTTTAACATTTCCAGATCGTATCATTAATCAGGTAAATATAAAAAAAATTCATGTCCTTTCAACATCTCTACCGCTGCATCGTAAGATAAAATAGAAAGTTACTTAGAATTTAAATAAATGTGGAATAAAACAATCATATTTAGTTGAGTTACCTTTTTTGTGCTTTGTTTGACCTTGTGCCTTGTTTGCGCATTTGGACGTCGCTATGGCAATAGTGATCGGCTTATCATGCAACACTACTCCATCCAACGTCAAACATTTGGTCAAGTCCATCTTTGAGGCCAAATCTACAAAAGCATATCTTCTACAACAGCAAAACATTTAGTGTTAAAAGCAGCAATATTACTTAGATTGGACAAATGGACAATCTAATGAATTTACTTTAGGGTTCAAAGGAAACTGACTGTTAAAATGTTAAACAGCATACTCACTTGAATTTGTGTAATCTGATGTCTTGAACCAGGATACTTTGATTCATGAAGCATTTGGCCAGTGAGTCTTTAACATCATCAAATGTTTTATGGTCGTTCAGGTTGCTAACATACACACAGTATTCTACAAAAAACGAGAAGAGGAGATGTGTAAAGGCAAGAGGGCTGTACGCCTTACAAAACCAAGCATTTAGCAGATGGTCTTATTTTGAGTTCATACCGTCATCGTTGGGCTTAGTTTTCTTCGGTGGGGAGCTGTCAACAGAGGAGTTTGCGTTCCGTTTCCCTTTTACTAAAACAAAGGAAAAATGTTACAGCTACATCATAAGGAACTTGCAATGGAAAATAGTGTGAAAATTAAATTTGTTGCTATAGTGCCCGAAACAAGAGATTCGCTATATAACACATAATTTGAGACTTTTATCTAACACCGCTGTTTTACTCTCTGAACCATCCTTACTTTGTGTCTTCAGCTGATTGGCTCCATTGGCTTCATTGGTTTCCTTTTTAACACCATCGCTCTCTCCCTCCTCATTCTTCTCACAGGTTACGGATACCGTGGACCTACTTCCAACCACAATGTCCATGGGAGGATCTGAAGAGGAAGAAGCTCGGTTAATGACACCACGCCAAATCCCACAGAGTCAAAGATGCAGCTTTGTTACTGGAACAGCTCAGAATTTTATTCAAACATGTGTAATGCATTTGCACTGTACGGTACCCTGCTGCATATTTAATCATATAACGTTATTAGCTTTAACAGTGATAGTCATTGTAATTTTCCTTTTCATTTAATTGTAATGACTTACAATGATGTAATTTGTAATGACTTTTTCAAAAAATGACTTACCAGTTTTGACATTGTCCACTTCTTCTACTTCTTCACTGGTGACAACTTTGCTTTGCTTTTTACTTAGCCTTGTAGCCTGAAAAATACACATTCACATTAAAATAGTGGCCCAGCTTGGCTGTCCGTTCCTGTGTGCCAGCCTGCAGTTTTTAAATCACCTCAAACTAATCACAGCAACCTGGTTAATATCAAGGCAAATAAATTCTTACGTTTTTCTTCGCCATTGTTTTTGCTGCACCACCACAAGCGTAGTTACCGAAGAATACACGTGGAGCGAGCTAGAAACATCCGCATGAGGCCGATTTGATCCACGCACTGCGCATGCGTGACCAGTCCTACGGGTGCCCGCGCGGTATCAAGCGTCGAGGTTAAACGCGCAGGGGAAATCATCACCGACAACAACTTTTGGAATCTCCTCCGAACAGGGTGACAGTAAAGTACGGATTTACTGCTATGAGCACGTCTATGGTGAATATTTGGGCATCAAATTAATACTGTTCAGAAAGAGAAACCTAACACGGGATGTTTCTCTTCACCTGACGCTAACCGCAAAAATCCAAATTTCTGACTGTTAGCTTCTCTTATGTAGCCA
Organism: Pungitius pungitius; assembly: GCF_949316345.1. Lineage (NCBI taxonomy): Eukaryota > Metazoa > Chordata > Actinopteri > Perciformes > Gasterosteidae > Pungitius > Pungitius pungitius. The sequence goes on from NC_084914.1 coordinate 8,504,180, forward strand.
ATTAGCTCCAACCGACTTGAGTCGGTCAACCGTCACGTCAGCTTTATCCCGTGTCAACGTGCCATGGAAGTCTCGTCAGGTCCTCCGATGCCAAAACAAATTGTGATTATGAGTAAAAACAGCATATAACCTGTTGGGTATGTGCCTCTTCCCTCTTTGGTTGTACAGACAAGACGCATTCCATCCCCATGTGTAAGTTAATTGCGTCAACTTAAGTAACTTAATGGGCAAAAAGAGGTAAAGGGCATACATCTTTTTTGTGAACTGTCCTTCGTCTTCCGTGAATGGTAATGTAAGCTTTCCATTGTTGTGTTCTTGAATAGGCATGATAAATATATGTGGTGTAACTTGCCCACCGACCTAAGGGACATTAGTCTCACAACTACTATGAGCAAAGGGCATCGTCTATTTATAAATTACAACGTTGATATAATGAGGTATAATTAGTTGTTATCATTGTATAACTGGTACATATGATTGTTGGCAACTGGTCCCTTTTACTAGTTGAGTCTTCCTCAAACACCTGTTAGTATTAAGGACTTATTCAAAAATAAAAGTATAAATAACATCTTCAGGGCAGATCTTTATATTTTCTTTTCTCTAAAATCACACATTTTTACTCCTTCAGTTATGTATGTGTAGGACCTGTTAAAAATGTACATGGACTGTTTCATGAAACTAAAGTACACTGTAAGTTAAGGGGACTTCATCATCAAAGGATTTTTTTTGTGGAAGTTTTCCAATGCCAAACATGACCTGTCTGTAACATTGTGCACATGAAAATGAACAACTTGAAACTTTTAATCAAACAGGTAGAACTTAAACTGAACAAAGAATCTGCGGTCCAAAGGTTTCATTGCAGCCTCAGCACGACCACAACAAGCCGGCCGATGCAGATAAGGTATCGGGGTCAGGCCATCCATTCAGCCGGTAAACAAGTCCTATATGAGCTGACCATGGAGGTTGTGGGACTGATTTGAGGAATAGTAGAAGATACGTCTCTACAATGGGAAGTCGAAGGTACAGTTTCAAGAAGGAATGCTTCATTTTGTCAGTGGATGTTGGAACCACGTCAATCAGATGTCACATCTATGACAAGGAGGCAAATGTCAGAGGATCATGCGCCACCGAGGTATTTTTCCTCCTCCTGCTTTGCATTTTGCTTTACATTTTACCCATTCTTGTTCAACAAACTAGATTATTTTAAGGCTAATCTCCATGTTTCTTTTTATTGTAATACTACCTAGGTTGTTCCTTTGTATCCAGAAACGGGATACGTTGAGATGGATCCAGATGCAATTTGGAAAGGGTTTATCACTGTAGTTAAAGGAGCTGTACAAGGTACAGTCGCACAATCCCCCATTGCTCCAATTATGAAAGAAGTCTTAGGATGTGAATAGTGTTTATTGGACATGTTAGTAGGCACACCCTTAGTGGGCAATTCATGCCATGTAGAAGGATGTTTTCTCCACATCACATAGAAACACTAATATCTGATATCCTGTTGTCATTGATAGTCGGTTAAACTCCAGTTCTCGGTTTAAGACAGTTATTAAACCCAGGATGCTACATTGATCTACAATCTGTCTTTAGAAAGCAAAAACAATAAGGCCAATGGGCCAGTGCCAATTTTAAAAATCTCATCCTCTTTCTCAACATTTCCAATTCATGTGTGTGCACATGGCTCGCAATACAGATGCAGGAGTACAAATGCGTCAGATAGGCGCCATGGGCATCTCCACTCAACGAGGCACATTCACAACATGGAACAGGTAAAATGGCCCTCAAAATAACATAGTACTCGTAGGAGCAGTTCTGTAGCATTCTTCATGTGGTTCTTTTCCATCATGGCTCGTCTGAGGTACATTTTACTTCCTCGTTTTCACTTTGACAGAACAACTGGGGTTCCTTTCCATAACTTCATCAGCTGGCAGGACCAGAGGGCTGCAGACCTGGTAAAATCCTGGAACACCTCCTGCACAATGAGAGTGAGTCTTCTGTTGCTTTTCATCTCCGTTTTGGAATTTAAGAGACAAGATAACATACTAGAACTTCTAAATAATCTAATCGTAGCATTAGGATCATTGCTGAATATCAAGTCCCTCCCTCCAATATGGCGCTGATTGTGTACATGACAAACCACAGGCAATCCATGCCTCGATGAAGGTGATCTACTTACTGACCAGGCAGAAGCGGGCACTCGCAGCAAGTCTTATCGTCTTCTCCACTCAACATGTCACCTTCCGCCTCGTCTGGGCCCTAACACACTACAAGCAGGTGTGTGTGTGTGCGCGTGAGTGTAGAAGGAAATTTAAACCAGTTTACTGACGAAACTCACACCTGTAACAAGACTTCCAGGCTCAACGTGTTAGTTGTAAAAATTTAAATATAAACTATTCATAGCAAACAGGGAAGATTGTATCATATTATCGGCCTTCTCGTGTTTCTTTATTTTTCCAGGTTCGTCAAGCAGTCGCTGAAGATAACTGCTGCTTTGGAACAATAGACACCTGGATCCTGTTCAAACTCACAAATGGTGGGAGTGGAGAGGAGGGGTTGAAACAGGACCGGCACCACGGTTCTTATTTTTTGACCTATTGGAAATAGATTTTGTGAAATAGTAATTTGTGTAACTGAATGTGTTGCAGGGCGGGTCCATGCCACTGACTACTCCAACGCCAGTTCAACAGGAATCTTCGACTCTTATCAGGTCTGGTGTTGGTCGCCTTTAAAAACGGTTTCTTTCTAATGTTTGTGTGAGTTTGCTTTTGTCATTTCCCTGTTTTTTCACAGATGTGCTGGAGTGGCTTTCTCAGCTTTCTTGTTTCGCTGCCTCTCTCTATTTTCCCCAAAGTAGAAAATACAGAGTGAGTCGACCATTTTCATGAAATTCCATCTGACACTTGATCTTGATCTTAATCTTCTAATGTAAATGCATAAATAAACTTATTTTTCTGAATTGCCAAAATGATCTGTTCCCAAGATGTCAGAAGAAATACAAATGTTCAAATAAATAAAAAAATATAAAGATCCAGCCAACAACCCCGACCCAGCATAACCAAATCTTCAAATGAAAGACATCTCTACCTCCAAAAAGAGCTAAATCTAGCAACAAAAGTACTGACATCCTGTCCTCTCAGGCCTCCCTCTAAAGCCACTCCTCCACAATTCTCACTACCAACGTAAACAATGAACATGGCTGGTACAGTTGCTGTCCAACTAGCTTCTAGTGGAAGATGTGCATGGGCAGAATGCGCCGAGGCAGGCAGGCAGGCAGCATTTCCAATCATCACGTTTGAACTGAATTAACTGATTCCATTTAATATATCGTACAGCCACACATGCTGAATGGTCTTCTTCTTGTTTGTCACAGCGTTTGATTCATGGATTGCTGTCAATTACGACTCAATGTTTTCACTCATTATCCACCCTGTGTCACTGGTTCCCCATCTGTGGGTCAGGATTCACACAATAGCTTCTTTGATGGTTGGTTGTGAGATATTTAATTCAATTCTGCTGCACAAAATTTTCTTTTTTTGTCCTGTTTTCTTGTCTTTCTTTTATCTTTTTCTCTGAAACTCTTCATTTTTCTGTTGAACTGTGAATGTAAACTAATGTTTTCATTGGCTGAAAAAATGCATGGTATCAGTATTTCTGGATGTGATAGGTTATTTGTTCTCTTATAAATTTCGGATGAAAAGTATGACTAATTTCTTTTCTGATTTCTCTCTCATGATGCACCAGCCATGACTTTGGTTCCACGGACCCGTCCATCTTCGGAGTGTCCATTCCCATCATGTCAGTGGTGAGTTGTTAAGATCCCACTTTAATCTGTGTGATAACGACTCATCAAATTTGTTGCAAAAATCAAGCAGCAACATTTAGTTAAACAAAGGCAAGGATTGTGTGACAGGAAGTTAGAATTCATTGTGGAGAGATGCCCTTCTTTGGATGGACATCTCCTGTGTTGGTTAGATGAGACCACACGTGTTGAGTACAACTGGCTCCCTTTGCCGTAGATGGCGGACCAGCAGGCGGCCATGTTTGGAGAGTGTTGCTTTGACGTGGGTGATGTCAAGATCACCATGGGAACAGGCACCTTCATGGACATCAACACCGGGAGCAAACCGCATACGTCCGTAGCTGGTAAAGCAAAATACACACATGATGAGATTATTCTATGCAGATTTGTCCATACAGGCACATCACACGCCAATGTTTTTTCTTCGTAGGTCTGTATCCTCTGGTGGGTTGGAAGATTGGCTCCGAGGTGGTGTATCTGGCAGAAGGCAATTCTGCAGACACTGGCACTGCGATCAAATGGGCAAAGGAGCTTGGTGAGCAATGAGTTGTACACAATAGCTCTGATAATACAAGACGTTGTGGCCGCTAGTTGAAGGGCTTCACAATGTTTTGTCACAAACAAAATGCTGGGACCAGTTTTTCATGTTAAAGAGACTTTTTTTTTTTTTTTACACTGAATATTCAGATTCAGGAGGTCTGTGTGAAACGTGTGTTTGTAATCGCAGAGCTCTTTTCGGACGTCCAGGAGACCAGCGACATGGCTTACAGTGTCAGCCACTCAGACGGAGTGTGTTTCGTCCCTTCCTTCAGTGGCCTGCAGGTAGATGTGTACGATGTCAAAGAGAATTCAATCTACTTTTATATTCAGATGTGTGCACAATCATATTCCCCCAGAGTAAAACAAATATAGGTATTTACTTGAGCACATACAGTATAACTGATGCAGGCATGGATTTACTTTTTTGTGTTTTTATTTGGTCTCTGTGTAACATGGTTGTGTCTCTGTTTTTCTCTGCCCTCCATTGTGAACTGGCCTTTGTAAGTTTGTGCCATCAATGTTTGTGGTTTACATGCATGTGATTACAATCTCATGTTTTCTAATTGTTGTATAATTATAAGCTACACACAGTCTACGTGTGAAATAGTATAGCTGCACTGGTGCTGATAATAAACTTTTGACCCCATCATACATTATTTTTCCAGGTCTGGTTTTTCACTTCAAGACAATTGACTGGTTGTTTATGTACTTTATGTAACCAAAGGCTCCGCATAATGATCCCAAAGCCTGTGCCTCCCTTATGGGCCTCAAACCTTCCACCACTAAAAGTCATCTGGTTCGAGCCATTCTGGAGTCCGTCGCCTTTAGGTGAGTCTCTCCTTTTAGTTTTTCTCTTTGACTTTCTTTTCTCATTCAACTGATATGGTCCCCATTGTACTCCTGCTATTCTTTGCAGGAACAAGCAGCTATACGAGACCATGCTGAAAGAAACTTGCATTCCCATCACAAAGATCAGGTGCAGTTTTCCCTCATCCCCTTTGTAAATAAAAGATAATCTTATAGTAGTAATATAGCAGATAGACCCAACATAGACATTTAGCCCTCGTAGTCTCCTCACAACCCTTTAATATTCCAGCTGACAATATCTGATTGTATGATTTGAATTTCAGCCAGCAAATGAGAAATAACAGTATTTTTTCCGTAGTACACAGCCTACTAATACACTTTGTCTTTATTGCCAATGCATTACAGGTGTCTATTTCTCTGATACTGTTATAGTTAAGTGAGTTGCAGTGTAATTGAGTAAGCTTTCTTTCTCTCTCAGGGTGGATGGCGGTGTTTCGACCAACGACTTTGTCATGCAGTTGACTGCAGACCTGTTTGGAAGAAAGGTATCAAGAGCCCAACACTACGAAATGTCGTGTTTAGGGGCTGCTTTTCTCGCCGGACTTGGAAAAGGTACAAAGATAATGACTTGCAAATCTACATTATCCTTATTAAGGCATTTCCAATTTGAAACATTTATTTTTTGTAGTTATAACTTCCTGTGCAGCTCTGCCGAGCAGTTAGACACTTCAGTGTTACTCTTTCTTTCGCTAAAAATATCACAAGGCTTGGTCATGACATTGAGTTATGATCAAAAGCCTTATTTTTATTTTTGGCACTGGCAGCAAACTTAAAATATTCTCAATGTTATGTAACCGGTTTTCCATTTAATTATTCATATTATGTAATTAGATTCTTATGCATTAGGCAGTGCTTAATCAAATAAAACGCAACGGATGAATCTGTTGTTGATGTTTTGTTGCGTGCCGGAAGCAGGGGGTTAATGTTGTTTCACCAGAGTGTCCCTCTGTTCTCCACTGCAGGATTCTGGAGGACAAGGGAAGAGCTGAAAAAGCTGCAGATAACAGAAAAAACCTACTTGCCCCAAGGAGCACCCAATGGTGGTGTTTGCAGCCCGGATCTGGAATACATCCCGGTCCTCCATAGCTGGGAGAGAGCTCTCCAACGCTCCATGAATTGGTACAAGCCTTGACACCGGATGCAGGGAGATCCTTGGTTCAACTAGGACATGAGCTTTAATGTGCAAAGCAGACACAAAATAACCTCACTTCACTTTATCTGTCTATATTAACTAATTTAAGGGTACATTTTAAATGTTACACAGAAATGGGACCACAATGGTTTGTTGATGGTGACTTATTGTTTGTCCTCACTAGACTTTACAGTCATGAAAAACCACTTTTTACCTCATTTCTTTATGGCACAACATCCTTATCCTTCCTTCTTTCCACACATCAAGCCACTGGTATCTCTTACTATACTGTTTTATCTGGCTGGGTTAATATTTAGGGGTTGTTACATGTTCCCACATGGGGGCGCTAATGATTTGGCTTTGCAGCTGCACGAACAGCCGTAGCAACAGTGTGCCACAGAATCATGGATTTCTTTAAACTCATCCAGGAATCAGGAAACGTTTATTGCCATCATATGTCAGACATACATGGAATTTGACTTGGCAGTTGTTGCATGAAGGAAGAAAGTACGACAATGGACAACAGACAACTTAGTGCAGCAATAAGATAAAAATATAATAAAATATATGCTATGTGTTAGTAAGTTAAGAAATAAAGATAACATTAAAAATAAAAATAAAGATAAAGTGCACCAGCTAAATAGAACGTGCATAGTCATAGTGACTAAGTGTATGTACATGTAGAGTGAGTGCGGTTGATGAGCCCGACTGCCGAAGGGAGGAAACTGTTAGTGTGGCAAGAGGTCTAAACCTTGATGGACCTCAGCCTCCTGACGGATGGAAGGGGCGCAAACAGTTTATGTCCGGGGTGAGAGGGGTCTGCTACAATCTTTCTGGACCGCTTCAAAGTCCTGGAAGCCAACAAGTCCTGGAGAGACGGCAGATTGCAGCCAATCACCCTCTCTGCAGAGCGGATGACACGCTGCAGCCTGCCCTTGTCCTTGGCAGTGGCTGCAGCGTACCACACGGTGATGGAGGATGGACTCGATGATGGCCGTGTAGAAGTGCACCATCATCCACTGTGAGGGAAGAGTTGAGACTCATCCAATGTGAGGAAAGAGTTAAAGAGCAGAATTTCAACTAAAAAAAAGGTTATTATTTTTCCTTTTCTTAATTTAACAATATATTTTTCAATGAAATGTTGAAAACAGAGACACATGTGTAGCCTTTTGGAAAGCTGGGACAGTGTGATTTTAATAATCATTAATTCTACCTGCAGGATAAACAGTCCTTATTCTTAAACTAAATACTAAAATGAAATGAGATGATATTGTTTAATTGGGACTGGCACATTCACTATTAGGATGGGCTTTTCTTTGAGGGAATCCTACTGGATTTTTGTATTTTAGCATCCTGTTGTCAGAACTTCTCTTTACCTCACGTCTGCATTGGAAATAAACTAGAAGTGTGTGTATTGACTGTGAGAGTGTCTAGTTACGGTATGTGGGGATTTGAAGATTTTCTGTAATCGCTGTCATATAGTTTGACTCCGCTTACAACTAAATTACACGTTTCTATGACGAAATGATCAGGGATATAATTATTTACTGGACTATCCTGAAACAGGGTACATTCATATTTCTTGTCAATGTATGTTTTGTTACAATCGTTTCTGTTCCGTTTTATTGTATTAAAAAAGTTGCATCATGTACTCAGCCATGTCATGTGATAATGTTTTGACTCAAGTGTTTCAATGCCCTGATGAACTCTGATGACAATGTTAAAAATTGCAATAGCATTATAATAAAATTCTAACAAATTAATAAGAAAATATGAACCCTGAATCTTTTTGCTTTTCCCAAAACTGTAATAATGTTTCTTTAAAAAAAAAAAAGGTTTGGCATGCAACGCAAAATGATGCATAAAGCAAATCTTAACACATCTGATTTTACTCAACAGTGGTGTGAAATCATTGAACAGGACATTTATTAAATGCTTGCAAGCATGGAGCAGAGTTGAAACCCACAGAAGTCATGATATAAGCCCACTCAAAGGTTTCTTCCTTTGGCTTCGATAGTCTTAGGTGTCTCCCTCCTTCCGAGGAGGAGTTGCTGAATCAGCTTCCAATGGTCACTTCCACATCACAGAGAGAGTGAGAGAGAGAGCATTGTTGTCCATGATTGAAGGAGATGATCAGCTCTATATTGGTCACCTCCACACCAGGGGAAAGATAGCATTGTCGTTCATGATTAGAAAGATGAGAGAGAACACTTGATTTACACTTAAACAAATACGCTTTGTAAAATGACTTCTTGCGATACTGTCCCGATCCTGAATAGATTTGAATCATGTCCCAGTTCAAGGGGTCACAGACCTTCTGTCCACTCACTCTGAACCTTATTTGAATTACAAAAGCAAAACAACCTCTAATTGAAATGACTGAAAGCAGTATGAAGGTATTTTGAATGTGGCTAGTATTGGGAAAAAAACCCATAAATGATCAGCATTTGCTTTATGGTGATTTGAGAGGCTCTGGGATGTAAAAGGTGTCACCGACATGGTGAGAGAGCAGATGCTGCCAAAAGGGCTTTACCTCCACATGGAGCCCGGGGAAATGCTGCTGTCTTGTCCCTGGGGAATGATCAGAAAGACAGGATGTTGTGTGAGTGTAGGGATGGCTTCCCATTGATGTAACCAACCTCAGTGTGAGGGTTGCTATGGTAGCTTGCGGATGGAGTGACTGAGAACAAATGGGGTGTGTTTTCCTGCTCATGGTGCTGTATGGTGAAGGGGGCGCTAATTGAGAGCACAGAAAGAGGGCTTTTCTCAACAATGGGAGGATTGTGTGCACTTCCTCTATGAGGAAGAGTAAACCTGTTGTGTACATCACACAGATACTGTAGAGCGTTTGCACCGACCCCCCCCCCTCCCCACATCCCAAACAGTCTACTTGTCAATCTCAGCCTCCCCACTCCAACACAGGGCCGTTTGTCGCCTGTGGCTTTGACTTACAGTGGGATGACTTCGCAGAGAATCATGTGCTGTGTGAGTGAGTGAGAGCGACAGGCCTCTAGCCCATGAATCAGTGCTGCCAGCTCTCCCACTAATCAGTAAAGTGTGTCAGTGTGTGCGTGCGTGCTGGTTCTGTGCTTGGTACCGCATTGTATGAGTGGACTGTGGCCTGCATGCAACAAATTCTATCTGACAGCAGGAACTGGATGCAACGCAAGCACTAGTCCCCCTCCCCCACGCGGGCTGAAGCCTGCATCAAGGGGCATTATGTAACTCTTTCCTCAATCTCTGAGACACTGGGATTGTTCGCTGGAGGGCCGGGGTTGGAAGTTAAGCTTTTGTCTTACTTTTTTTTCTGTCAGTGACTACAGTCAGCCCCCCCTCTCCCTCCCTTTACCCCCCTGCTGCCTGTGCACTAACTCCTTCTCTCTCGGTTCACTTGATCTAAGTCAGTGGCAAAACAGGCACCATGTGAACGGACTGGCTACGCAGGGACAGGGATGTGCGTGAAAGGAGTGCGGCTGCATCTTATTTATTAAAAACGATTACAAGATGTTACCCTTAATTCACTCCCTTCACAGGATAAAATGTTCTGTTAACTGTGACACATGTTTACAGACATGCAAGCTTTATTACCCCCCCCCCCCCCTCTCTCTCTCTGGCACGCTCACACACGCTCAAACATTTCAGTAATGCTCCATTGCCATAGCAACAAGGAGAGGCAAATGCTGCAAATATCTATGCAGTCACAAATGGCATCCTCATGGGCTTCAAGTAAGCTTATCACTGGCCTTTTATACAGCTGCATTTTCTGTCATGGTCGTGTGTCCGTGTGCGCACCAAAACAAAGCGACTCGAGACTGAATCGGTGCATCCATTGCTATCAAAAAAACAAACTTGAAGCCGATAGGTCTTGTTTTGGGTGAATCAACGTGTCGCACTGGTGCGCAGGAGAGCTGCCGCGAAAAGCTGTGATACATCGCAGTGACGTGTGATATTTTTGGGGAACCATAGAAGGCATAGAAATGGATCACCGGTCTGTACACACACACACGCACGCACGCAAGCACACACACACGCGCGCAGCCATTACAGTGTGATGTGTAAAAAGGAAGATATTGTGCGCTCTATTTATAATTTCTGCGCGTAACGGTGCGTCTCTGTCCATCCATCTGGTCGCACTGCATCAGCTGCCACGGCGGGGCTAGTGTCAACGTCACAGATTTTTTTTTCTTTTCCTTTTCTTCCCCTTCTCGCTTCTTTTTTTTGTTCCACCAGAGCATCTCTGTCTCTCTCTCTCTCTCTCTCTCTCTCTCCCCCCCCCCCTTCTCTCACTCTCTCTCTCTCCGCCGCCCACTCCACTCACAGCCGCTTTTCCGGCTTCTTCGCATCATTTCATCGCCCGCTCCCCATTTCTGCGTGTTTTATTTTTTTTAGAGAAAGATTACCGCGTATTTTGGACCAAAAAGACTTATCACCATGGCGAGCACCGAGGATAAACCGGCCAAACAGGAGATCGCGACCGGCTGGAAGGACTCCTTCTACAACCCGAGGACCGGGGAGGTGCTGGGTCGCACGGGCAGCAGCTGGGGTAAGAGCAAAAGATGCGCGCCTCCTGGTAACAAGGCCTCATGTAAATGGCTGCGCGTGGATGAATTAAAATAGCTGCCACGGAGACCGTGGCGTAGCGGAGGTGGCACCACGGGCCTGTAGGAAAGGTGTCAAAGGAGAAGCCTGTAATAAGAGTAGTTCACCGTCTTCTTCACAAATGATATCAACCTGGTGATGATCAATTACAAATGCAGGAGGGATTGTAAGGAGGACAGGGGGGGGGGGGGTCGGGAGAGAGGAGGGTATAAATATGTATCATCTGCATTAATGTCATTTTCAGGAAATATTAATCGCAGTGCAGACCCCAGATGTTGTCACTCCCCATTTTCTGGATCATACCTGAGGAGTGTGCCAAAGCATTCCTGAGCAGTATCCATAGCTGATTGGGCCGCACATTTTATGTAATGATTGCCCAGTTATTTCCAGGGTGAGGGGGTAACACGCCACCCTCCCTGTAGCAGCAAGCTCCTATAGGCTGGCGCGGGCTGTCAGGCTGCCTGGGCCCCTGTGCTGCTGTGTGGTGGGATGCTCCATTGCAGTTGCATGGCCGCCCACATTAGCATGCCTGTCAAGGTCAAATGGGATTCCCTCTCTCCTCTTTCTGTCCCTTTCAAGCACTAAGCAGGTGCATTGTGGGATACTGTTGGAGAGGAATGAGAGGAAGGGGGGGATGTACGACAGGAAGCTGAGGGGTGCATCTCTTTTTTTCCTTTTTTTATTTTTGGTCAGAGGGCATCCGTGCTGTGCATGCTGGATGGTGAACCATTTTGAGTTCGATGTTTCCATAACTGTGGCTCCTTTTCTAAGCCCAGCGTTTGTGTGAAAATTAGGCTTCAGAGGATTTCAGCTCTGCAGCATCATCCCTAAATCTTGAGTGAACTGAAACTGAAGGCTCTCCAGTGAAAAATGGCCTTAGATTTGTTAGCGGCAAGTAGCATCTCCCTCTTGATCCAAAATGGTTTCCCTCAAAGGGTTTGTGCACTCAAATGGGGAATCCTCTGGCCTGTACATGAAGTAACTCTGTATTTTTCCCAAATCTTGTGTGGTTAAAGCTTTTAGTTCATTATACGTGACCCCTGTCTTTCATGATGTCTCCTTTCTTCTCCATTTCTTTTCCTTCACTTTGCTCCAGCCCTCATCCTGTTGTTCTATCTGGTTTTCTACTGTTTCTTGGCCGGCATGTTCGCCCTGACCATGTGGGTGCTGCTGCTCACCCTGGATGACTACGTGCCAAAATATCGAGACCGCGTTCCCTCTCCAGGTTTGTGTCTCTCGCCTAACAGCACAACGCTAATAGCTAACTGAAGGCATTGATCTTAGGGGCATTCATTATTCCTACTCGCATCAGTGACATGCTGTCACAATAATGCGCTTCATTGGAGCTACCTTTTGTATTGATCTGTGTTGAAGTCTGTTCCTGTGTATCAGCAGTACAGCATGTTTGGATCAGAGAGTGCTTTCTGTCCGGCTGTAATTTGAGAAAACCTCCAATGAAGGCTTTTTTTTTCTACCGCTGGGGATATTTCATTCCTTTACGCTATGTTTGTTTACTTTATGCCTTTGTTGCAGGGTTGGTGATTCGTCCAAATTCTCTGGATTTATCATTCAACAAATCTGACCCCTTAAAGTATGTAGAATATGTCAAGCAGCTGGAGTCGTTCCTGCAATGTAAGTGTACTTACACATTGATAATAAAAGGATGGAATGCTTGATGCAATAAAATCCATTTCCACTCCATTATTCTCCAATCATTCATTCCATTAACTTGAATATATCTCTGATCATCTCTATATAGCATACAATGATTCACAGCAGGACAAGAATTATGACTGCCAACAAGGAGAGTATTATCTGCAGGACGACACAGAGGACATGACAAAGAAAGCTTGCCTCTTCAAGAGGGGCTTCCTGAGTCTCTGCTCCGGGCTCTCTGACACCAACTTTGGATATTCTGAAGGAAAACCCTGCGTGTTGCTGAAGATGAACAGGGTACCTCCCACTCTCTGTGATCTAAAAATCACTGAAATTTGCTTTTAAAACAACCTACAAATTCACAATTTTTCTTTGTCCTTTTAACCTTTCGTTCCTTCCCACAGGTCGTATTCTCCATTTGTTTACTCGCCTGCTGACAGTTCCCAAAATAAACGATTCATTTGATTCATTTCTAATTTTGGTTGTGCACATGCTGCAGCCTTTTGACGATCAGTTTGAACTTCTCCTGTTTCCCTCACCTCATAGATAATTGGCCTGAAGCCTCGTGGGGATCCCTACATCAACTGCACAGTAAAAGTAAATACGCTTTCCCCACGATACTCTACATGTTGTGGTTACTTGTATGTCTATTGTTTTTTCATTTCGTTCACATCAAGAATCCCTGATGTCCATAACAGTGTCAAAATTTTCTTTCTGTTGATCTTTCATTTTGTCCCTCTTTTTTTTTGTGTCTGATTTCTTTCTGCATGCTGTCACTGACGGCTTTAGGGTAAGATAATATGTAAATCATCAGGATACAGCCAGTAGGGGTGTTAACACATTCTTATTATGTAACAAGTCATGAAGCAGGTGCCTCTAAACCCATCCTAGTTTCATTTTCTAGCCATCTTAATCTAATAAACTCCAAAATATGCCCCTTTACGGATTAAGGCAGAGCACTGCGTGTTTTCCACTCCATTTGAATCTCCTCACTAACATACAGAAGAACATTACTTTTCCTTTTTTTCAAGTCCTGTCTCGTGATCATGGAAAAATATCTCATTTCCTATTAATTTTCCATAATGCGATGTATTTAATTGAATGTGTACTTTTCATTGGCTAACACGTGTTCTCCTGTGCAGAGAGACACCCCAATTCAAATGCAGTATTTCCCCAGTGAGGGACGCATTGACAAGATGTATTTCCCCTACTACGGCAAGAAAGCCCACGTAAGTATCCCCCCCCCCCCCCCCCCCCGCTCGGATCAAGCACGCTAACATGGTCACCTCGATGTGTTATTGAGGGACAGCTGCGTCTCTCCTGATGCAGGAGAGCTACGTTCAGCCCCTGGTGGCTGTGAAGCTGCTGCTCACCAAGGACGACTACAACAAGGAGCTGCCGGTGGAGTGCAGGGTGGAGGGCTCCAACCTCCGCAACAATGACGAAAGGGATAAGTTCCTGGGTCGCGTTACTTTCAGGGTCACGGTGGTCGAGTAACAGAGACGAACGCCCTGTACGAGGAAGCCAGTCGCAGAGGCTGCCATGTTTACTGAGGGTTTATGTTTAAAAAGAAAGGAAGGAAGTGTCGAATATGTCACAAAGACAGCATTGGGGGATTTGGCCTAAGGGGTAGGATGTAGATAGGTAGAAAGGGCAGCCCGGATACACATATTGAGTCTTGCTTTGCTGACTTCTCTGACCCTTCTTTCCGTCTCCTCAAAGATCAAAGTCACAGGCTCTGCCTCCATTCTTTCATTCACCTGTTGCAATGTTCATTCTCCAATCAGTTTATTCTTGACATTATTATTATTATTTATAGTATTGATGTGATTAGATAACTTTTAGCGATTGCAACCAAGCAATTTGGAGCTGTTGTGTTATTGCCAATGTCATTTTTTTTAATGATTTATAGATCTTTCTGCTGTCAGGAAGAAAGTGTTGTTTTCATCTCTCCAAACTGTGTGAACGGCTGTATTATTGCTGGTGTTGAGAGGATTTTTATCTTGCTGTATAGCGTAATTGAGAAAGTAGAACATTTCCAAACACGTCGCTAGAGTATTTCACCTATCACATCACAAAGACTTCAGAGGAACGTACCTTGATAATCAAGTGTAGCCACTATATCCTTGTATATGAAATGCCAATTACAAAGTACCTTTCTATATATAAATACATTGTGATCCATGTCATATTTAGAGAATTATAGATGCATCTTTGTGTTGTGGTCTGTGTAGCCTCAACCCGGTCTCGTGCTGTCTGTCTGCATGTCCGTCTGTCTGTCCTCCCGTCTTCCCGTTTTCTCACCTCTTCACTGCAATAGCCAGTATGTGATTGAGCCCTCCAGGACTTGATAAGTTGTCCCGCTCCGCCTCGCAGGGTGCTGCTCAGTGATGGTGGCTGAGGCAACACACACACATACACAACAAGGTACAGTTTTAAAAAAGAACGCTTTCAAGGGAAAGCGTTGCAAAAATAAAAGTTCACTGTAACTATCTACTGTATATCTTACTGTAATCTGTATATCTGGGTCTCAAAGATTGTTTGTTAGTTTTCTCTATTCTTCGCCTGTTGATCTGATTGTCTGCCAATCTATTACTCTTCAATGTATATATACACTATCTATCATATTTACTTAATTCACACTGTATTTTTGTCACAAAACACAATGTCTGTGCACTGTAAAGAAATAATTTAAGCAAAGATTTACAGGAAATTATCTTATTCAAAGCTATGTTTACACAGTCTTAAATGGAGCCCGCATTTGAAAGAACAACTTCTAACTAACATCTCTTCAGGGTGCCTTAAGACCTGATAAAATAAATTGTGGAATAAAAGTGATTTTGAAGAAAAAAAACAATGTTTTCCTGTATATTTTTATTCATCATATATGTTAGTCGTGGATTCAATTTTCAGCTACATTACTTGAGTAAAAAGTACTGAAATTAAAAAATTCTACTTTAAAGGAAAGACCCATGTACCTTGATGTATTATAATAAAATACATTATTCGGTTAATAATACGTGGAAGCAACATTTTAACGATCAAAGTCTTAAAGATAAATCTGTGTGGTCATAAGACAATTAACGAGCAGTAAAAAATAAAACTCTTCTTTTTGTTTGAACTGCTAATTTCTTGTAGAAATCTAAAAAATAAAACATGGCCGTCCTGGATAATAAAGCCACTGTATGCTTTTTGCATGCGACATTATCCATTGCCTCCACATGGCTCTCAACATGGCGATGCAAACAACAGCAACAGTGGTGAGCAGAGAATAGGGCGAGCTTCTGCGGGGACGTGGTTGCACGCTGCGTGACGCAGTGGCGAGAGGCGGCCCTGCGCTGGCCAGTGGAGTACGCTCGCCTGCTTTAATACGCACTTAAGGGCATGTGCAGCAGGCCCAGCAGGGTTTCCCAGTTTGTGTGTCAAAACCTGTCCGGCAACCAATAGAATGAACACCAATGAACAGCCCACTGCCAGAACTCAAAATGTGCCTGTGCCAAACATGGCTTCTTAGGTTTAGCAGCATGCCAGCAAATATTCTCCCCAATAACGGTGGTCTTACATCAGTTCTAAAATGGCCTTGTGTAATTAGTAATGGTATTATCACAAATACAACGTAGCTCTGTGAGTGTGAACGACCGATACGCTGACGCCCAAACCAATCTGCTGCTTTTCACTGGGCCTCCTCCCTTCCAGGAGCACATGAAAGTAGGTTGCTGTTTAACTTCATGTCTATATGTTCAAATGCAATTCCTCATTTCAACTGACGGAATGTTCCCTATATTTAAATGGCGTGCACATATTTAAATAGGTAATACTGTACAGTACTTTACTGTGAGATACTTGTGTATACCTAATATTAACCAGTAATATACTCACGATGGGATTATTTACTGAGCTGATTCACTGGCGTCGTCCCCAGCCACACATCCCAATCTCCAGACCTGGCAGCAGTGTGGCCCAGCTATGCAAACAAGTCACACAGAAACTCCCATTACGATGCACATAGAGGGAGACCGTTATCTTAAAATGCTTTTAACTTTGATCTATAATAGAAAGAAAAAACCAATGGCAACATATTGATTTAGAATGTGAATTATTTCCATCCAATCCCATTTTCACCGTCGCTGTAGCACACATCTGTAGCCACAGGAGGGAGCAGGTGAGAACAAAAGCGCTCTCAAAGGTCGACTTCATCAGCACAGAAACTGGGTGAGGTTAGTTAGGCATTTAACATTTCCATTTTCTTCATCTTGTTCTGACTTCACAAATGAGTGGCGACAAAGCGCCATCATTAAACGTGACACTGGTTTCAGGTGATAGTCGCTGGGGAAATGCCGGATCAGGTAAGTAAGCCTTTGGGTCGCTGCATGGACCAACTATACTCACTTCACTGTGTACCTATATCTTATATCCTATAGGATATCCCTTTATCCTATATATTATAATTATTGGGTTGTTTACTGAAACACAGACTACATTCTCATGGCTTTGTATATGGCTTAACTTGAAACTATTCCCACAGCGACTGTATTGGCTGTATAAGTCAGAACATGTCAGGTCAATATCTCAAACTGCAGCACGTTGTGTCTGCTAAAGTTTACTGTACTTAAGTTAGAACGCTGGAATATGTATATTGCGAAATGTTGGAAATGTCTAAAATGATTAGAACTTACATTCTGAAATGTAAAGATCTCTCAAAATGTGTCTGTTTATGCATTTGCAGTTTTTTAACACAATTTCCATTATTGTAAAGATTCCCTCAAATGAATAAATAACTTTCGGTACTCACACACAATTGTCTGATTTTTAGAATCATACTTGTTAATTATATTCATATTACATTTGTTTACTCAAGAAAAACAAAGAGTGGCTCCTCGCTGCTCTGTTTTCTACTGACAGCCGTCCTTTGGCAGTAGCATTGAGATGCTTCGGGGATTTGAAGCTGATTTAAGCAAAGAAGGCGCAGGGATAACGCTGTTTATCGCCTTATCAGCTAAGAGTTGAACTTGCCGATTTGCGGAAGCCTGCAGCACAGCCTGGCTTTAGTCAGCATTCTTGAAAGGAATTAATGCAGTTGATATTTTTAGGTTTTTACTCCAGAGCCCTCAGCAACACTTTCTCTGTGGTTGACATAGCACAGAGGAGGTGCGTAACATGGCACAGTTATCTGTATTCTCTGATACCTGTGGCAGATGCTCTCGCTAAACTTGAAATCTACAACAAATAATAAATACATTAATATTCATAATCAGGGAAGAGGCATTGCGAAAGTCATATATTTAATTTATTCAAGGATTTGAGATTTCTTTACATCTGGTGGTCTAGTAGCAATTCCTCATATGTTATATTTACAAGTACATGGATCATATATATATATATATATTATTAACACTGGAAACTCACCCCAAGATTTTGGTATTTTAAAACTTAAAGCAAATAATTACCCTGAGACAAGTAAACAGCAATTACAATTTTCTTTTGAACTATCCCAAGTCTGTAAACCCAGCTTCATGACCACAGCGGTGGACTCTTTGAGGATCTGTCTAGTTTGTGTGATTCACACTCATCACAAACTAAAAAAAAGCACCCTGAAGTATCACAGTGTTTCAGGGCCATTTACAGGACAACCTGCACATGCCTGGGACAGGAATGTGTTGTCCAACTCCTCCAAATTCTCCTCCTTCATATGCAGCAATGTGCTGCTGCACTCCCATCTCTCTCTGTATCCAAGGGCTCAACAGCCTCACTACGTGAGGCCTCATAGCACCAACAGTCGAGGGACTCAGTGAGGAGGTGTTCAGTATCGTGTTCTTTCAAATTTCGGTCAAAGGTTTTAGACACCTCATGCACATAGAAAGATAGATGCCTTTCTTTGTATACAATAAATGCAGTTGCTTTTTTATGAAACTGAAATTTTGTTCAGGAAGTAACCACCTGGATGGCAAGGCAGCAATCAACCTTAATTAAGAGGTTTAGGATTACAAAATATAATATTAAACCCTAAAACTAACCCTGTGCTCATGTGCTCAATCAATAAGAACCAATGTGACTGTATGATGGCATCAATAAAGCGCACAGCAGGGGAAGTGCTATGAAATGTTGTAACATTTACACTATTAAAAGATACCATAATATTATTCTACATGTTTGTTCCAATTGGTATAAAGCTTAATATTAGATGCCACACAATACTTTAGCGGGTTTTTCTACTGCAAAACACTGTTTAAAGTGTATTTCTCATAAAGTTTGAATTTCAACAGTTTTCTCTAATCATAGTATTTACGGCACAAAGGCCTTTAACTTGCTATTTTAACACCAATGTAAAGGTTGTACAAATGACTCCTAGCAGTCAACGTGGTCTCATGTCTAGATCAATAAATATTGATCTAAAAAAGAGAAGAGAAGATGTGAACCTGAAAGATGATGCTCAAAATACATCATTACATCGTCCATTTTTTACCCAAACGCGTCTCAAAAGCAGTGCGTCTCCCTGAGCATCGTTAAAAAGAGAAGAATGGTTCATCTTTTTTAACAAAGACGCTCGTCAAAATCAACATGGGTGTGCATCTGATTGAAAAACAAAAACAATTTATTGAGTATTATTACTGGTAAATCCTACCAAACAGTGACTTCTCACAGCAATATACACGTGCCAGACTTTTTATCTCCATCCGGATCTCCTCCGCCATCCTTCCTGTTGGGATCGTTGAGCTCGTCAAACAGTCCAGTCTCAATCATCTCTTGCTGCCACTGAATGGGCACAGCACCTGTGCTGAACTCCACGAAGAATTTATTGTCATTGGCATCGAACTCAATGCCCTTGATCTCTGAGAACTCGGCGATGTCGTCGGTGTCCTTGGCGTAGACGACGTTGGGTTTGGGGACCCAGGGAGGTTCCACCAGCCCGGCCTCCAGACGGGGGAAGTTGATTTTCTTGAACCAGTCGTGTTTCCTGGGATCCTCCAAGTTGTTTCTAATAGCGGAGAGAAAAAAATACACTTTGAAAACTACAATGTCAGACTTAATGACTCAAGAAGAAAGTGGCAAAGCTGGCTCATTGAACATTTCGGTTACAGTTCAAGATTCTCAAGCTTTAATCGGCCGGTTCATTTTTAGAAAAATCATTATTGCAGTTTCCTAACGTGGCACTAAATATATTAATCTATATACGTTATATACACAAAGAAAGAAACTGAATCCCAAGTTATACAGTGAACATATTAATAAATTAATGTGATTTTGAGAAATATTCACAAAAATTGAGATTGGGATTTGTGCAGCACGCAATCACACAAACAGCACATGGTGATCTTAAAAGAGGAGAACTTACTTGATGCCCAGGCGCTCCTCAATTTTCTTCTTGAGGAACTGCTGGATGATGTCCTTGGTTGCAGCATCGAAGCACTTGTGCTCCCACTTTGGTTCCTCATTTTGAATGCGGCGCTGCACCTCCTCCTTCTCCACCTTCTCCTTTTTGCTCTCCGGGCCTTTGAAAGGTGTGTAGCCGGCCACCATCTCATAGATGCTGCAGCCCAGAGCCCACCAGTCCACTGATGTCCTGTATGGAGTTTTGGTTAGCAGCTCAGGGGCCATGTATGCTCCAGTACCAGCCTGGAGGAGGAAGAGCGAAGAGGTGTGTGGGGGCGTTCGATATGTGGTGCATCTATACATCCTTGTAAAAGTTGTTATAAAACAGAGTGTTATATACGAGAATATAATCCACGTTCAAAACCCTGTACTGGAAAGGACACAGAGGACAGTCAGAGACACAGCCGTTACACGTCCCCATTGATGACATGTGTCGTAAAGGTCAATCGTCTTGGTTACTAAAGCTTTACTCTAATCTCCTCTGTCCGTCTCCCCGTGTGACACTTTCACCAGTCACTCTCTAGCTTACTCTCTCCCTGCTCCCTTCCCTCCCTCTCCTATCCTCTCCTTGTGTGACCTCACCTGCAGGCCTAATCCTAATGTTAATCCTACGACCTGTCAGGAGTCGTGTGCGTCTACACACTGACCAGTTGTTGTTGAATTAGTCCAGGCTCTTATGCAAGACTGGCCCTGTCTGGATGGTCTGCCTGAAATATGTACGATCCAGACAATAAGTAGCCTCTAAGATATAACAAACGCATTCACGTTCACCAGAGCCAAAAACGATACATCATTGAACACAGAATATAATACTACTGCATTGTTTACAACCTCCCCCGCTGGACTTTAATAAGTAGTTCCGTTGTTGTGAAATGAATGGACATGGTCAAGCAATTATTTGTTAGTTCATACAGGATACGTGATTATCACCATGATTAATCTGATTTACGTTGCAAGGATCTGATAAAAAAAAAACCTTGTTTGCAGACCAACATGTCTAAATATATTCTCCATAAGTTTTTACCTGGACCAATCTCATCAGGGACAGACTTGTGTAATGCCCACTAAGAAGATTAGGGGACCAAAGCCACTCTTGCCCGAGGTTAGCCCAGTCACTTCGGCTGGCTGAGGAGCATCAGAGTATTAGATAATGAGCTTACTGGATGTTCATGGAGCCGAGAGCTTACTCTTTGCTACATCAAGTCCCTGTCAAAACCCTGCAGCAGAATTTTCATCATTTTTTTTTTCCGAACATCCATTTGTTAACGCAGGTGAGATCACATGACAGCGTCGCAAAAAGGAGACTTTCGGCTTTGTAAAATGTGTCATGCGAGGAAATTGCAACACACTTGAGGCAACAATCGACAGAAATAAGTAAATATCTGCGACCAAGAGGCTGAGGGATCATCTCACACTTACTGATAGCGCCGGACCTCCAAGGTGTCCGACATAGCCCGAAAACAAATGGAGGCCTATAAATGGCCCCGGCTATAATCTGACTGCTAAAGGATCAAATGAGTTGCATAATGGATTCAAAGACTCATTGCACACATCTTTAAGCAATCGTGTAATCCCTGTCCGGATTTAAAGTGAAACCATCCAACACGATGGACAGTCTGTCCAACTTGGACTTCAGTTTTTAGCTCCTACCTCATTGTCAGACTCTAATGTAGGTCACTCAGCAATCAGCGGCCTGTGCCTTTACATTGCATTTTTTTGCCTGAGTGGCCGAAACGTGGCCTTTTAAGTTCAACCAAGTAGAAGATGACCGAACTAAGCTCTTGTTGGTTTACAGATCAGGCTCATAATGAGGGGAGAGCCCCTTGCTCATGTCCTCGACATGTGCCACTTCAAATACTTTGAATAATAGATTAGATCTGTTGATAGATTAAATCCTTTTACTGCAAACACGTGATGTGAAATCACTGCATGAGTCCCATTGTCATTGTGGACATCATCCAGCTATAGGCCCTCTCATGTTAGCAGCGTCCTAATGGCTTCTAGAGTAAGACTTGGTGTCCAAACTGAACTTCTTTACAAAGTTTTCCCAACCTTACCATGAGCGTTGTGTGTAAACTCTACTCACCATCTGGGTGACATGCTTCCCAGGAGGAAGCTCTATGGCCAGACCCAAGTCTGAAAGACGGCACTGGCCAAAGCTATCCAGCAACACGTTCTCCGGCTTCATGTCGCGGTACACAATATTCATTTCGTGCAGGTGCAGAAGGCCCGTGGTGATCTGCGCTGTGTAGTGGATGATGCGGCTCATCTCAATGCCTTTGTTCGCCCCTTTGCCATCATAGCCGATATTGTAAATGTGGTACCTGAGGTCTCCTCCATTCATAAGGGTCATCACAAGGCACAGGTGGGTCTTGGTACTGTATGCATAGCCCAGGTTGACCAGAAACAGGCTGTTAACCTTCTCCAAGATCTGCTTCTCCAAAAGGGCCATCTTTTCACCCCCCTTCTTCTTCAGTCGCTTTTTACACAGCTTCTTGCAGGCATACATCTGGCCTGTGTTCTTCACCTGAACAGCGCAAACCTGGAGAAGGAGATTTTTTGTTAGAAAGGAAGACCAATATCCAACCAGTTCTCCTTTGATTTTTTTATAATCTATTTTCAAAAGAAACAAAGACTAAAATCAGATTGTTGCTTTTCCTCTTGTTGAAAGTTTAATGGGAATAAAAATTCCCTTGTGAAAAGTTGCAAAAACCGTTATATATATCTAAAATAGTTTTTTCAATTTACACTTATGCTACATCTTGGGGCCCTATTTTCAATCTACATCACTGATTTCTTTAATTTATTTCTTAATGAACATTTACTTCTGTGTAAACGTTGTGTCATTCACTCCCTGAATACAGAATATTGGTTTTATGCCCCTCATTGTAGTAAATAACAAAACCAAACTGGAAGTTTAAAAATGATTCTCCTGTTTAAACTTCTCAACAATATCATAAACTCACAGCAAACATTTCAAACCTAGTTAGAGATGAAACTTCACTGTTGTTTTGGTTTGCGTATACTGTAAAATATTACTATAACATTTTTTTATTTAAGAATTGTTTTCTACATTTTTAGAAAGGTTTTTTTATTTATTAATTTGTATATTAGTTTTAGATATATATTGTAGAGGCATGATGCTAAGACCTTGACTCAGAAAAGGGATTCCTCAGGGATTGATGGTGGATCCTCTGAATGTGCAATGACAAGCTGCTATTCTCCATCCCTACAATTTAATTACTGCTTAATCGTATATTCAGTCATTTTTTCTCAATCAATTCTTTCATATTCTTAATTTTTTGTCATCTGTCTGACATAAAGATTATAAGGTCTTGATCTTAATTGCAAACAACCTAATCCTGAAAAATAAAAGTTTCTATTAATTAGAGTTTGAATCATACAAGTTCTACCAACATCTTCCTGCAAATGGAACAACAATTAACTGTACAATAATAATAGGACATTCATTAAAATTACAACATGTTTAGTATGTATAATGTTTTTGTGTCATTCTCTCTTACTTTTTGGCATACATTAAACAAAATATGTTAGAGATAGATATTTTCAAATTGTTAACACAATTTTATCTAATGAACCTGCTGGAGTCCTAATTCTAAAGCATCGTTAGAAGACAAATAGTTAGCCTACAGACATATAACAACCGACTTTATAAAATGATGAGTTTGCATCCTTACCTCTCCGAAGCCTCCTTTTCCAAGTGTTCTGAACTCATAGAAGTATTTGTCAGTGATGGTCTGTTTCTCATACTCTTTCCACTGAAGGAATTTATCAAAGAATGGACTGGCCTGATAATCTGAGAAGGGTTTGTCTTTCAGATATTCTCTTACACCTTCTTGGACTTTGCATTTCATCACCTCATCAAAGTTTGCATCTGTCACAGTCTTGCATTTTTCCAGCGCCTCCCCAGTGAGAAAGGACAGGAATGTCTTGGAGTCGGCCTTGCAGTATGTGCTCATGATGTTCTTCTTGGCCTTTTCTTTCTCTGCGCCTTCGGCCAGATCCCAATCATACAGCTCATCGAGGAAATCGACAGCGAGCTTGAAGTCAGCATTATTTGCCAGGAAGTCACGGAAAAACTTTTTCCCGATAGGCTGCCTTTCACAAAGTGATGTAAAATCCTTCTCAAGGGAAGCCCGTACCGCAGCGCACTGCTCGGCCTTGGGTAGAGCCAAGCTGCGGCGGCGCTTTTTCATCTCCTTGTCGTCACCACCCTGGGCTTTCAGGTAGGCCGTGTTGGCCACCAGGTTATCCAGTCCCCCCATGTCACACATCTTGGCGGCTGTTTGTGGTCTTTCCCCCCCCCCACACTAAGCGACTGGGCTCTTCAGTGGCTCCCCACGGATACCCTCAGCGTCTTTCAGAATGTGTTCGTCTGTGTGAGAGTGCGATTCCCTCCAAAGCCAGCTTGCAAATGAGCTCCTTCACCCAGCCTACCTGCAAAGCTAAGGCACACTGACACACCCAGTAATTACTCATTTAGAATTAAATACCAGGCAGGGATTTGGGCTTAAGGATCTTTGTGTGGACTATTCAAGGAGACTGTGCACGGAAAGGGAATCGTAAGCGGGCTCTGTCCTAAGAGGCTTTCTGGCCCTCTATATTTGTTCATGGTGTTCTGTGGTCTCAATCAGTAGTCCAATTGGGTCTTCGACAATATATTTAATGGTGAAGCAGACAACAGAAAATGTTCTGCAAAGAGC
Source organism: Pungitius pungitius (assembly GCF_949316345.1). Taxonomy (NCBI): domain Eukaryota; kingdom Metazoa; phylum Chordata; class Actinopteri; order Perciformes; family Gasterosteidae; genus Pungitius; species Pungitius pungitius. Next base: position 8,528,871 of record NC_084914.1, read on the forward strand.
AAGACGACGGTCACAGCGGGCCCTCTAAGGAACGTTGTGAAAACTGTTGTAACACAGCCCTTTTCATTGGGCACTAGCATGAGATATTGAAGCATATAAATAAATAATAAGTTTGTTTTTGAAATATTGAGCAAAATACTGACATAATACTTTTAGTCTAAATAGTAAATTTGGCCTCCTCAACTTCATCTCTTTCCTCCCTCCTAGTCTCAACAGGCCAGGTACTTCAGACAGCTTACTTCTAATCCATCAGCTCTCATTATTTCTCCTTATTCATCAGCGGACAACACATACAAGATCTAACATTCCTAAAATTCTACTCAACAAAATTACCGTGTTTTTTGGTTTGTCAAATGGAATTGGGCAATAATTTAATTGAAAATGGATGCAAACCCAATAAAAGAATGATTTGAGCTTGATGAGCTGTGTTGCATCTTCTTTTATTGGTTGCGTGCACACACACACACACACACATGAAAGTTGTTAAAAGCATTGGCTTACATGTGGTAGACCATCTCTATCATTTTTTTTGAGAAGGGAGAGATAACAGTATTATAATATGTGTTTTCTTCTCCACCATCTTTTGCCATTTATATTTGGTGTATAAGTTTTTATTGAAAATGTTTGATGTGTGAAAAGAGCATATATATTTATGCAAATGCAGTGTGATCAATTGGCAAATGGATTTACACCTGGCAATACACCTTAGAAAATATTAGCTAATCCTTTCTCAAATGGTCTCAAGCAATTAGTGCTCTTCACAAGATCACAAGCCTTCCTTGGCGTCAGAGGCTGCAGACCTTTCGACCTGAAGCCCAGGAAGACGTCTGCACAGAGCAAAGGGGAAGACAAGACACAAAACACCTCATAGGAAAAGATGAACTTTAAAGAGACTGCCGTGAATTTTAAATGTAAATCATGTTTAAAATAGATCATAGTGTCAGTAAAGCACATAAGCCTCCTGAGTGGATGAAAATAGATCAAAGTTTTCATCTTTGACCAGGTCAGTACAGGCGTGTGGTAAGACATGAGATTCCACGTGACTCTGGGATCCCTGCTGAGCTGTGTAAATGTCCCAAATCTGTGCGCCCAATAGGGCCTTAAACAAACGGTTTTAAGTGATACAGTGGTGCCAAGGGTGACTAACAGATTGGTTGATAATTTGAGCAGAGGCACATTAGCGTGCATATTCTTCATCCTGCTCTGGATGGTTGCTCTATGAGCGGCCTGTTACTTAAACCTTGTGAGGATTAGCCGAGCCTGAGGAGGACATATAGGTTAAGATGGGCAGCGTACTCATCCTGTCCCCGGCATGGTTCACTACACAACCTACCTCGCTACCTGGTCTGGCTCCATCCTATTATGGCCTCCCTCAAGCTTTCCACTAAGATGCCGGTGGGGGGGGGGGGGGGGGGGGGGCAGAAAGTATTACACAGCATTGAGAGTTAAGTGGACAAGGTGCTAACACATGATATATGATAATACAAATAATAATTTCCTTGGAGTGAATCAAGTGCATAACACATAAAACACAAGAAGTCTGTTTACCTACACAGGTGTACAGTGTCTCACGGTTTCTGTTTTCTCTCAATCGGCATACAGATGTATGTAGTCATGTCCCTTAAATGTTGTTACGGAGGAAATTAAATAATCATAAATGTAAAAACAAAATAACCGTAGATACAATAAATAGTTGGGAACTATGATTAGGACCACATTTGTATTATGTGGTGCAATATATTTTTGTTCAGATATGAAAATAAAACTATAAAATAAAAATATCAATGATCATGCTGCATAAATATTGCCTGAGTGGAGCTGCTAATAACCAGCTATGGAAAGAGCAGGCCAACAGTTAGGGGCTTAAGTAGAATTTGAGGTTGCGGTTGGCCTCTGGAGATGTAGAGGCAGCAGTTACTTGGCAGTAAAAAGGTCTCCTCTCAAAACGACTTGTGCTTCACGTAGAAAGGGAGGCTAAATGACTGTTGTTTTCCCCACTTAGAGTAGAGCGGGTCAGGTGCTGAGGATGGCTGGACCCGGTGAATTCAGAGTAAAACCGCTGGAGGGGTGTGATTTGAATGACTTGTCTCCCTAAAAGCTTGGATGTGGCGACAAACAACGGAGGATTCCCTTTTGTGTCTTTCCGTAATTATTCATCCTAGGACCCAGCTATTTTTTTTAAAAAGGGCTGTGAACTATTCCTGCAAGCTTTTTTTGGAAGCACTTTGAGGAACTTATCTACGGTGGCCGAGAAGGTTCAGACAAATACAAAAGCCACAACACACCCGCAAATGCCACAACACAAAATACAAAAGCCACAACACACCCGAAAATGTCACAACACAACCGAACACCGCAACACAACACGAACGCCGCAACACAACACGAAAGCGAAAACGGAAGTAGCTAAGTAACTGCCCACGGGAGCGAGCGTATTTTTGACGAACGGAGCTGGAGGATGCCAGATCGTTTAAGAAGTAAGTGAAACATGATTCCTTGCGGCTATTTAACTAACAAACTAACGTTAGCTAAATGGCACCACGCATCTTTTAGCTAACGTTAGTTAAATTCTAACTGTAGCCACAAGGAATCACGTTTCATTTACTTAAACGTTCCCGTGGGCGTTCCTCCAAAATACTGTAACGATCTGTGCCAATATAGGGCCAGTTTATCATACCCGGGTTCATTGCTGACTGTTGTCGGCCACAGCCACGCCATCCCCAAAACACCACGTTTTTTTACACACCGGTAAGAACAACAACTCCCCGCAATTCCCACTTCCTCTGTTCCCCATAAACTACACACATTACCCTGGAAGGGGCGGTACTCCAACCCTGGCCCAAGTAACAGAGTAAGTAATCAGAACCATACAGACATTTAGGAACTCAAGACACGCTACAATACGCTCGCTCCCGTGGGCGTTCCTCCAAAATACGCTCGCTCCCGTGGGCAGTTACTTAGCTACTTCCGTTTTCGCTTTCGTGTTGTGATGCGGTGTTCGTGTTGTGTTGCGGCGTTCGGTTGTGTTGTGGCTTTTGTATTTTGTGTTGTGGCGTTCGTGTTGTGGCATTTGCAGACTGCACACAATCAGAGGTAGTGGTGAAATGCTCCTTTAAGTAGATACGGAGCAGGGCTGTAGCACAGGTGGCTGCTACTCACACCTTGCTAATCCCTGCTCAAACCATCTCAAGACCCCTCTGATGTCAATGTGAGCGGAGCACAGGATGGACCATTAGCACTGGCATCTCGTGCCCCCTGAGGGCTTGTGTATTTTGTTTTCACTGCACTATTAATCCTATCAAACTCTCAGACATTATCTGTGCCCTCTAACAATCCAGATCATGATTAGGCGGTGTTTTGGGCACTGATGGAAAAACGGGACATCTCCTGACTCGGCTGATATCACCTAGCAACGTAACTGGAGGATATCCTCCTTGTTTAGAATACAAAACTGACCCGACCAAACGATATTTGAATAAATAAATGGATGAGTAGACACATAGTTTCTTCCTCATAGCAACTATTCAGGCCTACGTGTTGATTGCTTGTCAACAAAAAGCAGATTCTGAATAGCTTTGAAACAAGCTCACATTATTGGAGATGTCTGCTAGACCAATGATCCAGTATTTAGTTACACGTTGCATCGTAGCATAAAGAAATGACAATGGTAGTGTGCCCTCTATTTAAGTAGACCCTCATCATAAAGTGGTGGTTCACTGAGGCTTTCCTGAGAATAAGCTCATGAAGGACAAGCTGCAGTCAGAAGAAAAGCATATTGTGTATTAAATTAAATATTACATCAAAATATATTGTATATAAAACACATGTATATACAATGAACAATTCATATTTACAGGATATTTATGATTTTTTTGTTATTAGTTTATTTCAAAAAAATAACATGGCACAATAGATTTACTCATTAAAAAGTGTTATGTGGAATGATGGAGAACCAGGAGCGAGATGCAGTAGAGAGTCTTTTAATGATCAACAAAGGAAAACAGTCCTCGATAACGAACAAACTCAAAGTCCTCTGGCGTTAGCCGGAAACTTAACAGAGGCAGACAGGAGAAACCTGGAACATAGGGGCATAGGGATTGCTCCCGTGAGGACAGTGTTCGGGGACCTCGGGGAGACAGGGTCATGACAAAAAAGTCTCCATATATCAGAGTCAATGTCAGAGTCAGGGTCAAAGTCAGGGTAAAGGCCAGGGTCAAAGTCAAGGTCAAAGAGGGTCAATAAAAATGTCAGGGTCAATGTCAGGGTCAAAGTCAGGGTCAAAGTCAGAGCAAGAGCTGGTGTCAATGCGAGTATCAGAACCAGGTGTTGGCTCTGTCTCTAAGGTTCCTTCGGGAGACTCCTCGGCCTTCGTATGCGTGTCAGAGACCTGTCCTGCTTGTCGCTTCTTGGTCTTCAGCCTCTTTCGGCTGATCAACTTTTGCAGCTGTAGCTTATTGGTGAAGAAGATGCTACGCCAGCCCACATCCAGCGCGAGAGATGCCACTTCAGCTGACACTGTGTTGAAGCGCTGCTGCACTGCCTGCTCCCATAACTTCTCGGACCCACATAGCTGGGGAGCAGAGGTTATCTGAATATTATTAGTATTATCACAGTAAACTTAAGAGTTGAGAGATCATTTGTGCATTAATGAAAACAAGAGACAAAATGCAATGTTAAAATCCCCCAAAACAGTTCATGTTTGTTACCTAAGGATGCAGTTTTATTTATTATTACTCACCTTTTGGAACCTGCGTGACGTTCGTCCAAGCTGACCAATATCCTCTATCTCTAGATTTTTTACTATCCGCAGAAGTAAGGTGTCAGACAGGCGCTCCAAATAATCATAATGTCCTTGGCACAAAGACTTGGTGTACTCCAAGATTCGTTCACCGAAAACCATACTAATCTTCCCTAGAAAGAAGGCAATTATTTCATCCGTCATCCGCATTCATGCAATTTGTCCTCACAATACTACAATATTCCCAAGACACAATCAGAAAATAAAATAATAAATACCTGAGGACCGTGTAATTATTCTGTACAGGTCTAGTGTTGACAGAGCATGCAAAACAATATGCTATATGTACGGTAATCAACATGTGTTGTCAAAGCAATTTAAAAAACAATCATCCTCTTTCCAAACCAGTAAAAAAAGGATGACACAATGGCACTACGGACGAACCGCCAACAGCTCTAGTTTTTCACAGTGAACTTAAAAGCAGTAGGCACGTTCAGTTTAATCCTCGCCACATAGCAACGTAGAACCAAACAAACAATTTCAGCTCATGTTAATAATACAAGTCAAGATATCTGCAGTGAACAAAGTTTATGCCTCGCCTACCACATGTAATAAAAAGAGCAGAAGAACTCACGGTTGCCCTTTTTTCACAGGAGATATTTGTGACTTGTCATGATGGAAAATCACAACCTGATAACATTGATGATCTGTTCTATGCAAGTTTCCCCCAAAAATATTAGAGTTTAACAGCAAGAAAAGTACCCGCCCCATGGAAGTAAAGCAGCTAAATGCAAGTTCTTACTTTGCAGCATTCTGTCATCCAAGAAGTCCTGGTGTGGCTCCTTCTGCTCCCCGGGCATGGAGCCCCAGTATTGTTTTCTTGGTGATATCGCCCACCATCTCCAGATCACCTGGAAGACAGCATTCAAAGGATCACTGGGGCTAGCTGTGATAACAAGCTATAAAAAAAAACAGCTGTTTCATTGAAAGCATTTTCTTTTTTGTTTTGAACCTAAAACCAAAGCACTGCAATCCAGTTATTTGACTAAAACTAATGTTAAGAATGTACAGATGTTTTACACGTTAGCTTAAAGATGTTTAACCAACGCTCAGAACACAAATCGCATGATTTAGATACTAACGTTAATGTTAATGTAACGTTAAGGTAAAAGTTAGCTTCCCAGAGAGAAACTAACAGGTTAGCTAACCTAACGTTAGTTGGTTAACGTTAATTTAGTCAACCGGAAGGCTACTTATAAAATCACAGGTCAACTATAGCAATGCTTACTTCTGACTTGGTAACTGCAAAATGATAGAAATGAATATCGGAGGGAGGACCGCGTGCCGACGTTTCAAACAGCGGGTCCTTCAACGGGGACGCCATGACATGAAGTGTATTTGTTGTCATGGCGACGGTGCTAAGTCGCCACTGCGGGGAGTCCTGCCTTCGTGGGGATTCTGGTGTGCAACATTTCAACATTAAGCTCATTTTGAAGCCTTGATTATTGGCTATTGGTGTACTGATATGTTTACAATACTCACCCTACTCCCACTGACTTTAATGGGTTTAGCTGTACTTAAACTACAGAGTGTTTAATATCCCCTTTGATCCAATTACCGAAGACATAGTAACACAAAGTCGAGATTGTAGTTAAAAATCTTTTAATTTATTTATACATAAATTTATATATGTACACATTTACTTACCTATTCTTGCAAAGACAAGTAACATGTTCATTGTTAGTCACTGGTGGCACAAATGAGACACTGGTTTAGTCCCAGGCTGATCTCGTAATGTAATAATTCCTATATTAAACTGTTCCTTTTACCTTACCTTTATTTAAAGAAGACTGAAAGATTTTTATTCCTCCTTATTCTGTTCTTCACTTTATAAGCTTTTTAATAAGAAAGCAAATAAGACAGATGTCAAGGTGTGCAGTAAATATAACAGCATAAACATTTCATAAATATCTTTGTTTGAAGAGACACTTTTATACTTTATAAAGTTTTCTGCACAAATCTACGTATTTTGACTTAAATGTTGTGCAGTTATTTCTTGCCAAGTCATCAATATCCATTACAACTTTACCTCTGTTGACGCAACCCAATTTGGGTGACACCTACAAGCTTTAAGCTTCCATAAGCCGTTTTTGGCTTTACCATATTCCAAAAATGTTGTGCATATCTGAAAGCAGGTCACTTAAAAGTATATTTAAAAATGTACCAGTATTTAGGAAGGTTAACCGGACATAGAAATAATAAAGTCTGCGTTTCTTGTGCCTCGCCTGTTTGTGCTCTGGTAGACATGCCTGTCCCTTCAGTCGGTGAGCTGAACAATATGAAATCTATGGTGGATAAATATTGGATAAGGACCTGCACCTGGTTATGCATTTAAAAAAGCCCTGAATGTGATTTTTTTACACTATTTCAGAGATATTGGCAATAATAATAATAAGGACGTTTAATAGTTCAGGATCAAGGCTGTGCCCCACTCACCTGCTTGGGATGTTACACAAATTTAACCGTACACAGTTTGGGTTACAGGCAACTTGTAAGTTAATAAAGGACATTGTTGACCTTGGTTCCAGTAAAAGCACAATTATGCAGAAATAACAAAAACTATATCCCTTTTGAAAATGAAATACCTGCATCATCATGGTTGCTTCAAACCAGAGATCATAGATTGGCTTACAACAAGAGGATAATCTTCAAGTCTTTGCCGTTACCCACGTAGACAGTTTGTAGTGAGGGGGGTGTTACGCGGGGTGTGTGTATGCTCACCCTGTGTTCACAAAGTCTTGGTTATACAAAACATGTACTTAATTGTGATTACAAATAATGATATGCACAAAGCTTACAGTCATAAACAAAAAACATATAATGTATTGTATATAGTCCAAACAGTACATTTTCCCCAATAACAGTCCCTTGGTCTTGAGTAGAGTCCTTCATAGTTATGTAAACTTTTTTTAATAAAAAAATGTAAGTTCTTTTAAAAAAAACAAATAATGCATTGCCACTAACTGCAGGAAGGAAGGACTTGAATATGTGCTGCATGCTGCCCTCTGGTGGCAAAGACTGGTAGTTGTGCTACAGGAAGGGGTTGGTGGAAGCCCCTGAAGGGAACGACCCAGCTGGGGCTCCAGCCTGAAATGAGGCAGGGAAGGAGATTTAAGACACCAACAGAAAACATTCTGACACAATTATCTCTTGTGGTTGATGTTTTCAGTGAAATCCGTGAGTACAATTGTCAGTATAATTGGTTTCTTGAACCGATAAAGCCTCACACAGTAGATCCATTGTTTATTTATGTAACCTCGAAAGTTGGGAAAACCAAAAGGCAATGCCCGCTTACCATGAATGGGTTATTGGACATGCCATTGCCGGCCATGGCCTGCCGAAAGGGCGTCATGGACGGCTTGTTCTGACCGTAGACTGGAAATGCAGGGCCTAAGGGTGATACAGAGAAGGGGATTTACAGGTTGAGTCTGCTCTGTCCAGCAGTTAAGCGATGTGTAATGAGGATATTTCATTGCAAACGATAAATCAACAGGCCATAAGGAGCAAGCTGTTAAGAGTCAAAGATACACAGAACTAAATTAACTAAAACTAAAACTGTGGAAATACCGTAAAAAAAAACACAAAGCCCAGCATGCCAGGTTGCATTCAGGGGTGAATAGAGCCTTATGTTGGTTTTGGTCTACAGTTTTGTACCCCAAATGCAATCTTTTCTCAATTTGCAGTAGCTGCCACTGACAGGTCTTACTATTAGTGTGCATCAGAAACACAACTTCCAATGCAGATGGAACAAAGCTAAGGAATATGCTGCAACGGGTGGATCAGGAAGACAAAGGCAGGTCAGAGGCCACTAACCATTGGACTGAGGGTGGTAGCCCCCAGGTTGAGCGTATGGCATGGGAGCCTGGCCAGGGAATTGCTGATGGAAGTTTCCGCTGAAACTGGTCGGCAGGCAGTAGGAAGATGCATTCCCAAAGCCAGCGGGCATGCTCATGGAGCCAGTGCCAAACGAGGCTATGAGACACACACGCAGTGTTTGTGAACACAAAGACAAAGAACACACACACACACACATACAAGGAGGAGTCAAGCAACATTCTTTGACAAACTTCTAATTGAATACACTCAAGGTTAAATGCCCACACACCTCCAGCTGTAAGGCTGCCATTGGCCTGGAAAGGATTGGTGGCCATCTCCGGGGCAACAGCTGTAGCAACAAAAGGATTTGTGGTTGGGCCAGCTAGATGAAATGCAACAACAATTTAGTTAATAAGTATTCACGTTACAGGTAAAAATGTACAGCTCTGTAAGTATATTTTCATTTTGTTTGCACCAAGGTAATAACCACCTCCAAAGACAGGCTGCATGCTGGGTAACACAGGTTGATTCTGAGCGGGCGATGAACCAAGCACTGGTCCAAATAAGTTCCTGTGAAGAAGCACATTCATGTTTTTACATCAGTTCCGTACATGCAAGACATGTGACAGGCTTTTTTTCCTTCTTTTTTTAAAATGAGCTCTGATACACAGTTTCTCTTGGTGCACAGCATCCTTTGTGAGGCACTTTATTCAAAAACACACATTTCACACTGAATACATGGATTTTTCACACAGATGACTTTCTATCTGCACTTTATAGGAAATGGACCATCCCTCTCAAAAATGTAGTGCTATTTAAATATTGTGTGTGTGTGTGTGTGTGTGACCGTGTCTCACCCTGGCACATTGCTGCCTGTGGTAACGGAAGAGCTGAGCTCGTTGTCCAACTCAGCCAGAGCAGCATAGCGATCCTCTCTATGGTTGCACTGGGCAGGGACGGCACTAGAAATTGTTGGGATCGGCACACTTCCCCCTTTTGACAAATTTAAAAGAAAATTGAAGAAAAAAACTCAATCACATGTCACATTAGTGCCCGTGTACACATGCACACACAATAATGACAAAAATAATTTTAAGGTAATTTTGGTGTGTGGCCAACCTAATGAACACTTTTTCCATTGAACTTTTGCATTCACAATATACGTTTTTAAAAAATGAATCTCTAATCCAAGAGAAATGTGCTTCCATCTAGTCCAAGGGAAGTAATGACTAGAACATGCAACAAGTACCTATAGCGGATTACTGGATACAGGAAGGGCTTGACCAGTGGACACAGTGGGTAAGAAATAAAAAAGAAAATTCTGAGATGAGGGTGAGTGTGTGTGGAAAGGGTGGAGGAAAGACAAATGAAGGGGAAAGGTGGGGTAGGGGTACCTGGTGAAAAGGACTTTGAGGGGGGGGGTGTGCTCAGATGGGATGGAATTGTAGTGTTTCCAAATGCTTCGAAGTTGGCAAAGTTGGTATCTGTATTACCTTGAGGTACTGCAGCTATACACAAGGAAAGATGAATACGTACATAGATGAATGTAGAAATAAAAACGATGGCAATGCATGTGATGATGATGAACCAAAGGCTAAACATTGGGAAATATTTGTATTAATCTGTATTCAGTGGCCAAGTCAAATGTTGAATAGAATAGGAGTTTTGAAGAGAAATCTTTCTTACCCGACTGGCTTGGAAAATGTGCAAAGTTAGCAAAGTTGGTGGAGCTGGAGGTTCGAGTGGATGGAGCAGCAAAGATGTCGCCTCCCAGGTCCGAGAGCAAGTCAAACTTCTTCTCCTGAGCAGCGCCATGAGTCTGGGAACGACCTACCCGCGGTGACTGACAGTACACAAAAACATGTTGTTTTAGCTAGTACTGTTCAACCAAATTCTAAAATAAATTGTAGAGAAGTAGAGCCTCGGTGAACATCTTTGGTACCTGGCGCAGTGGGGTCTTGTTGAGCTGCAGGGTCTTCAGGGGTTGGACTTCTGGGGTACTAACAGTGCTGCTGGCTGAGGAGCCCGACACGGAGGCCTGTACACTTGCTACGGCTCTTGCTTGGTCTGGAGGGACATACCTGGGCATCCATGAAATAACACCAGCGCAGATGTAGAGGTAATTAAAAATATAATAGTCGTAGACAGTAAAGAACATGCTATCAAACTAAAAACATTTGAACTCATTTGAACAAAAACCTCATGTTTAACCAAGTCCACAAATTCAAACGTTTTTTTGACAGAGGGACTCAGTGCTTCCATCTCAGCTGATACTGCATTCTAGCACTTACTGCACCTAAGTTCCCGACTACCTTCATTATGTGAATGTATCCACAGAAGTATAAAGTATTGTTCAATCCAAACATTTACACAACAGATAAAGATCTGAAATAATGTGGTGAGGTATGTTGGTAGGTGATTAACAGATTATACTCAAAACAAAATATATAAAAAAACAAACAAACAGAAGTTGATGTTACCATCTTTTCTTTTCATATTTTTCCTGGAGGAACTCTTTTACTTTCTGCGGTTCTCGGAAATCTGGAACAACTAATGTCCTGTCGTCATAGAGGCCCAACCAGATGTGTTTACAGACCTACAGGGGGGGCAGAGGAATGAGGAGAGTGGGAGGTAAGTGGAGATTTGGGGTGGGGGTGGTGGCAGAGCCGGAAGAAGTGAGAGAAAGTAGAGGGAAGGGGGAGGGGATGACAAGAAATGAGAGTAAAAATGGGGAGAAGGGAAAGCCAATAAAGTAGACTATGCAGGGTTCAGAACAATGCCAAGATGATTCAGAATCAAAGCCAGAAGGACTGTAAAATGTTGTGAAACAATGTGAAATATGGTGCCGATTCCTTTGTGGCAAAGTGAGCACTCTGCGTGGTACCTCGTTGCTATGTTTCTGTAGAAACTCAATTTCCTGATGTGTGAATGTGGTCATAGAGATGGACTTCACTCTGTGGGGGGGGTTCAGTCCTCGCCTGTGGGTGGAGGGAGCATATGTCAGCTTAAGATCAAGATCAGTTCTCATTTGGCATGAGGTGAACAAATAAAACCATGACGTATTGATAGATTATTGTGCCAGTTCATTCATTATGTTTGGTATTTAGAAAATAAGTGCATGAAAAACATTTGAAGGACATTTCTTTAAATACAAACCATCAAAATAACACAGGTAAGTTATTTAATGCTGGATAAACATTATATAAAGCATCTATTTTCAGATTTGGGGTTAAAGGTCAAGGAATCTAATTGTGAATAAGAATTCAAGAAGATCCATCATCATAATAATGATATTATATTAAGTAGCTGGAGAGTACAACATCTCCGTGGTCAGTTTCCCCCAAACAAAGGAGACAAAAAACATTGATCTGTCACGAGATTATGGAATCACTGCTTGTACAGCACCAAATCACAGGTTTGGAGTTAGGCCTTAATCCTCAGACTCTCAACACTGCTTCACCTCACAAGATAGGAGACACAGTGCGGCCAACAAGCGTTGCTTCACTTAACGCCAGATTGGCAAAGATAAAACCACAGTTGAAAAAACGACTACACACCTGGGTTAGTATTTGCCACAGGGGATGTGGGTTTATGGTCTGCTGACAACAATACACATCCAACCATCACCGCCATGAAGGCAGCGTCATGCTCTGAGGATGCTGCTATAGGCTGTGGAACATTTGTGGGGGTTGAGGACCAAATTAAGTCTGACACTTATGACACATACTGGAGGAAAAGCTGAAGGAATCAATTAAATGAATGGCTTAATGTCCTGATGCGGTCAAGTCAGTTAAGATCTCCAATGCAAAATGAGTTAGCTTTAAGAGTCCAGAAAAGGAAAATAAAGAGGAAAACTGCAGTGCCAAAAGGTGCAAAACTGATGCAGGTCCATCCACAAACTCAAGGCTGAATCTGTTGTCAAAGATGCCTCAACATATACCTCTGTAATAATCAATTATTTTTTAATTACGTTGTTATTATCGTTGATTTAGTTTGTTTCACTTGATATATTGATATTGGTGGCCCAGTCTATCAACTGTGATTTCAGAAAAGTTTTTATTCAAGATAGACTGAATGTATAAATAATGGTTATGTATTCATTTTAAAAACTTAAACCAGCACTATTCACAAATTCAAAAGTTATACAACCTCTTTCACATTTCCTTATTGACACGCTACTGTCCTTATCCTGTTCAGTTAAATACAAATATGGGCAAGGACAGGTTCCACTGGAAGGAATAACACACACTTCATGGTCTGATCGGTGTCTTTCAAACGAGGTTTACATTGAAAGGAAACTATTTCACAATACAATACGCACAACTAGCTCACAACCAAAAAGCGAATGTACTGCACATAAACAGCTCCAATGCACTTGCATTGCCTAAATCCTGGTTCTGATTTCATAACATATGCGGGCCCATCCACACAGCCGGCCATGGTCGACCCACCGCCCTACTTTGTCTCTCGCCTCCCGAGCGGAGGGACCCACCCTGCCCATCTTACCGACGTATGGTGCTACGAAGGGTGTGCGCGTGCGTTTGCGGCTAAAGTTCACCTACAGATGTTCCCTTACGACGTGCTGTTTTGTTTGTTTTTTGGTCACATATTTGTCTCTTAGGTACCTGAATCTTTACGACCACATAGACAATAGGTCCCTGAAACCCTTCCGCGTCTCATGCCACCGAAGCAAAGCTTCCAGCACCCTTAACCGGCGGCGCGGAGTTACCGGGCCAACGGCAGAACCGATGCTACCGGGTCACAAACTTCAAAGGCTAGCTAACGAGCTAACGGTACCACCGGGGCAGTTGTGGACAGCACACGTCCACGAAGGACAGCCACGCCTTGTCCTCCTGCCAGTGGTGGACACTGTAAAAAAAAACAATAAAGAAGATACTTTAGGCACACAAAAATAAAAAGAGAAACTCACAGGATCCCGGAGCAGGTGGTACAGACGAAGGAGCCCACTGTCATGTTGACATAGGTCGGGCCGCGCTGGTCGCAGTCGAAGCATTTCCTATTCGCGGGCAGGCTCGTCATTTCCCGCAGCATCTTCAAGTGAGTCTCCTCCTGCTTTCGCTTCGCGTTCGTCGCCATGGCCGAAGATGGCGGTCTGGTATCACCGGTAGGGAGGACGTTTGGGTCAATGGGACCAGGGGCGGGGGGGGGAGGGGGGCCTGGACGGCGAGGGTGTCTTCAGGGGGGTCGAGGGTGGGGGGGCGGGGGAGGGCAGACGAGTCGGGTGCGGCGGCCAGACACCTTCTGCCCGGGGAGCCTGGGCGACGGACGGGTACTTCTTCTACACGAAAAGGAGTGTGACATAAACCGGCTTTACAAGCACAGGCGCCACCTGGAGGTTTTGAATGATGCCGCGTCATTTTGACTAAAATTAAACGCTTTGTTATTACATCAGAAAGTTGTTGCTGTGGTCACATAACGCCACCCGATAACACACCAGACAAACAAATTCACTTTAACAGTATTTTTAATTAAAAATAGCCAAGAACAGTACATACAAAAAAAAGCGAAACATAGGTCAATGTTTTGTGGTATTTCCAAAATACAAACTTTTCTTCACATGATTTTAAACATTTTGCCATCTCTTTTTTAACTCGTCACCACAAATGTTTTAAAATTCAAGTCTTTGGTCTCTGCCTTGGCACTCTTTCCACCACAGGTGCTCATTGAATATCTGGTGAAGAGGCATCCCCTGTCTTTAGTTTTGGCTCGGAGGAAGGACTCTGTGGCAGTGATTACAATGTTCTCTTTCATAGCCGTCCACCGCCCGCTCTGACTGTCTTGGTAGCTTTGCAGGAAACTGCTGGATACACCGACGAATTGCTCAGTAAACACTGCTTCATTAAAGCAGACACTGCTGCTAGGACCAGAGGCCCCCCCCCCTCCATTAAAAAAAAGAAAAAAGATTTGAAGTCAATGTCTTGCAAGACTTTTGTTTTCTTCTTTTAAATTGATTGACAAGGCACTTGGAAAAACGGAAAAGAGTTTTCTTCCAATACAAAACCATGATTCAAAGTTTAAAGCTGCTGCCTCTAAACTATTGTCCTATTTCAATTATTTTCTGTACAGAAGATTACATCCAAATACATGGAATTCAGTCACTGACATGGATGTTGGCAAAGTCTTCATCAGCACAGGAATTAAGCAACATGTATAGTAAAGAAAAAAAACTCCTGTCAGAAATTCAAGAGCTGCATCACACGATCATCTGTTTGAGATGGCATACTGTTTGGAAATTATTTGATTTAAAAATCTTCAAACGTGGATGGTGGAATGGTTTCCTATTTTGACTTTGGTCTCTTTCTGTTGCTGCTTAAAGTGTCTGCAGCTGTGATGGGCTAGAGGGAAGAAAGACAACTATTCAAAACACTTGAAACAACTGAAAAATGAATAGTGATTTTCTTTTTTACTACTGCTTGAATTAATTAAAAATCTTGACTTTCAAATATTTCCAAGATACCGTTATAGTTTTTAAGCCAATTTAAATATCATGGCTTTCCTCTTATAAATCATGTTCTGAAGGAATTGAATACGATTTAAAATATGTTAAAGTAATGTGCGTTTTTTTGTAGGTGATGTTATGTTATGTTAAGCTCACCTGCGCCCTCTTTCTGGTAACTCTAAAAAAGTCCTCCATGCGAGACTGCCGGCTGCATCCTTCTGCCTTCTCCTTTTCTCTCTCCTTCCGATTACTTTCCCGCGCTTGACGGAAGTTCACCATTCGCTTGCGGACCCTGTCCTCCCTAAAAACATACAAACAAGTATTCAGTCACCTCTGTCTTTAAAAAACACAGAGAAGCATGTAAAATAAAACAAGTGCTTAAGCTACAAGTACGTACTTAACATGTTTGACGTGACAGAGGAAGCCAACTAAGGCTTCTTCATCAGGCTCAGTCCAGGTGAGCTCAGGAGCTTCTGTCTGTGGTGCATCCAAGAATATCTTCCGTGCTTCTTTGTACCCCCACATTTGTGGCACGGGATGAGTCTGAAAGGCAGTAAATGTCTTATCAGATCTTACATTCTTTTGTGAATGAGTTATAAAAGACCACTGGTTGTCCATGCAGTACCTTTCTGTTGACATGCAAAACCACATTCTCAATAGTACGGTGCTCCTGGATCAATGTCAGAGCTCTGCTTGGACCCAAACCGGTCATCTTGTCACAGTAGTCACAGCCCAGAAGAATGCACAGGTCAACAAACTGGTGGAAGACAATGGCAGAAGATGCTTTGTTGTACTTTTCTAAAGAGGTCTCATGCATTATGATGTATTATAGACTTCCAAAGACGTGTATAAAAGATTCAGCCTCACCTCCTCGTGACTCATTTGTAGTTTCTCTAATAACTTGGTTAAAGAATATTCGACAATCTCACTGTAAAGAAAAAGAGCTGATCAACATTTGATCCGTTTTTAAAAACTCACAGTCCACCTTCAGCTAAAAGCATAGACAGATTTTTGTAAATGAAGATGACAGGAGGAAATCCCATCTAGCGGCATTTCTACTTCAACATTAGTTGAGGCTGATGTTTTATCATCAGAGTAACTTTACCAAAAATACACCCAAGTATGCAAATCATGTAGGCCAAAGGCTTTTAACAAAACAAATATAGATGTAATAGTTGGGGAATTTTTGGCATATCAATGTGACACATGAATGGATTAAAACACAAGACAACCACAGTTACACGCCACTTGTGCAGTTTTTACCTGTCCTTCTTGGCATTTAGCTGGCGAATCAGAATGTTGGCTCCAAATGGCAGTGTGTCCATGTCCTCTGATGCCACAGCGTCCACAGTGCCCTCTTTCACCAGCCAGGCGCACAGTGCCTCAGCATCTCCTGGAGCCTGGAGCACCACACAGAGAGAAAGAGAGGGAGATATAAATGAAAATGCATAAAGTGAATAAAGCAAGGACAGAGACAGTGAATGAAAAACACTGAGCAGGTCATACCTGGACGACAGGTACACCGAGAAGCTTCAGGAGCTGGAGACAATCGGTGGTCTGGGATGATGCTGCACGGAGCACAAGCTTCAGGGTTCACTTCAGAAGACTTGATGTTCAAATAATATCCTTACAGTGTAATGTATCCTCTAACTAACAACTTTGATCTTTTTGCTGATGTACCTGCGCCTGTAAGGTTGGCTGATCTCCAACCAGCTGTGTTAGCTCTCTTCTCCAGCTGCAGAGAAAACAGGAGCATCGATCAGAACGGGTGGGAGTGTATTACACGACTTTTTCATTTACTTCATTTCAGATAAACTCAAGTGAGCACATGCAACGTTATGAGTACGGGGGTAGAATTCAGATTGTTTGGACGTGGAATGTTGAGTTTAAAGATACGGCCCATAAAGGCCTCACTCACAACAGGTGCTTTCTCCTTTGGAGGCTTCCCGTCAAACACAAAGACTGGCTTAATATCATGCTCCAGGAAGGTGAGTGTGCGGAAGAAGAGGCCTGTCAGGGGGCTGGAGAGAAGGAAAAAATGCCACCACACAAATAAACCCCTGTAAATCGTTACAATGATGGTTTTTCATTGTTGATGAAACTGTCAGAGAGGTTTTGATTCAGCTTCATGGCTGTAGCTTGTGGTTGTATTGGATTGCTTAATTGTATGAGGGATTTATAATGTTTTTGATTAAATTAGTTGATGAAGATATTAGAAACATTTGATAATAGAACATAATCACATACAACAAAACCACAAGTTAGACACAGACTCACCTGAGTAAAGGTGTGGCCGCACGGAACTGGTTCATAACAACAGAGGTATCCAGTGCGATTACTTTCCCTGTAGGGTCAAACAAAGCATCAACATCATCAGCACCAAATAAAAGACCATTTTATGTGTCTACGTATGTATCTACAGTGCCAGTCAAAAGTCTGGACACACTGTCTACTTTTACCCAGGGTTGTACTTGCACTGACAACTTTTTATTCAAAGTACCTAAATGGTTCCACTAAGAGCGTAACACGTTTATTCCCATTCATATCTGAGGGAAATGTTCCTGTTCAGTCCATTACCACCATGGACTATTCAAACCATGTTACTGTACTTCCTTTAAATGGCAGGAAATACGTTTGCAAAGGCTCTTCCGTCTCTAAACAGCAATATACAGTACGTGCTTTGGCAGCATTGCAGCTACATTAAATCATTATGATCTTTATTTTAATCCTCAGTGACCATTTCATCAGAGCTCGGCTGGCGATGCACGGGGCTTTTGTTTGTATCGTAAACAACATCTGCTAACGTAAAGCTGACTAGTAAACAGTGATGCTAACGTTAGCTTTTAGCATCACTGTTTGACATGACAAAAATAAAAAAAAAGGAGAACAAAGAGATTGATGCCAGATCAGCGGTGTTACCCGAGTAGTCAATGATATCCTTGTGAGAAATGGCATCGGGAGCTTGACGGCGGATCAAATCGGCCAGTTTAGTGATTCCCATCGTGCCGCACGGCGACCTTATGAAACTTCAAGTAGGAGACAACAACAAACACGTGGAGTTCGATCCAAATCGATCGCTGTTTGTGGCCGAACTTCTTCCGTTGTTTAAACGGACCTCTGTTGTACTTTAAGAATCTCTGTCTCTCTCCAGCGATGACTCAAGCATCTCTTCCTGGTGTTGCAGTGTGGCTGCAGTTGGAGCAGCAGGGGTCAGCATTGTACAGAAACAGGGCTCTGCAGGGAATTATTATTTATTTTACAAACAATGCATGTATCAATATCTTACAAGGAAAGTAAAATACTTTAAACTTCAGCTTTAAGTCATAGGTACTGTAATATATGAAAATAAAAAATAATGACAGCAATATTTTGTGCACATAGCAATCCATTAAATGTCATCACTGTTCAAATGAATAAAACGACAGTCTATGCTTTTATTCTTGCCAAACACGTTCAAAAAACCCGTAAACAGTGGAAACAGCATGGAAAGAAATAAATACATTATCATGGCACAGATTGGCCTTACCCTTAGTGTGTTTATTGATACTTCATTGAGCTCATAACAGAATCCATCGACAAGTCACTGTAAAAGGTAAACAACCGACTACAACATTTACAACAATAGGTTATTCAAGTACTTTGTACAAATGTGTTGGTTGAGAGAACTCGAAGAACATATATTATGGAATCTCTAGATTTAATCTTCTTATTTGGACACTCCTTTTTAATTTGTTTACAAAATCAGATTTAATTTCAAACAGTCAAGACCGGTCCAAAACTTGTTCTTGTAACGTAAGTTCTGGGCATCAGTAAATCCAGTGAGCCCTCTACTATTTTCTTCCAGCTAAAAAGTCTCATTTACGAATGTTATTTACTCTCTCAAGTGTGATAGATGTTAGGCATCACTCTAACATCTGTCGTTGCTGTGCAATAATCAAGCATTCAACACTCAAAATCTGTAATAATTGCACAAAACAACATAATTATTGGTGAGGTTTTGGCAATTCTTGCTGATTAGTACAGTGCTCGCATTTGCTACTTTAGACCGGCCCAAAAATACGTTTTTAAATAAATACATAATTGAATGATGAGTCTTTGAATGTAAGATATGGCAACTTCGGCTTTACCTCTAGTTTTAGTGGCGTTGCACCAGACTTGTAGTTTGATATGAATACTAGCCAATATGAAAATTTCAAACTAGAATCCCAATATATTATTTGCAATAGAAACACGGAGGATTGTAGTGTAGTTTCAAATGGTTTCTTTTATATGTAATAAATAACCATACTGTGTTGGTTGCACTTTTAACAAGGCGCTGTCTTGGCTTCCAGTGGTTTTTGAGATTCAGTCTGCTAAAGTCTTAGCGACGGAGCCAGATCCAGGTGTTAATTAGCCAGAAAGCCACTGTAGCAGAATACAGGATCACTTCTCGCTTGGAGCGTTCTTTGTTTTCTTCCTCAAGCAGCTGCAGTCGCCGGTTCAACTTCACAATCTGAGTGCCCACAAAAACAGGTTTTCTCCATTTGTACTGGTCCTGGGTAACATTCACCAAAAATATAGAGATAGAATTACCGCTATTAAGTTTAAAGGTACGCAAGATGATGTGTAACAAACAAAGGACACATGTCAAGCCTGTGTTTTAGAGTTTGTGAGATTTTGTGTTTTGAAATAACAGCAAATCAAAATACATTTGCATAAAAAAACAACTACAGCTTTAGCAGTTACACGATGCTGTTAGTTTTAAAGGAAAAAAAACAGGAAAGATTGGATTGAACCAGTTGTAAGAGAGGGTCATCTAACAAAATCTACAAAAAGACTTAAAACACCTAGCGAAGTACTCAAACCCGTCTGTGATGATACCGACCGACTCACATGGTGAAAGTAATACCAGCCACATGCTGTCGCAGCTGGTAAATACTCACTTCTCCAGAGCAGAGAAGCATATGAATCATCTGTTGTGTAGTTGTGTGAAATCACCTGTCGTCGTAGCGATGACGCGTCCACTAGGCCAGACTCGTCAGGATTAATATCCAGAGCCAGGTCCAGGTGTGTCCTGTAGAGATCATTGACAAGGATGAGCCCCATTTATGACCATGACACCTTTGGGTACCTCCACTAGAACTATGTTCTTGACTTAAATTAAAATATATATAAAGAAATCTGAGAAACCCCCTTTTCCAACCATACTGACTGAATTCACAGGCCACTTATCTAAGAGTCCTACAGTACAGTAAAATAAAGTTTATTTAACGCTTTTCAACAGGTACTACGTTTATAAATGAGACCCAATGAATGCATTTCTCTAGAATAAACAGTCCTTCCTCTCATCAGTAAAATAAACAATTTTACCCTTGCTTGTCATATTAGATTCAATATATAATTAGACCACGATTATCAGAGAAGTATGAAAATTCAGGCTCCCTCACGTGGTTAAAAAGGTATTCTGCAGATATACACGACAATGGAAGATATTAAATGTCACAAGAAATGTGCACAATTTTGTCCAATGTCGAGAATGATTGTACATTGAGTCTTAAACATCGTAAATGGCTTTAGAATATACTTCTTCTGAGAAATAAAAAGTGAAAAACGCGATAGAAATGACCTGCGGTGGCTTTCATCCAGCACTTCGAGCACCTGCTGGTAGGCCCGACGTGTTGTGGACTGCATATAAGACAGGAACCCCGCAGTGGTAAACAGGTGGATGTTAGCATCTTCAGGGGAACATAGGGGGGGACACAACCGGACTGGGGGGGCAGAAGGGGAAGGGGTTACACTGTCAGAGAAGTAAGTGGGGAGAAACGGTAAAGAAATAAGATTTTTTTTTTTTTTTAAACATACCAGGGGTGAAATCAGCATAACCGATAACGAATTAAGAATGAAGATCGTGTTGAAATAAATATATGAGCTGTAGATGTGTGCTTACCTTGTGTCACCTCGGACAATCTGATTGCTGTGGCGGCCAGACATGTTTTCACTGGCACTGCGCTCCCTTCGAGGCCGAGCATGAAAGTGAGCCTGTGAAGGACAAAGATTTAGACTTGCGTAGGGCTCACTACACAAAAAGTTTAAATGGCTGATGCTTTTTTTCTTTCACCCTTTCAAGGGTGAGCTAGTTTATATAGACATGAACTAACACCTTGATTTTTATATAGATATATATAAACACACCTTTGTTTTTTACCAGCTAACCTTGAAATTATCTGCTTCCTCCTCCGACTTCAGTCATTTCAACTTCCTCAACACAATCTGATTAATACTCAAGATGTGACTGCATCTACAATTATTTATAAACAAACTTACTGATGTAACAAATAGCTAAAACCACAAAAGTATTATTGTAAATGTGACATGTTTTATGATCTTGAATGTCAACTCAAGGCTATAACCTTTTGATCATTTTATAAAACGCACATAATAGTTTTATAGGGCGCCACTATTAGGATCACTGGCTGTGATGAGCAATAAAAAAAAAGCACCAAATGGAAACTATGATTTGACCCTTACTGCATGGATGGGATTGCTCTGTGATGTGGCAGTTTGTTCGGTTTCAAGGGAGTCCAGTGGCTGCTCTGATAGAGTGAGGATACGTGGTGGGGCCTTCATGCTCAGAAGGTCCATGGGAGGGAGGGATTGGATTAGGTCCAAGTCTCGAGGGTGAGAAAATTGAAGATCCCCATCATCACCTTTGGAGTAAGTGAAGAAGATAGTGATAGTTACATCCCAATAGTTGGTGGTAGGGGCTCCCAATGATGTCAAAACATTTAAAGAGTGTGCTGCCCTTGGTGCACTTCAATGCAGGACTTGCATGCACAGTTTAGCGCTTATGTAGGGTGTTAACATTCATCTTTTGTTTCATCTTCTTGTCCTCACCGGCTACGATGATTCTCTCTGGCACCTGCATCATCTTGGCTGTGTGTAAAGGGAGGGGATGCTGAAATGACAGAGAACCTGGATGGTTCTCTGAAGCCACCTTGAGGGTCTCAGGGATTCGCATGCGCTGGCTGATTCCCACCGTGTACTCCAACTCAAACTGGATGCGGTCCATTTCAGCCACCTCAGCAGAGGGGGAAGAGAATGACCCACTCATCCAGACTGTAGACATCAAATGGAAGGAAATTAAACAACACTTAATAAGAACAAATTAGCATTATGGCTTGAGTGCATGTTAGACATTAAATATTCAAGCTATACGTTGGTGATGGTGCCATCACAGAGACAGCTTGATAAATGTTTGATAGGTGCGTCCTGGATGTTTGCCATCTCACGTAATAGAAATGATTACTGATCAAACAACGAAAAAATAATAGTAAATAATTGTTACACGATGAAGTGCACCATGCATCACCCAACACTAATAACTAAATGATATATTAACTAGATATAAAACAGCATTCTGTTGAATTGAATTATTACAAACGAATACAAAAGATATAGCGGTTGTTGGAAGATGGCTCCAATGTCACTGAATGAAAATCCACACAAGACGCCATACATAGCCAATGTCACCAGAGTGTTAGCTAGCTAGCTAACGTCAACGTTATCTTCACCACAACAAGCTAACGTTAGCTAAGCAGTGCGCTGCACGACCCCAGCAACCGACAAGATAAGCAGGTACGTCCCTCGCCATGACTTTAGTTTATATAACTACCGTACTTACCGTTTTGGTTTTAGTAACGAGGGATAAATGGCATGTGTCAATATGCGGTTCGTTCTTGTTGATCACCTGAAAAGGACGCGGAGTAAAACCGTAAGACGCACTTCTTCGAGCTGGTGCGCTTGTTAGCATCCGCCAGCAAAAATACGATGGGGCGGAGTTTATAATCTACACTGTCAATAGACCGTCGCAGCAGCAGTCACTAGCTAGGTCTAAAAACGAGCATTCACAACTCAACACACTCAAATTAGTTGATTCGATTAAAATCAGAACGATGGCAAATCCAAGTTTGAATGCAAACAGAAATTTAATTTCATTATTTATGTTTACACGCCTCATGTCGTGAAGTATGTACAACTTCAACAGTAAAATAGGCCGACATCTAAAACTGCATCACAGCTGTTGATGTGCATCTCTTTATCAATGTTATGATTCATTGTTTTCAAACTATTTTTGGTCTCTTTTAGAATAAGACAGCTACAGACATCAAAATAATTTAGCGTGTAGTACAAACTCCAGTATCAGATGAAAAACTACTTGGCTTCAGGTCTCCCTGTTGCTCTTCTTTGAATCAATTAAACGCAAATGATTGAAAAAGCTGCAATGTTCCTGCTATAATTGAACTAAACACAAATCGGTTCCTTGAATGTTGACCAACTGTAAAGGACAGAATTTATAGAAATGATAAAGTCCAAAAAAGCTTAGAAATACAGCCCCCAGAATTCCATCGTCTTTAACCCCATTGCGCATGCGCCCTCCGGCTGGTGCCATTATTTTGTCCTCCTCAAGCTTCAAATGAACAACAGGCTAAGCGTTCCTTGAAATGAATTAAATATTAATAGACGCAGGGAGCATTATACCTTCTGATTCATCACCGCGGACACAAATGGAGTCTCTCGGTTAAGAGGTCGCTGTCTCGCCGGGCTCTTCAGTCCTCCGGTGGGCTTGGAGGCCGAAAACAGAGCGCGGAGTGACAGCCCGTTGAAGCCAGCAGATTGGGTGTTTATCTGGGTGGCTAGCCACCTAGCTAGCTTCCTAGACAGCTAAGTGGGGAGAGAAAACCCCCCCGAAAGGACCTTTTGATAAGCTCGGAACAGGGAGAGCTGTGGCTGTCCCGGTCCCGTCCGACCTAAGGAGGGAATGGCACATCTTCGAGACATGCAAAACCAGGTACAGAAATCATCTTTTCACCAACTGTCACCTCCCTTCTTCTTGTCCAAGACGAGGCGAACACCCATGACTGTCAGGCTTTCTATGAATAGGTGCGTAGGGGTCTAAGCCACCAATGCAAGGTGGTAAAACCTATAATACACACACATATATATATATATATATATTCAAATAATATTTTGAATCTCCTTATCATTCTGGTGTAACTCAGGAATCAGGAAACGTTTATTGCCATAGTATGTTGTACATACATGGAAATTGTCTTGGCGGAAGGTGCATGAAGACAGTACAGTGCCAACTGTGCCAAAAATCGCGCCAGTGCCTCACCAAAAATATTAAAAACATGCAATTCCAATCTCTAGATTCAGTGACAGTTTACATCAACATCTTGCTTCGGGCTTGCAGATGTCACATATTGTACATGCTTCCTACTCATGCCCCTTGAATTAACGTTACATACTGACACAAGGTTAGGGTTATTCTATGCGCTATGACTGAATAATGAGACCGATAAGAAAGGTTAATCATCCATCGTGTTCGTATTCCAGCAGTGCTCGAGAACAAGAACAGCATTGTAGAGACAAAGCCTTCTCCTCTAACATCTAATTAACCTTTTAGAAAATAGCATTTTTTTTACCTGTGTGCTGTTCAAAAGCCTGAAAACACACCCACACAATGCTCGAGACACAAATAAGCCTCCACAGTCAACATGACATGTACTTAATAATTCAACGCTTTCTTTGCTGTCCCCGGACTAGAATACCCGGTTGGACCCCGAGGAGTATTTCACCAAGCAGGAGCGGATTGGGAAGGGTTCCTTTGGAGAGGTCTACAAAGGAATCAACAATCGCACCAAGGAGGTGGTGGCCATCAAAATTATTGATCTGGAGGAGGCAGAGGACGAGATTGAAGACATTCAACAGGAAATCACAGTTCTAAGCCAGTGTGACAGTCCTTTCGTTACCAAGTATTATGGATCGTACCTGAAGGTGATATTATCATGCAAATAACGCTACATTTATTACAAGTTATCCTAATGAAGATGCTCAGAGACATCAGTCCAAACAGTAAAAGCAGTATTTTCTAAACCTAAAATATTTGTTCCTCTTAGGGGACGAAGCTATGGATTATCATGGAGTATTTAGGTGGAGGATCTGCTCTGGATCTGGTAAGACCTTTATTTTGATACAAAGTGTGATAGAAATTTGCCATTTTAACTTCTGAGAAGCAAATATTTTTTTTGATTAATTTGTTCTTCCTCCTAGCTCCGCCCGGGGCCACTAGAAGAGACTTACATCGCCACTATATTACGAGAAATACTGAAGGGGCTGGAGTATCTGCACTCAGAAAGGAAAATCCATCGAGATATCAAAGGTAATCAATAACCCTCTTTTTCATTTAGCATCCTACGAATATAAATGCACATCATTTGACTGTGTTGTTCAGGTAAAGACTCAGATATTGTACTCCTCATACTAGTCAGAGGTAGTCGAAGCTTTACAGTGTTGTTGATGGAGCAGCCAGGTAACAAAATGTATATCCAGTCTTAACCAGATGCTGGACAGCACAGTCTGAAATATGATTGTTAGCTGCGATCGTTGGATCACCATCTGTGAGCTTGAAATCTCTCAAGTCGCGGTGTTAAATGTAATTGTTTGTGAGAACTACATCTTCTTTCCTCTTCCATTTTTGAGATTATTAGAGCAAGATGAATAATTAAGAAAGCTGCCTTTGTTATTGCCATGCATCATCTGAAACAAAATCCTTATATTTCTTATACACTACTTCAAGGATTAATTGATGTTCTGGGGTTTAAAGAAGTTGCGTTCGGTTGGTCAAAAATAAAGTTGCTGCTATGATCATAATAATTCATTCATGTAGTGCTTTTCCAAATGCTTAAAGTCACTTTACATACAATTATTTTTATGTTATTTTTATTCATCATCTAAATTATTTCAAAATAAAACTCCATTTGTGTTGACCAAGTTTTTTTTTTTTTAACATTGCTTGTTCTTGTCTTTCTTCTACTCTTTCTCCCAGCTGCCAATGTGCTCTTGTCGGAGCAGGGAGAGGTAAAGCTGGCAGATTTCGGGGTCGCCGGACAGCTGACAGACACCCAGATTAAGAGGAACACATTCGTAGGAACACCTTTCTGGATGGCTCCGGAGGTTATCAAACAGTCCGCTTACGACTTCAAGGTGAGGCCACAGTGTGTGAGGTGGACAAGACTGTGTTACTGCTCTGTGTGGCACATCAAGCCCATAAGGGAATAATATTTTGTTATTGGTGGAGGCACTGATGAGCAGACACTACATGGAATTTTCAGCAGGGGGGACAAATGTTTGAATGTGAAGTTAACACATTTCACTCATATGCCACTCTCACCCTCAGGCGGATATCTGGTCCCTGGGAATCACTGCTATTGAGTTGGCTAAAGGAGAACCTCCCAACTCTGATCTACACCCCATGAGGGTCCTTTTCCTCATCCCGAAAAACACCCCACCCACACTTGATGGACCTTACAGCAAGCCCTTTAAAGAGTTTGTGGAGGCGTGTCTAAATAAAGACCCTCGTTTTGTAAGTAGTACCTGCCTGCATCCACCTGCAGAGGAGATCATTTATCAAACCAAATATGTATTATTGGGTCAACATGACTTGTCCTTAATATGAATGTTAATTGGTGCTCGGCCTTCATAATAATTAAAACCCAATCAATATCACATTCGTATTATGCACCAAAAGGTTTAATCTAAGTAAAGTGAAGGCCGAGTCCTTACTGAGGTTCAGCGCGTTATAACCAGACAATCAATCCCTTTTGGATTCTTTTCCTAGCTTCATTCACTGAATGTATCTTTGAATAAATCTGCACAGAGGCCAACAGCCAAAGAGCTGCTGAAGCACAAGTTCATCACGCGCTACACCAAGAAGACGGCTTACCTGACGGAGCTGATTGATCGCTACCGCCGCTGGAAGTCGGAGAGACACGGGGAGGAATCCAGCTCCGACGACTCAGATATGTCAGTCTCAAGAACACACGCTTATATACGCTTAAAATGTACAGTTCCCAAAAGGGATCTAGTCAGAGCCAATTAAATTAATATAAAGATTCACAATAAATTACTTAGGTATTAGAGGGATGATTTTAAATGGTCCTCATTTTAAAACTTTTGCTGAATGTTGAATTCACTTGAATAATGTCAAAGTGGGGTCATTTGGTTTCCCTCTGGTTTACACCTCTCCTTCATTCCTTCAGGGATGCTGATGGGGATGTGGATACGTGTCCCATGTGGACCTTCCCTACAGTCCGACCCAGCTCTTTGAACAAGTTACAGAAGGGCTACACACACACAGATTCCGAGGTAAGACGCGCCTGGCTACCAGTCAGGAGTCAAATATTTAGTCTGTCTCCCCCCTAACATCCTTTGTCCTCTGCTCAGTCAGGAGATTTGGTGAAACGGCAACCTAAATCCCAATGCTTGTCGGCTTTGGTAACGCCTATCTTCAGAGAGGTAGGCCTAAATGTTGCATATACATTTAACTGGCTGGGCATATATACACACACACACACACTCAAGCCAACTAAACAACATTTTCTTACTACCACCAGTTGAAGGAGAAGCGGCGGGCGAGCGGGGGGGGCGTGGGAGCCATTGAGGAGTTGGAAAACGCCTTCAACCTGGCCGAGGAGTCCTGTCCAGGCATCTCCGACCGCCTCGTCACACACATGATGGAGCGAGTGTGCAGGTGACGTACCCACCAGAATCATTTCAATTCATGGTCATCAATTCGCTGCAATTAATCGACCACCTGTTTGTCGTTTCAGGTTTTCTTTAAATGGTAACACCACCCAGTCTTCGCGGTGAAACCCCAGCTGGATGTAACTTAACCTTTTCTGTCTCCCAAACCCCCCCCCCGTCTCAGATAAGGACCTCAGACAACCCCCCCCCTCCTTGTATCTTTGCACCCCTCCCAGTCCTGTCCCCCAAGAGATCTTTTAATTAGTTATAATTAAATATTTTTACAGTTTTTCTTTAAGAGCGGAGAGTATTTAAAACAAAAAAGCCATGACATTTAGAGCGTTGTGTATACCTGATAGATGGAGAGGAAAAAAACTATAATAAAGTCTATGGAAAGTGTCCCATTGTGTGTTTGATGTTACTCTGCTTCATGCTCATATACCAACATTTGTAGTAAGTTATAGTCTGGAGGTTCATTTATACTGTAAAAAAGGTGTTGGTCCATAGTGGAGCATTTATCAAAATACCCATAGAAATATTTCATATTTAATTCTTGAATCTATTGCTATTTTCCTTTTATTTTAAAACTACATCTATGCATGCTCTCTTCTAAAAAAAAAAAAAGTAAACTTGGGGCAACCTTTTAAGGTAACTAACCTCTTTAGATACTACAATTTAAAACAAGGTTTAAAGTGTGTGTAAGCTGTACAGACAAGTTGAAGAGTAGACACGTTAAAAGGGCTCACATCAGGATTTATAAAAGTTTAATAAAACGTATAACAATATGCATCAAGAACTATTGGGTGCTTTAATATTGGATAAAAAAAACAACACAAAGAGGAATGTCAAGAACTCACATCTCGGCTGGTGAGGGAAACGTTGGCTACAACGACCGGATTGGGTCACTTCAATCTCTGTGGTCATGGAAACCACAAAGTAAACAGCAGTTGGGACAGCTAAAGGTTTCTACCACAAATCTCACTGCGTCAAAAAAGAAAGCATACAGTTAAAGCTCTCTGGCACATGACTTCACTTTACAGTATGGATGAAACATGGAGATTACCTTTAATTAAACAGAGGCATCACACCTCCTTTGTTTAGGTCTTCAAGACTAAGAGGTCAGGGGTCACAGCTCATCTAATTCATATCAAAGTCAAAAAGGAGGTTAACAACACTTGAATACCATTTCACTTCGACCCTGATCTAAGGAACCTCCCTAATTGTGAAATAAGATAAGTCCTAAGTAAAGGGAGACGCCCATCATAACACTGGAGCACTAGAGAGAAAATTCACAGATTTGACCAGACGGGGTTGAGAGCTGCATGCGGATGAGGTGGGTAAAATGATTGACACTGAGCAAATGGAGCCTATTCATTGGGAGGCTTGCGTGGTCACAGATGAACCAGATGAATATCCCTTCACTTAAAGAAGATCAAGAAAACAATGGTGGGCTCCTTCACAGAGCAAAGTTAGCGCATGCTTAGAGAGATGTTTTAGAATTACAAGCAGCAGTACTTTTCTAAATGGGAAAAAAAGGAAATATAAATTTGTATCAAAGGCCACCACTTTAAAAAGATCTGTGACTTCATTTCAGTAACTTGCAAAGGAAAAAAAATAAAGGGAATAGAACCGTGTGAAAATATATAAATGTAATACTGTTTGAATATACTTCACTGTATGTATATATATATATATTTCTTTTTTTAAAGAATCCAGCTCTGTGTAGGATTAGACTAAAAATAGTGGCAAGCAGTACAAGTCAATAACTTGCTTAGGCGTTCTCTGCCATCCTCCGTCAAACTCGAGCCGCGGCGCAGTGGCTAAAAAGCCTACAGTGGAAGAGAAAACGCCAAAGTTAACTGAAACCCAGCCTTAAGCATCTAAAGATACAGAATTTAAGGGTATGAGATGGGAATGCAGGATTTTAGGCGTCCCTTTTTTTCAAGAAATAAAAGTGTTGCTTGCTCCTACCAACATCTTTTCACACATTGGGGCCGTCTCCATCTCCGTCTCCCTGCTTCTGCATCTGGGCCTGCATCTTGGTAATCATCTCCTGCATTCGTCTCAACTGTGTGACACACCACATCCACACGTATGAGCACAACCGCAACAAAAATAAATGGAGTTGTTCATAGTTTTTAAATAGTGACCTGGAGGTGATGCTCTTTAAAAAAAGAATCGTTCAAAACAATGTTGGTATGTACGGTTAAATAAGAAAATAGGCACTAGTCTGGTTTGTGGATTCTATATAACCGGTTACAGAGAGCAGGTGGTTAATGGCTCTGTCCAAAATAATTAAATATTAAGTAAATACAGCCAGCTGATCTAAAGCACTGCATTAGTTACCCTAGCAAGAAAGGAAATAAGTATAATTCCCTACATGTGAAACTACTCTTTAATAAAACCTGTGAAATCCAGAAGGACTAGCCATGAATAGCGTATTTCCTTACAATAAGCCTAAAGTGATGGAATATCAGAAATAATTCACCTCAGCCTCCTTCTCCTGCAGGATCATATCCTTGTCCATTTCCTCCGGCTCCGGTCCATTTCTGCATCAACACAACTTTAGTCACTTTTGATGTCACACACACTACAGAATAGACATCTGATATTTCTGCAAAATCAATGCGGATTAAGTAAATAGTTATTGCAGTCGGGTTATAAATGTAAAGTCCCTTTGTGTGATGATTTCCAAAAAAGTATGACAGTCAGCTCTGAAGAGTTTACACGTCAAACTATTTTAGGTTGGAGTATTAGGCAAACATGACAAAAGCCACATAGAGAAAGTGAAGAACGGGTCAGTGGGTTAGTTTTAGAAGAGAAAAGTGGGCATCTAGAACAAATAACTACAAAGAAGAAGAAAGCGGGAAGCGCCCAGAGAGCAGCAGCAAGTGCGAGAGTCAGGGGAACAGGGTTACCTCCCCCAAATGAAAACAAACGGTACCTCCACAGTCCACCGCCTCCCTCATTGGACGGACTGTAAAACCACTGCTTTATCTTGGGTTGGCTTTTGAAGAAAGTCTAAAAGAATCTTTTTGATCTACATTGAGTGTTAAATGATGAAATATCTGCACTATGTTACATAACACACAGTAAGACCTGTTTGTGACTACAAATACTTAAACATGCCATTTAGCCGTGTAAAACCACAACCCACTAGACTACAGCATTAAGCTCACTCCTCCCTCACTACACGTGAACAGGCAAAAGGATAATGAGTTAGAGCTACTTTAGGATTCTAAAGAATGATATGAGTTCAACGTATGACTAACTGCAGGCACATGACCCAGAATTTGACCAGTCTTCCTTCTAAACAGCTGTTCTGCAGGCTTGGTTTCACTACTGTAGCATGCATCTGCCTGACTGCAGTAGTTCCTTTTATTTATTTTTTTCACACTATGTTTCCAATCAAAGGTTTGTTGTTTGAGGTGGGGGAGGTGCAGAGAAGCAAGCTGACGGACAAGTACGTACGCAGGAGAAAGAGGCAGAATGTAACCATGGGAGGACAACCTGCCACCCCGTTTAAGGCGCTCCGAGCGGAAGTTCTCGTAGTGGAGGTCCTGGGTCACTTCCTGTAGATCCTGCATGTGGGTTCTGCAGGGTTGTGGAAAAGTCACCATCCATAAATCATCCCACTCAGACATTTGGAGAACTACAGATTTTCGAAAAAAAAATAGTATCAGAATTTTGCCCCCTCCACCACTCACATTAGCATGATCCGCAACTTGAGGAAATCGTTGTGTTCAGGATTCTCCACCTCCACCACTCCCCAAGGGTACAGGCGGCCCCTCACCTTCTTCCCTTTGGCCTCAATCTGCTGGTTGGATCCCACCACTGCAAACGGGATGCTAGCCTGGAGACGAGGAGTAGCTTATAGGTCTGAGCTCTTGGTTCAATCACAAATATTAAAAGTAATCAAACTTAAAACAACTCCCTATTTATTAAACTGTAATGGAATTCTGTTATAAATAGTCCTCAATGAAAAACTGACATTCCTGTGGTAAAACTGCAACAACTTAACACCAACTCGTCACATAGTGATTAAGGCATAAAAAGTGTGGCAGAAAAAGGTAGGTTTAAGGGAAGGTTTACCTTGAGGATCTTGGTTTGCTCTTTGAAGTCCTCATCCTCATCAGACTCCGCATCAGGAAGGTGGTAAATCTTGATGCCATGTTCATCAATCTCATCCAGAATCTTAGAAAGGGGACCAGGACCAAACTTGGGTTATTAACGCATTTTATCCTCTGCTATGTCCTTTACATACGGTTAATGACAACCTTTTACTTTTTACTATTACGCAGTCAACACTTCCTGTCTGACTGGGGTTTATTTACCTTTTGTTTACGTAAGCTCGCTTCAATAAAGTACTTAATGTACAAACTGTATATTAATGCCCTGGGAGGGCAAAGCAGTGATCATGAGCACATTGTAGCTACTGCCATCATTAAACTGCAAAGGATTGTGAACAATGGGGGATTCTGTGGTCCTCACCCTGCGCTTGAGCCTCTCCCTCTCTCTGAGGGTGAGCGTGTCTGCCTTGGCGATGACAGGAACCACATTGACCTTATTGTGAATGGCCTTCATAAACTGAACATCCAGCGGTTTCAGCCTGGTAGGACAGGGCACAGACAAAAACCAGGATCAGAGAAAAGTGTGTGGGGGGGGGGGGAATCAAGCAAATATTTATTAAAAGTGTGAATAGAGCATAAAATATACACTTGGTTGACAATAAAGAATCTCTCGGCCGCTTTTACAAACTGAAAAGCCGTGTACGTATGCTAGTAGGTTATGCAGCACTCACCCATGGCCAAGCGGGGAAATAAAATAGAAGCAGCAGTGAACTCTATTGTCGACAATGTGCCTGCGATTTAGACCGCTCTCGTCATGGAGGTAGCGCTCAAACTGGTCATCGATGTAGCTGATAATGGTGCTGAAACTGAATTAGAGAAATATACGGCAGATTTTAAACATTGGTCACAAACTAATGCATGCTGGTATAATGGACAACTACTCAATACTAAAAACAGTTCTGATTATCCTTAATAATTAAAACATTCAAAAAAACAGTTACCAGTCTTGGCTATTGATGGCGTCTCCATATCCTGGCGTGTCGACCACAGTAAGACGGAGCTTCACTCCTCGCTCCTCAATTTCTACCGTTGATGCCTCGATCTGAACAGTCCTTTCTATCTTTTCTGTTCAAAGATGAAAAAAGTGCAAGAACTCTAACAACAGGCAAGGACAAAGCCATTTGACGATGATTCTTTTAAAACCAGATCTCACAAAGTGATAAAACCAGGATCCTTGAGTGTCTGTGTGTTACCTGCCGCTCCAGGGATGACCCTCTCAGGGTAAAGGTCAGTGAGAAACAGGCTGTTGATCAGGGTGGATTTTCCAAGTCCAGATTCACCTTTGGACAACAGAGTAATGCATCTTGCAGTCAATACTAGGATGAAGCAATATTACGCCGTTGCTTACAATTGGCTTAAGCTCAGTGAGGTTCTTAGTGCAAACCTCTGCTAGTGCCGAGTAGAACAAAGGAGATCCTCACTGTGCTACAGGAAACAAGACATCTGCCTGTGACGCAAAGTAGGCAATGCACGATACTAAATCTGACTTCAGTATTAATCTTTGCTTGAACAGCGTCGGGTGAATTTTTAGTCTCAGTCAAGAGTTACTGATGCTGAGGGATAAACAAACTTAAGCTTGTGTAGCTTAGTCCGGTATGCTGCTACTGTGGTTCGCACCAGAGCAATGACAAAATATTTACAGATGCCTTTACTACATTCTAAACTGCCAATTTAAAAGAATGCGTTGTATGGAAAATCTAAATCCCTATTATTTACAGTACAGCCTCAGTTGCATGTAGTAGAGATGTTTTTAGCCGGAAAAGTACCTACTCTTTAGGGTAAGCATAAAACGCGATGCATTCTAAAAACAACTAATTCATTTTCATATACAGATGTGGTTTCCATCCGTGGATTGAATCTGAAGCTCTCTATACACAACATAGAACACATATTTGATTAAAAGCCCAAGTCACACACAGTCGAAAAGCACTCAATGAGTATTCTTGCAATAGAGAGGAGAACAGGCCGTGTCCACCATGTGAATCAGTCCCTCGAGGCCCCTCGGGGCTCATTCCTCTCTGGTTTATTTTAAAGCAAAAGGATGAGCAGCATTCACAAGAGCTTCTCCCTTCCCCCTGACCAACAAGGAGGGCGGCTCACACAGTCACAGTGCTCACTTTCAGTGCTCAGAGTTTACGCTTCTCCTGACGCCAGCTGAGCAACTGCACTAATGAGACATCTGACATTTCCTACAGAACAAAAGCATACATCCACACTAAAATACAGTTATGGCAAAACAACTTGCTTTTTCTAAGCGTTCAAACCAAATTAACCATGGAGGTTGAAGAGTTGTAAAATGGCTATGTAGAAAGCCATTACAAAAAGACAGCATATGAAAACAACTGGAAATTTTGCTGGGCAGAGGCCAAATCCCATGGTACATTTTATCACAAAAACAAACTCACATGAGCCAAAGTAGCAAAACATATTCCTTCAGTGGCCATGTTCACTGTAGCTTTCTATCGTTAACCTCGTCATCGCTGAGGTACACCATCAATTTCAAAAACAAAAGAAGGCTTAGCAATGACACACTCACCTACAACCATCAACGTAAACTCAAATCCTTTCTTTACAGATTTGCGATGAACCTGATTAGGGAGGTTGGCAAATCCAACATACCCTGGGGTTTCAGGGTTGGTGAACTGGCCCTGCTGTAGAAAAGAAAAGAAAAGCACAACAGGAAAGTCATTGTTTGCTTTAAATCATGTTTGGTATTTAGGAGGGCTACAGTGACTCCTCTGCAGTCTATTTGCAGAAGAACTCACACTCTCCCCTCCAACTTTTAAAACCATTTCCTACACCGGTCATACGGATGAGAAGTAGGCCAATTGGATAACTTCTTAACACCCCCGTGGCAATGCTACAAAAAGTTGCTTCTTTTGTTTTCATTTTTTGCAACGCAAATGTATGAACCCGCTCCTCCCTAAATAGGAGTATGTGTCAAAAGGATAGTAAACAGCACACTGAACATATGGGAGAGAACCAGAATTTAGCAGGTGATGTTAGCATTTTGAACAACACCACTACGTGAGTAAAAGTGGAAAAGCACAAAATGATCCATTAATAACACACATGAGAATGCTTGGTTATAAAGGGTACTGGAATGCTTTTTTATAAAAAAGGACAGAAGAAGTTGGTGATTATGACAAAACAAAGTTTTAACTCCACGATCAGTCTAAAAGGACAACGCAGAAGAAGGAATCTGGAAATTTTACATACTGAATCTTTCAGTGGGAACATCTGGTTTCTGTTCAGAAACTCACCTTTATTTTGTCGGCCTGAGACATTTTTTGTCCTTGAAAACCTGAGAGAGAAAAAAAACTATCACATACTGAGAAACTTTTACTCAAAATGAGTGACAGTTCTGGCCTTTGAATGAAATGTGTGAAGGCACATTAGTTCAGGCCTGACTGTGAGAGAGACAGGATGTCTGGTTTGTGAGAGCGTTGTTTCTCACCACAAAAAAAAAGCTTTTCCTGCTATGACGTAAGGATTAGGCGTTAATGCTTTTAATCCCAAACGATATCATATGTGCACAACCCGTTTGCCTGTTGCTGTGTTATAGTTAATTACGTTTAGTTAGGTCGGTGTATAAAAATGAAACAATCCAAATGATTTAAAACGGTCTGAAACACAATCAATGCGTGTTGGGAAACGACTCAATCGCGATATAACGTTAAATCACAATGACTCAATATAAGAGGTTAGATGTTTACCGGCCGATTAAACAAATGCATGTGTCCAAACTAGTTTAAAACAACCACGTAACGTTAAACAACGTGACGTTACAGCGCCTGCTACCGTTTCCGTTACTGGAACGAGAATGGTTTGACGGTCATAAGCAATGGTTATCATAACGGTAAAAAAGTGGAAGTGAAATGTGCTACCGATATTAATAAAGCCTCGTTTTATGGTGATTCTAGTTCTCGTAAACTAGTCTAAAAGCGCCATTTAACCCGGCTAACAGCACTCGCTAGCAGCTCCGTAAAGAGAAGCTTAGCATAGCGTGAACTACTAACGTTAACTGCCGTTAGCCGAGTAGCTTCTGCAAGAAGGTGAACTTACACAGCTAATGTTAGCGCCATCAGTTTAACTGCGCTACCGCCATTAACACCGCGCAACGACAACTTGCGGATGAGTTTAATGAATAACGCGTGTTACCTTATAGACTCACCGAAGAAAGTGCTGCACAGATGTATTGGATGCAGAGAGACTAGCCAGCGATGAACAGTAGACTTGGCGGACACCTCAAATTCTTCAGATTCCGGTGTAGCGGCTTCCTTTGGCATACAGACCACAATGCACTGCGAGAGCAGCAGGGCCAACGCCACACACAACGAGTTCCCGGATGTTAACACCGAAGGTCAGGTCGCTTACACATTCGACAGAGCTGTGCTATCAGCCTTCACAAGCGCTTTCAAATACATTGATATGTTTTTAACAGACACGGCGGCTGGGTCTGGGTGCTATAGAAAATATCTAACGAGACAGGCTGCAGGCACCATATTGGACATGTCAATAGTGTCTCCATTTCTGCAGCTAATAATACTTTCATCCGTACCAAACTCAACTAGATTGGAAAAGAATATATACGTATATCTATGGAAGCCCTATGGAAGCCCATTTCCGCCACAAAAAAAAAAAAAGAAGGGTGAGAAAGTCGAAATTATGACTTAAGAAAGTCGAAATTATGACTTAAGAAAGTCGAAATTATGACTTAAGAAAGTCGAAATTATGACTTAAAAAGTCGAAATTATGACTTAAGATATGCGCATGCGCAGCTTCCAAAGGTCAAACGTTTTTCTAGCCACTGACTATGTGCAATTATTTGACAAGTACAAAAAACAGTCGCAAAGCCTCTAAGCTTCAGTAGCCGATGGCGTAAGGCATCCGTCCTGGATATGTTGTTATTTTGCTCGACATGGTTCGAATCCAGGTTGTGGCGATCTTTCATTAATATATATTTTCTTGAATTACTTTCTTAAATGTCTGTGATGCACGTCACTGTATGACCGTCTGAACATAAAATCCTCTTATGTCCAAATGTTTCGGTGGTTCCAGGCTGCAGCCTCGCGAAAAAAGTATCGATACACATGTTTGGAAGTGTTCCATGATACGCCACCAAACCAGTTGTCTTGGCTCACCCTGAACCAAAAGGTTTTCTTGCCACTGACGATGTGCAACTTAATAAGACGTATTGAAATCAGCAGCGGAACCGGACAGCTCGGTTGGCCGACGGCGTAGCGCCGCTGTCTTATAAAGTGTTTCTGCTTTGCTCGACTGCATGGGTCGAATCCAGGTTGCGGCGATCTTTTAATAAATGTATGTTCTGTATTTCTTTATACGTGGCAGTGATGTAGTGCTCACTTATACAATCGTAATCGCTGCATTGGATATGGGATGCATTTTGAACATTTTCAGCAATATGTTTGCGAATGTGTGACGGATCAGGTGACCGAGGCAGACAACATCTGCCGCTGTCGGGGCAAAACAAACACGCACGCGTAGCCAAACCAGTAGGTTCAAAAACCAGTAGCTATGTTGATGTTGCTGTAACGTCATCCCCCTTTGAGGAATACAGAAAACACATCGCTGATTACTAACAGTATTAATTTCCGTGTATGAATCAACATCACAAAGGATAGCGTATACATTGCAAAACCAGCGACGTTGTGACCGCGTCACGGAAGCTGCGCATGCGCATATCGCTTATCTCATAATTTCGACTTTTTAAGTCATAATTTCGACTTTCTTAAGTCATAATTTCGACTTTCTTAAGTCATAAA
Source organism: Pungitius pungitius (assembly GCF_949316345.1). Classification (NCBI taxonomy): domain Eukaryota; kingdom Metazoa; phylum Chordata; class Actinopteri; order Perciformes; family Gasterosteidae; genus Pungitius; species Pungitius pungitius. Next base: position 8,566,425 of record NC_084914.1, read on the forward strand.
TTCGACTTTTTAAGTCATAATTTCGACTTTCTTAAGTCATAATTTCGACTTTCTTAAGTCATAAATTCGACTTTTTAAGTCATAATTTCGACTTTCTTAAGTCATAATTTCGACTTTCTTAAGTCATAATTTCGACTTTTTAAGTCATAATTTCGACTTTCTAACCCTTCTTTTTTTTTTTTGTGGCGGAAATGGGCTTCCATACTTCCATACTAAACCGTCTAAAACCAGTATTAAACTGCCTTAACCAGCACTGCCTTAACCAAAGCTTCAGTGAATGGCACTTTTTTATGTTTTAACTTAGTAATAATATTTAATGGGAAGTGTTTTCTAAAGCGTAAAGGCGTTTTGACAACTGCTGTACCTTAGATGGAAAGAAAATGAGAATGACAAACAAGTATTTATAATCCGTAATTCGACAATTAGGCATGCGGCTCGTTGGTCTAGGGGTATGATTCTCGCTTTGGGTGCGAGAGGTCCCGGGTTCAAATCCCGGACGAGCCCACTCTGTTTTATTTTATTTGACTCTTCTTGTCAGGATTTATTTTGCTCCTGTCATATGTGCAGTATGTCGTAAATAAAGTGTTGCAGAAATAGACTCAGGGATTTGACTACTCCTAACGACAAGACGCAGAAAGAAATGCAAAATAGAGAGCACTATACTGATCTCTAGTGGACTTTTGTAGCTCTACATATAGGGCTTTCTTTTCTTTTCCTTATCATTATGCAATTATTATATATAAATTAAAACTTGTACAGTGGCCCATTTTTTGACAAAAAAGGATGTGTGTATAGCCATATTTATGGTTAATCCCAATATAAGAAGTAAGGCGGATAAAAGAAAGTGGTTTATGCACAGGGACACCTCTTTCCGTTCCGTTCTCTACACATTACTAAGGGGAAAGCGATCATCACAATACCACAGACTGTAAAACCTGCACACATTTGCTTGAGGTCTAAATTATATTACTTATTCTGCACATGGTTCCACTCCAGCAGCGCAGAAGGAGCATCATACTTTTTAAACATATCCTTTTAATGCCTTTCTGTCTTCACCCAGTAAGGGCTTATCTGAGCTTGCTGTTGTGCCAGCATCTGTGCTCCCCTCCCTTCACTCGGGCTCAGGACAGCCAGTGCCCTGCTTAACACGAGTCAGGAGATATCTCAGTAAATACCACTCTTTCCCTCACTGTTACAGCGAGCATATCATCGCCACAGGAGCTACACTATTTCCATTATTGCACTAAGCCTCTTAGTGGCACCACGCAGTGTGGCTTCCCATCATTCAATGTGTATGTTTCTTTATATTTGAAATGCCTCCTGCTGTATCACCCTGATGTGGCAATGAATTTCATGAATGAGAATGAAAGTTGCTGCATGATAATTTAACAGATTCTTTATAAGAATGCTGGACTGCAAGGTGTATGAGACAATACATGCGTTTTACAACTTTTCATGTCATGTGTTATGTCCTTTATACAATATGTATGCTGACAAAAGCTGATGGAGTGAATGTGAATTGATTACATATGACACTTTCTAATGTTAGCTAAAAGATGCGTGGCGCCATTTAGCTAACGTTAGTGTTGCCCAGTACTGAAAGCAAACTGTTGGCGAGATGGCAAGGCCCGTACGAAGTCAGAAGGAAACTTGGGCCGACCTCCTATGAAATTTCCAAGTCAGGCAAAGACAGTCCAGGACGAATTCTGCATATTAACCTCCTTAAACAATGGATTCCTCGTCCTGATCAAATTGCACAGAGCCTAATGATTAGGCGGGTGGAGGAAGAAGAGGAAATGGATGACCAATACTTTCCCCAGCCAGCTCTAGGAGATGTTCAGCTGAATCACTTGTCACCCCAGCGGCAACTTGAGGTGAGGGCCTTGAGGTGAGGGTTTTTTCAGAATATCCCGGGCTCACAACTGAAATTGAACATGACATAGAGTTGAAGCCGGATGCTGTTGTGAGGAGAAGGAGCAATCGAGTCCCAGAACGTCTCCAAGAATCACTAAAGAAGGAGGTGGATTTTATGCTGAGGCTGGAGATCATAGAGCCATTTTAAGATTTTCGGCGTGTTCAAAGATTGGAAGCCCGGTTGGGGATATATTTAGCACAAATTCAGCCAAAAAACTTCTCTCGTTCTGGTAAATGTATTTGTCAGATCACAGGTCAAGTAAAAGCGCTGCATTTGCAAAGGCAGGAGCAATTCTGCCGGCCCGCAGACCGAAAGAACAACTAACTAAAATCAGAAAGAACATCATGTTTTATAATCCTTGTAAGACAGAAAAACAAAGATTTCTATTGGCCCTAAACTGGTGCTGAGGGGGAGCAGGTTCTTCCCCCACCACACAAGACGCAGTCACATACGATTTAAGGGTCTTCTAATCGTAATGTAGACAAAACGACCAAATCAAATATTTAGTTGGCAATAATACTCTGTTTACTTTTCATCAAAACATTTATTTGAGTTACAGTGCATCACTGACTGGTTGACGTGCACACAATCGAGTTAGTGTTGTGCAGTATTCACCTTGATTGATGTTTCGTTTCTTTGAGTTTAAGTTGTCACTGTGTTGCTGAGGAGTGGAGGACTGGAGCTTCAGATGATCGGCTGGTTCTGTTGGGGTCGTGAATTGAGGGCCGGTGTAACTTTAGTTCAGCTTGCCGCTACCAACCAACAGATTCATTGTGGGGTGGAGTTGAATGGGTTGTGTTGCTATATTATTTCCTAATTTCTTGTTCCATTTCTTAGATTTTAGACTTACATGTGCGGCTTCCCTTTCACGCCGGTCCGGCTGATCTGGGCCCAGTTGTTTCACTTCTAGTTTCAAACGGATCTTTGAGGAGAGAATGTACCGAGTTAGGCACTGGTCTTGTTGGGACACTGCTCGCCATGTCGCTAAATGGGCCCGTTGCGAGACTCGCCACGTAGGGCAGCGAAGAGCTGGCCCAAATCTCAATGTATTTTTATAACGTCCCTCGTTAACTTTATCAGTGACTCTCCTTCTTAGACCCTCCGCCTCTGGGACCCGGTCCGAGCTGAAACAGCTGATACTTGCAAACAAGCGGAGAGGGGGACCAGGAAAAGCATGTATTTTGCGCAGATCTTAATTTACAAATATTACCAGGTATAAAATCCATGTTTCAAAAACACAGACTATTTGCAAAATATATATTTTTTATATAAAATCATTTCTGTGTCAGTGTCTCACTTCATCGCAGCACATCATATCGCCCCAGTGATCAGGCTAAAAGGCCCTGAGTTCATCTGCTTTGTTATTATTGACAGGGTTATAAATCTTAGGTAGAAATCCTAAACCATAGCATGCATTTTTTTAAAGTAGTGATACTCATTAAGGTTCAGTTTCCTCATCCCTACATCACCACACCATCATCAACCCCATAACCAGTCTGTTAAAAAAGCAGCCGCCTGCTTAGCCGGCACCTTTCACTTTTTAAGCAGGACTTAATTTACTGCTGGACATTTTAAATCTCCTGCCTCTGTGGCACCGAGTCACTGACAAATGCAATGGTTGCAAATGTATCTCATTGACTGCTGACTCGGTTGTATTACAAGCTGGATGATATGGGCTGCCACAGAAATGTAGTCCTCGGGTTTATCCTCAGATGTTGGAGGAAGTGTATTAATTTAGATGGGGCCTTATGAAAAGTGTTCTGGCAGGCAGCAGATCTCCCCCCCTCCCCCCCCTCTCTCTCTCTCTGAAGCTATCTGCCACAGAGCCAAGTATATTGCACCATCAATGTGTCAGTGGGAAAGCTATTAAAACCGCTTTACTTTTCCTAAGTATCATGAGAATAAGCAAAAGATTTAGTGAAATCCCCCCAAGAGCACAGAAAATCGTGAGGATTTTCCCCCTGAAATGTTTCCTAATGGACTGCTCAGAAGTGTCAAAAACTTGTTAGACTTCAGGGTAGTTTGGGGATTTCTAAGCATTTACTTGATGCTGAAATGACAGAATTTGAAGTATAAAAGCCACTGAACTCACCCACATAATTAAATGGAAACTGGTAAAATATGTTACAAGTCTTATGCTAAAAGAGTGATTATTATTTGAAGTAATGAGCGCAAAGCATGCCTTTTGCAGCGGAGTAAAGGAGGACAGTCAAACATGCTTTCACACAAATGCTTGAACAAAGGATCTCGGTTACTCCCATTTCAACCCTGGTTCTTATCTCAACTTGGTTTGCAATATTTCATACCTGCCATTGAGGATGGCCTTCACATGTGTACAAAAGCGGGGAGGCAGGACTCGTACACAGAGTGTCAAGGTTTCCAATGGGTGCTCTTTATTCCAAACAAGACAAGGTGCTCCAACAGCAGGTAGGCTAGACATTAACAATGACGCAACAAGGGACCACAGGCACACAGGGCTTAAATACACTAGGGAGGTGGAGGTGATTGGACACAGGTGGAAACAATCAGGCAATCACAGGACAAGGCAGGAAGTGAAGCTAACCCAGGGACACAAGAGACATGAAACTACAAAATAAAACAGGAAGAGGAACCAAACCGTGACAGTTTTATTTCTGTACTTTAAGCAACTTTTTGAAATTAATTTCTGCATGCTTTCTGCATTCCAACGCATTTTCAGCAGGAAATGCATTTTCTAGTTCCGAAATCTTATTCTATTTCTTTTGTTGCACGCTAAAACTCCTTCACACTTTCAGCTACTAAAACCGTTCAAATATTAAAATGTTCAGCTCATTCAGGAGAGGGGTGCTATCTAGCTTTTCAATTTAAGCTTTTATTATTTCTGTATTTTTTCAAATTCATATAAGCTTCTCCCATTTCTGTTTTTTTGCAATTCTTTCAAGTTCATTTCAGCTTTTCTTATTCCTGTATTTTCAGCATTTTTTTAATTTATTGCAGCTTTTCCTATTTCTATTCTTTCAGCAATGTTTAAGCAACTTTCTGAAATGAATTAGCAGGAAATGCATTTTCTAGTTATCAATAAAATGTTGTGTTTCAAAACACTTAATCTAAAATGTTACATGCATGTGTTTCTGCATGTCTGGGTCAACTAACCCTGACCTTTCCTTTTGTCACTACTGTTGTGTGGGTCTATTTCCTGGTGCATTATTTTAAATAAATATTTAACTGTAAGGCTATGGAGCCTAACGAGAGGATATTTCCTTCACAGAGATAGAGACTTAGTTAGAAGCACAATTTGTAGTCATCAAACGCCCATCACAATTTTTCAAAGCCCAAAGTGACGTTCATTTCTTTCTTCTTCATTCTTGTTCATTTTTTTTGTCATAGCGATCAAGATACTACTCAAGGTCTAAGGAAAGCAGCACATCTTTTATAGTTGGGAGGCTGGAACCAGGTAATATTTGGCATCTGTGCCTAAAAAATTGCAACTGAATAATTATGAAGCTCCGTTTCTCTTGAAGGACTAATCATCCGAAATATCCTGCAGCAGCTTCTCCCTCCACAGCCAAAGGCAACGGTTGATATGCATTTTTAGTTTATTCACAATATTATCTACCCTATTGACAACATTAAACTCCCTAAAAAACCTCTTAACTAAAGAAGCAGCATCTCTAAACAATGCTGCCATTCAGAGAAATAAAGAACACACATTGTCAGCTCTGTCTGCAAGGGTTCAGTTAATGAAAACAACCAATTAGTGAGGAAAATCAGCATTTTCCTCTCCAGCGTGGAGTTGACTTGTTTGATTGTTTCCTTGTCAGACTTTGGCGGAGTCCCCCGGCCCGAGCGCCCCGCCCGCCTCTCTGTGTCGCCTTTCATTCCCTTTTCACCCCCAGGTCTTTCTGTACCTGTCAATTTCTTTCTGCAGCGTGACTCCTTAATCCACCTGAGTGCATGGAGGACAGTTTTGACATAAGAAGAAAAGATAGAGTCCTAAGGAGAGGACCAGTATCTTTGGAGCCCGGGGGATAACCGGATTATGACAGACATTTTGTGCTGTTGGCAGTTTTTCCTATTACCCATTTTTTTCCTTCTCCCTCTCATCTCTCCAGAGTTTAAACGCTGCCCTTTAGAAGTCACACCACACTGACGAGTACACACAAAACACATATACTCTCCGTGTTGAAGCCTTGAGCTGAATAAAAATCTTGACAGATGACGGTAAGTTTGCCACCAATAGATTTCTGGCCTTGCCGATGCACTCGTGTTGTCGTCCTCGGACGGCTTCTCCTGGCCCACGTCTGGAAAAAACGCTCTGAACATGGTTTCACTGTGAAGGTAATCATTGTCTCCGCGTGGCGGCATGTGCCTCCCGAGTTCCGAGGCCTGAACCTACAGCACGGCTGATAACAGCACAGCATCCGAGTAGACGGATCAACTGCCCGACCCCCCGCTGCCAATCACTTTATCCCTCCAGCCCGTCTGCTCCGGCCCCGGAGAATACCGCTCCCTGAAAACGTCTTATCATCTCCACCACTGATGCAGTGGGCACCAGCGGATCTTTTATGTCCATTTATTTTGCCTTTGAAGAGGCCTGCGGTGCCTTTGGTTGTGGGAGGTAAATTAAATAAAGGCCTCCTGCTTGCTGGTGCCCTGATAGCAAAGTTTATCGCCACTACCAAGACCTTATCCCAGAGCTTCAACCAACCGCCACAGGTCTGTCCAGAGGGAAACGCATCATGCTTCTGTCATGGTAATAATCCCGTTTGCAGGAGCCATTTCAGGCGCCTAAAGCTTCCTTCTTGTAAATTAGCTTCCTGAGTCTATACACTCCAATTCCAGTTGTTACCTACAAGCTCCTAATTTCCGTGAGTTGCAGCGCACGTGCTGAGCATGATTCATGGTGAAGTTATGCTCAGGCTTTTCTCCACCAATGTCATTTCAATAACAGACGAGAGGTGTATTTTTGATCAGATAAGGAATAATTATGAAAACTGCAACAACCAATGAGTCGCCCATAGGCCAGTAGCTATGATTAATATTGATTTTGTAGAGGGGAGGGAGAGGTGAGCCGTTTGTATACATATTGATATATCAGAAAACCGCATGGCATCATGGGAAATCATTTGAATAATTACTTTTGATGAAAGGTTTTAACAAGTAGGAATACAAATATTGGGAGTGATTTTGCAAAAAAAGGCCCAGGGATTACCTTTTTCATTTAACAATAGTAGTAGTAAAGAGTGTTGTATGCAGGGTTTCATTCATTTTACAGTCTACAATTAAATCTACAATTTTTTGGTTATATCTTCTTATGAACCTGTAACATTTTGTGTCTTTTTCATTTCACAGAAAGATGAAATTCCCAAACTAATTGTGAGGTCGCTCTGGTCTGGTTGTGGTTTTAATAAAACGTGTATAAAATATAGTGGAACAATTCCATAACAACATTCAAAGCTTTCCTTTTACGAGGTGTTTAGAACCTGTGACTTCAGAATTTGCAGCAGTGCAAAACAACTTCTGTGTTTTACTCCCCTGACAGAATCTTGTAATTCACAGTTCTCGCGTGTATTGTGCAGCAGATTACTTTCAATTTATTATTTATTATTTCACCGTTCCACTGCTTGAATTTGCCTCAGGAGACATTTGGAGCGACTAAATATGGGAGGAGAGGGTGAGCCCTTTAGAAATGTTGTACAGTCACTTTTTGTGAGGGGATTACAGTGCTCTCTCTCATTCCCATTGGCTTGGCCCGCCGTGACACTGGTGTGGTGATGAGTTGCTGGCATGCTGAGCATCATCCATAACAAGCTTCCAACTTGGTCCTCTGCGACTCCCAGTCTGGCTTCGCTCTTCCAGCATTTTACCTTGCTACTTCGTGCAGAAGCTTCCGTCTATTTGGGATTATTTTCTTGCCATAGAGACAGGACAGATATTTCTTACAACTTTTCCTTTTTACGCACGAGACGAGCATGAGCTTCAGGGAGAGGTGACTTAGTTCGAAGTAAATTAATGCTTAAACGTCTGACATGGCAAAACCTTTAGATCACATCAAACGACCCATGAACGCTTTCATGGTGTGGTCCAGAGGCCAGAGGAGGAAAATGGCCCAGGAGCACCCAAAGATGCACAACTCTGAAATCAGCAAGAGACTCGGCGCGGAGTGGAAGCTGCTGCCCGACTCCGACAAGCGTCCGTACATCGACGAGGCCAAGAGGCTGCGGGCTCAGCACATGAAGGAGCACCCGGACTACAAGTACAGACCCCGGCGCAAACCCAAGAGCCTCCTCAAGAGGGAACACTTTGTGTTCCCGCTACCGTCGTTACTCGGGGACGCAGCGGAGCACTGGAAGGGATTCTCCGTGGACTCCTTTCTGGTCCCCGGGGATAAAGCCAGAGCGTTCCTCGCCCCCGTCCCGTCCCCATCTTCCTTCTCGCTGCTGGAGCCGGTGGCGCAGTTCAGCCCGGCAGCTGTGCAGCGGATGGCGGAGATGCCGCACGCCGTGGCCGCCGGCGCGCTGCCCTACGGCGCGCACGCGTTTGGATACCAGACTGGAGGGATCGGGGGTCTGGCTTGCCACGGACAGCACGCCCACACCCACACTCACCCGTCAGCCTCCGGCCCGGGGTACGCGGTGCCGTGTAACTGTAGCGCCTGGTCTGCGGCCAGTTTGCAGCCCCAGGTGGCCTATATCCTCTTCCCCGGAGGGAGGACCAAGAGCGGCATTGACTCGTACACTTCACCCAGCTCTAGTGTGTGAGGGACTGGATATTTGGGACTAAAGCAAAAATAAATGCGCTATAATACATACAATTATCATCTTACAAATATTCCAGCAAAAGTGGATATTGTGCTTGTTCCAGCAGATATCGAGTCCGTTCAAAATCTACTGAGCACAAACAAACACTCAAGTTGCTAAATTAATGCTGGTTGTTCCATATTAATTCAGAGCAAAAATGCTATTTTGTTACAAAAAAAGAAATCCAAAGCAATTTAAAAAATGAAATGCACGATGCTCACGCAGATGATAATAGGAAAGCCTGAAGAGACCCATGTGTTTTTTATTTATTCATTTAACCCTACAGGTCATAACTCATAGACCTTCAATCTTATGTTTGGACAGAAACACTTGTTTGTTCTATTAAATCTGTCTCATTATGAAGGCCTGTTATTTCATTTTAGAACTTTTATTATTGTAGTGTAGATAAGACATTTTTACATAAAACCCATAAACCCATAAAACATTGTTTAAAAATGTGAGTTTTTCTTTGAAGCTGGACAAGAAATGTGTGAGTTAGAAACATCTTATAAGAGGCAACGTCAATTTTGGATAATAAGTCATATGATTTGAACGAGATTACCGTTTTGGGGGTAATCTGTTATTTCTTGCATTATTTTAATGTTTACTGCAGTTATGTAATTGATTGGATATACTTTTATGTCAAACATCATTTGTAATGATAACTTGGGCAAGTATGTTTTATTTAACGTTTCTTAACCCCTCAGGTTAAACATCTTCACCCAACTGACCATCAAAACAAAGTTAAAATGTAGTCCCATAACGTTTGAGGTCCTTTGTATGAGTTTCGTTGTGTGTCCGTGTTTGTGGGAGCGAGAGTGAGGCTCATGATAAGAGAAGAATAGAAACTTCTCTCCAGTTGTTGACAGAGTGATAAGGTGAAACGTTGAATCATAGAAATCGTATGAGCTGTTTGTTTCAAAGTTTGTAAGAGGCAACGAGTCCTCACCCGGAAACCACCAAGCCTTGTTCTCTGTGTCGATTCACTATGTGATGCAGAATAATTAAAGATGAAGGACTGGACCCCTGATGCTGCATCAGTGTATTGGGTAATTTGTTTGATTTTACACAATAAAATAAATACTGCAACCTAAAAGCACAACAAAAATCAACAACCGGCAAAGTGGCCTTAATTAAAAGTCAAGTGGGGTCAAATCAGGAGATCGCTAAGAAGATAAAGTTCTTTGAGTGAGAATTAAAGTTTTCTCGAGCCAAACGAGACCCATTCATGAATTCACAGGCCCGTTGGACGCAGCTGTGTGGATGAGCATGTCCTCTGGCCCTCATGTGGAAGAGAAAAAGCTTTTATTTTACTGGTTTCTCACACCTGAGGCCTCATATGAGCGAAAGAAAACATCCCCTCCCTGGCAGTCTATTACATTTAGGGAGTGAAAGACTCTCGGCTGGTTTTCCTTTGTGCCGCATCATTTTCTCAGTGTGTGATGGCGTTGCCATGGCAAAGTGCTGCATAATACCCTCACTGACCAACGGTTGGACATTTACCTGAAGCCCTGAAGTGGAGTCAGTGAATCAGCGTCCCGTATTTACATTCAAACTGTTGGTTCTCGTTCAGGTGCCAGGTGCGAGTATCACCGGTGTGTCCAACCCACTTAGCACAAGGTAGCCCCACCCACCCACGCCGCTGTGTCACCCAAACCGCCTCCACCCAACGCCACCATCACTACAAGGCATCACTGCGCCCGTTCTCATTCTCTGCCCACACCTGCTCACCTTTGCTTAAACTCATTTAAATACGCAGCTACACTTTAAGTCTTTCTCTATTTAAACTCGGCAAAAAAGACCCTACACACACACACACACACACTGTGCCTCTCTTATATTGCCCAACTTCTGACGGTGGAAACAACGATGGCGCCTTCAGTCCTGCAGAATGGTGGATTCATTTTGGGTTTGGTTGGCGCTGCAGCCCTCATCGCAGCGACTGTCATGAACCAATGGAGCGTCAAGGACCGGGAGGGGGATGTTGTGACGTCCGTTTACACCTACAAGGGTCTGTGGCAGGACTGTGAGACCACTTCCTCCGGACTCACCGAGTGCCGCCCGCTCTACGGCCTCCTGGGCTTCTCAGGTAGGACGAGACCAATGACTTACATCCAGACAAGTTTTAGTCAGTGGCTGCTCAAACCATTACAAGCCGCGTCTTACCCTTCTTTTAAGGAAATAAAAAAAGCCTGCGTGCACCTATTTCTACTCTTAAAAGCCATAATCGGCTTCTCACATGATCAATGATGAGTGAATAAGTTTAAGGTTAGTCATGACCAAGTAGTCAAGTATCAGAGTCACAAGGAAATTCTCTTATTACTTGTCAAAAGCCAAGAAAACTTAAATAGGTCTTTTCAAATGAAAAGGCTGGAGGTTTGCTTCATGTTCAAGTGACATGAACGTTTTTCTCCTCTGCGCCTCTTTAACGCCACGTATTTGTGGAATGTTGTGTTAGACAAAAAGGCCGGTTTGTTTCGAAACCCGCAGGAACCAACTATGACTCTTAAAATGAGGTACAAGGATACTTTGGATGATTCTTCCTGAGTTTAACTGTCACTCAAATGTACCAAGTTGTTCCGATGAACTTGAAAACAAATTAAACAAATAAATATTCACAAATGGATGATACAGTCTTCATATCTTTTGTAGCCAATTCAAAGGGAAGGGGAGATACAAGGAATTTAATGTTTTCATAAAATAGATTGAAACTATAAAATAATTTGTTGAATGTGCTGAAAGGAAAAAACAGATCATTTTCTATTTCTCACTATTTAGTGTACCTTTTTTTTCCATTATTATAATTATCTATATTAAAGAGAATATTTCTGAATATGTTTTCTTCTTGGTTTCTGTCCTTATATTAACTGTAGTTACTGCGTCGAGCCCACTGCTATCGGTATTTGCATTAGCACCAGTTCCTTCTTCTGGCTGTGAGACTTCGTCACCACAGTTATCAGAAACAGAGCAAACAATGAGCGACGGGCCGGTTCCTGCAGCTCGCCCAATGTGGGAGAACACAGGGGGCATTATCAGATTAAACACGCGTGGTCACATCACCGTCTCCTGAGGGCGTAAATACTTTATTATCACACACGTGATTCACGTGATGCAGAATTATTGTGAGACATGATGAACTTGTGTCCACCAGGTGTGTTCCAGGCCGTGCGAGCCCTGATGATCGTGGGTGTGGTGCTGGGCGTCCTCGCAGCGGTGATATCAGTTTTCTCCCTGACCTGCCTCACTATGAACAGCATGGCAGACACCACCAAGGCGAAGATGAGCCTCACCGCCGGCATCATGTTCATCATCGGCGGTAGGGTTACTAATAACAGAAATGTGGAGAACACAAGGCTTTCTCTTCATTTTCGTTGACCCCTGCGGTTGACCACAGAGCTCTTTACCATGTGACTCTACACTCCTCTCAGGTGTGTGTGGCATCGCAGGAGCTTCCATCTACGCCAATCAGATCGTAGCCAGTTTCAGGATTTCCAGCAACCTAAACTACGGAGGAGGAGGAGGAGGATTCGGGGGCAACATGCAGGGAGGGCTGGGAGGGATGGGTGGAGGGATGCCCAGGTAAGCCTTAAGGATACTGGGTTTTTATATTCTCCACATTATTTGCGTGCTGGACTTCCATCCTAACTGGTTTGGTTTTGCAGATACACTTTTGGCCCTGCACTGTTTGTGGCCTGGATAGGAGGGGGCGTCCTGCTCATTGGGGGTGTCCTCAAGTCACTGGCTTTCAAGGGGATGCTGAAAGATGAGAGATCCCAGTGAGTTAAGCTTTTGTTGCTCTGTGGACAGAATGTCTTTTTACTTCTATTAATCTCAACTCTCGCCTGTTGCTTTTCAGTTACCCGGGGGTCGCTTACAAACCTCAGTCCCGCACCAAGACCGATCAGCATTCAGAGGACGGCAGGAAAGACAAGGATTATGTGTAACTTCCACGCACAGCTGTGTGTACAATTTGTTTGCTAAGGTGCGTGCTGTTAGATGTTCACATGCAGCATGCTTTTGTGTCGTTTCTTGCTTCAGGTGGCTTGTGATGGGAGTTAATATTGTCTCACATTGTATCAGGAGTCCAACATGTGTTTTCACACACACATTTCCATGGTTACCAGATTTGCAAAAAATCCTTTATGTAATTGAAGCTTTTTCTTTTGTACTTGAGTAAAATCATTAAATTATGTTGAAACACCGTGCTGTGATAAAGTATTTGTCCCCACCCTGGTTTCTTATTGTTTTGCAAATAAGTCAGACCTTAATTTTTCATTTAATTACCTAAATCTTTCAGATCAAATGTTGAGTTTTAGTGTATCGGGACAGCAATGAGCTGCAATGCTGTTCAGGCCACAAGATGTCAGTAGATCCGTGTGTGATGCTTTAAATGAGATCAATGATGACACTGGAGTAACAGAGACTATTTGTGTTTAATGCACTTCATTTCCATTAGACAAAATGACAGAAAAACCTTCAAGCATCCACAATAAATCCAGTTTCTCTTCAAAAGCAGAAGATACCAAAAAACACAAATTTACATCAGACCTCACAACCCAACACTGGTTTACTGTGAGGTCTTCACTAACGTGTGCTTCAGCAAGACGTCTGCGTTAGAAGAGCAACTAGAATACATTCTTACCACAAATCCTGTTGGTCAAAGTCGTGCACAATACATATCAATACATATTTAAAAAAAGAAGAAAAAAAATCACGATGCAAGAATATCAGACTTCAGAAGGTGATTTTAAACTCCCACCGGCAGTGGAACGAAACTGCTCATGATTTGCATTATTGTTTTTCTAATCTAATTGACCCGTTTTGATCAATGATTACTCATGATTATTTAGAGTGTGTCTGAAATGATGTCTTCCACACGTTATTTGGTAAAATCCAGACAAGAAATTTTCCCATACAAAAACCGTCAGTGTTTTAGCAACCATTTTCAAGGCCAGGTTGGTACAAATTGGTAAATAACACAAGGGTTAGAATACATTCAAATAAAGTACTAATAATAAAAATAAACAGCCCCTCATTGTCTCCATCCATGCAGATAGTTTTTGTTATCGTTTAAAGATCGGACTCCTGAGATTTCTGCCACAGCCTAAATAAAATGGAGCTTAGAGGAGTTGTGTTTGTGGGGCTGGACTCATTGGGAAAACTTATTCAGCATTTCAGATTACTCAGAGAGTCGACAGTAAGTGGTTGTGGTGGTTCAGCGACAGCAACACAAGTTCTAGTTTTAAATGTTATTTTTCAGTGCATCCAGCAACACAAACAAAACTCCCATTTACTTGAAGGTGGATGCAGATATTTAAGGGCACATAAAACAGAACATTTGCATGGCTACATACAAACAGAGGCATTGTAATTTGGGTGAAAAGACACTAACTAAAAAAAAAAAAAAATAGAAAAAAAAATTATATTGTTTCTATATCCGGTCTAATTTCTCGCTGAGGAACTCCTCCACGCTGTCTGTGTTCCACTTGAGGATGCTGAGTTCTTCAGCAATGTTCCCGTTATCGTCCAAAAGCTTTAGTACCGGATCGGAGCCTCTGACGTACTAAAGCGTGGGAGAAGGCGAGTGGGTAGGAGAGAAAAACCGGAGGCGTGTTAGGAAGGCAGGTTTCCCCTCAATACTAATGAAAGACATTCAATGTGGGAGTCATCTGATCAACATAATCTAATTGCACTTTTTCCCCCCGACGAAACTTAATGTGCGTGTAATTGTGAGAATATATCAATTCTGTCTCTTTACCTTGATCTGAAGACCTTTGAACATCTTTGGCTTGTCACTCCTGACAAAAGCTAAGGAGATAAGAACACAGTGAGGCAAATATCAGGCGATGAATCAGTCAATTAGCCTTTAAATTTTAGTACAGAGGTCTGTAAATAGTGACAACTGTAAAACCTCCCGGGAATGCGGCAGGGACAGTTGAGAACACAGACTGGCTACAGCTGGAGTAAACAAACGGCAGCCAGATGGCCCACACGGGGCTCCGGACATTTGCTTCCACACTAAAGAGAGCTGCAGCAACTCCCAACAATGGCATGAATTAGCCAAATGTTACTCTATGCAGAGATGGGGGGTCTCCTCCAAAGACAAACAGGGTATATATAAACCTATTGTCCTTTTAGACCACCTGCTGCAAAAAGGACACGCGCCACACACATTCCCATTGATCAACACACAGAAACAGAGACAGAGCTGCTACCGTTTAAAACAAGCCAATACATAGAAGCGTGTAATCACCTCTGAGCAAACAACTTACCTTGGACTTGAGGGAACCTCCCCAGCTTTCATCCACACACCTCAAGGATGGCCCCAGCGTAGAGCTGTGAAAAGAGAGACACACAACGTCACACCAGGCACTCGCCCTGCTGGTGGCCCGGAGGAGTAATTTGATTGAGGCACAGATTCATAAAGGCGACTCCTCGGGGGTCAATATACTGAGTCTGTGCATATGGAGCAGGGCTGATGGATGGCAGCGTGTGCAGGGCTCACTTGTAATCAAACCTCCAGCCCCCAATACACAATACATTACAGGCAATTGGAGGGTGACAGCAGTATTTCAAGACCATGCTCCATTTGCCGTTTAAAGGGGGAGAGAGAGAGAGAGAGAGAGAGAGGTAAATGACCCGGTTTGCTGGTTCACACGGCAAATTAAATTACCTATGCGAAGCTAAGTTCCCATCACGTTCCTTGGGGCTTTCTGTAAAGAATCAAACACTGCTGAAATTACATTTTGGTGTTTTATTTAACCACACATTGCAGAGGCCTGTTCGACAGCACATTAACATTTGTAATGCCAGTCAAGATCAAAAGCGAAGGCTGACAATACTATACATTTTGTTACAGCCGTCATGAAAACAACATGACTTTTCTGGTGGGCGGCTCACCGGATCAAACCCGTTTTGTAATGAAGATTTGAATATTAAAAAGGAAATAGAAATTAAATTTCTAAAGAAGCTAGGTACCGCAGTTTTTCCAGGAAGAAATAGTGAGACTATTTTTAGCAACAGAGCTATTGTGCAGAGCTGCAAAGACAATACCAAGAGACATTATTATTGTTTTTTTAAACCGATGTTAAAATAGGTTCACCTTCAGCTCAAAAGTCCTCCAATTACAATCAGATTTATTCTGGCTGTACAAACATTAATGTTATACAAAACACGCTTTGGCCCAGTGGCCTTCATCAGAGCATCATCAATGGTGGAGAATACTGTATAGTTGGACCCAGCGAAGCTGAGCTGCAGCTATGTGCAGGGTGCTCTGCAGAGAAGCCAGCACAGTTGAAAGAGTAACCAGTGTGCCATCCACGGCCAATGAATCTTACTAATTGACAAGGCTGCGCAATAAGCCGTTTCTCGGGGGGTTTAATGACACGGCACTGATGTCCACTGGGAGACTCCTAAAAAGCAGATAATTGTTGTGGTCTGGAGGCAAAAAATTGCTTAGTGACACTTTTGTTTCGGTATGTAGGTGGAGACGGACAATTGTTCGACTGTGTGACATTTCACTCAGATCGTGAGAAGAAAAGGAAATATTCTTTCCTATTGGTGTCTGTCGGGAAACAGAGTTGTTATCATCAAGAGGTGTAAGGAGGCGTGCAATACACTTTGCTACGGTGCTGTTGCTAAGATACCGAACACTCTGGGGACTGCTTAAGTAGAGAATAGTTTTTCCACAATGACTTGGCTGAGTGTTTATCCATCAGACCCAAGCAAGGAGTCCTTTTGAATTTTTTAGAATCATTCAAGTTATAAAAGCACAGACCCCTCACAGGTCACAGGGAGGTGGTTACCACACAAATTGGGGGAATGTCAAGCTAGAGTTAAGGAAGCTTGACTCTGAATATCATGAATATCATCTCCGAAATTGGATAAAAGTGTCAGCTAAATGACATGTAATGTAATGTAATAATGACAGAGTTTGTGTGGGTCAGCTCAGATCTGATGAACAGATGCAAACCGTGTAAACGGTCAGTAACAGAGAGGCCAGAACTAGGAGGCTTTAAGTAGAAGGTCAAATGCCTGAGGTAGAGATCCTGTCAATAAATGCAAAACATTGGGAAGAAGGGTGCTTTGGAGGCTTCTATGATATTCAAAGGAGCTTGTAGTCTGTGAAGCTCAGTAAACTAGAGAAAGAATGCAGATCAGCTTGAGACAGCAAAATTAATATATAATCTGTTGTGCATCAACATTTGGAAAGTGAGAGTCAAGCCAGCACAGGATGATAAATACGGTCTGGTTACAATTTGTTCCTTGTCATTCAATCTCCTTATTAAAAGGTCCCTGTACTCCTTCTCACTGAGACTGATTATAGGCATGCAATTACGTCACGTTTGCCTATTCCATTGGAGCCCCGATCCCTTTACCTTGCGCACTTCCATCTGGGCCTCCTGCTGGCAGCACTGCCGGCAGTCGGGCTGCAGCTTGGTGAGGCTGAACTCCCCGAGCAGGTCGCAGGAGCTGCACAGCAGGTTGCTAGAGAAGCCCAGCTCCCTGCATGCCTCAGACGACAGATCGGCACCATACGCCGACAGCTGGAGAGAGGATGCAAGAGATAAGAGAAAACACAGAGAGGCCATGTAAATAAGTATAATTATTATATTACTTCAAGTACAGATGTCCGTGTATTGTTAAAGTAATCAGCTTATAAAATGGTGGTGTTAACTAAAATATGATCTATTAATTCGATTTTTAATATAGAAATATTTTCATGAGAAGAGGACTTACGTTATTTATCAATTAAAGATATTTGACTCAGTAAACTTTTGCAAAACTGAATTATAAATAGATAACTTCAGCAAAATTACTTCACACAAGATATTTGATCCTTTGGTAGCAATGTGAGCATTACATGTAGCATATTTCATGCTAAATAACACTTTAGTGAAACTGTCCTGCTGACATAATAACAAAAAGGACTCAAATGGATGATGATGACTACTTTTGTTTTGTCGGTTAACTATGACTAACAGGCGTGTTGAATAAAACTGGGAATTGCTTCCAGTAATCAGAAAACCAGTGTCCTCTCAAGTTATATTGCCCCAGTGTCCACACTGTTCACCTATGGCTTTAGGGGAGAGGACTGATTTACTAAGCAGATGATGAGGACAACTAACGTATAAACCCGGAAGTCCTGCTGTAGCTTTGTCCCTTTTTTTTAGCCCGGGGTCGACAAACCAAGCGGCTTATCACTATATATGATTTAATGTTAGCTGACCAATAAATTATGAGCAGGCTTCACATGGAAACCTGGGCTTTGGGGTTTTGTGGATAAGCCACGTCATTTTGACGATCCGGGCTCAGCAGGATGTAGCAAAAAAACAGTAGTCAACAACAACAGTCGGCCGACTTACAACAGCTGCCCCAAACTACAAAACACTGCTGAAGACGGCAGCCACATTTGAGTGTAAATTAACTCACCGTTTGTAAAAGCGAGAGAAGCCACAGAAGATACACCTCCCCCGACATTTTGGATGCTGCTTTGTTAGCATAAATTACTCGGAGGACCCCTTTATTCATTGGAGGCCGGCCTCGTTACGCCTGACAGTTTAACATCACAACTAATAAATTATGTTTCCCACAATGTTCAGCTGTTGCTAACAAACTACCATTCATATAAGTCATACGTAATATTTTGATTAATTTTTGAGTAATTCAGAATAATCTAATTGAACTATGTGTTTTTTAGGTGAGGCCTGTTCTACGGTCGACTATCACTGTCTTCTTCTTCTCTGTTTGTATCGCAGTTAAAAGAAAAAAACTACGACACCTGCTGGCGGAGCTCGGGTCAGTTTTTTTGAAAATGGTCCAATCCGATGTGAACAGACAGTTTTACTCAACGAATAGAAATCCTCCGCCGCGTGCTGGACTGTTGATGCGTCCAATGGCCTGGGAGGTAGTAATTGTATGTCCGTGGTGCGGTGGTGGACACAAACTGGATGGGACAGAGCAGCGCTACATGGGGGACGGAGGCGACAGCGGCTGGTACCACCGCTCCGACAAACCGTAGAGACCGATTCTCAACCTCTCATCCGCTCACGGTGCCCCTCTGCTGGCCACCGACTTGATGAAATAACCAAGCCCACACATCGCCTTTGAGGTAACCAGAGGATTTTAAGACCGCTAGATACAAACACACACACACACACACACACACACACACACACACACACACACAGCGGGCCACGCTCACACACTCAGCCGCTTTGTAACCACCGTCGTCGTTCTGTGTGTGTGTGTGTGTGTGTGTGTGTGTGTGTGTTTTCAGCGTCTCCTTTCTCTGAACATGGACTGACCGAATAACCCTCTGGATGATTTGATGGGGCTGCTCCGAGTCATGATGCCGCCCAAGATGCAGCTTTTGGCGCTGCTGGCGTTCGCCGTGGCCATGTTCTTCCTGGAGAACCAGATCCAGAAGCTGGAGGAGTCCAGGGGGAAGCTCGGTAAGTTTAATGGGGTCTGCAGGCCGATCCCGACCCCTTCACAGCACTCCAGGAACACCGCAGGCTGTGTGGGAGGCATCTTTCTTTGTGGTCACTTTGTAGCTATGTGCATCACCATGGTTGTGCATCTGGGCACCAACGCCTCGCCGGATGGTTCAGACAATGGCACACGGTCAAGACCAGTTAAATGATCCGCGAGCTGTCCACACCGAACTTTGCATGGCAATTCCCAAGTATTTAAATGCCCCACAGACTCTCCAGTCTGTGCAATGCAACGCGAGATGGAGGAGTTGCTGCTTTCTTCAGCCTGTTGCCCGGTGACAGGCTGAATCTCAGTTTTTTAAAGCCCACCGAGATGTCTGTGTTGTGGTTCAACAAGCGGCCCAAAAAGATGCTTTACTGTAGCTGGTGTTTCTGGAAAGGTGTGATACACAGTATATTGCAGGAAACCTCGATTTGCCTCCGAGTTTTTAGTCATATTTTTTTATTCACGAGGATGCCACTCTGCTGCAAATGCTCCGTTTTTCTAAACTCTCTCCTGAGATTGGAAGGTAGGCGACGCTGTGTTCAAATCCCATTGTGAATCCCCAAGTTCAGGGGCTCGCTCACCAATAAAGATCTGGGACATTGGAGGATTATCCCTGTAGGGATTTTGTTTTGCAGAGTGGAGCAGACGGTCTGAGGGGGAAGCTGGTGTACCCCAGGGGGGCTCAGACACCACCTCTTGTAACATTTGGTGTGAGTGGGAGCCCGGCACCGAAAGGGGGGGGGGGGCGCCAACTGACCATCTTCTCGGCAGACATTTTGACACCTCAATAGCAGCAGGGAAAGCACAGGTTATCGCGCATGCTGGTTCATTCAAATGTCTTCCCGGGACACTTAATGGGACAGAGAAACGTGTTCGTTTTATTGGTTAAACCTGTGCCAATTAAGAGGAAAGAAAAAGCACACATGGAAAAGAAAATGAAATCTAGTCGTGAGAAAAGCTGATTGGAAGACTCCAAACTCTTCCAGCAAAGCTTCTCCGCTATATATCAAGAGACACGTTATCTTTCACCGTCTTGCAACACATCTGGCCTCATGTGAGCGGGAACAGAAGAACCTGAACAGCTTTGTTTCTGTCTCTTTTTTTCCTGCATTATAACTTTACATGGAAGTAGACTGTTCCTTTTTTTATTACCCTAGCGGATAGAAACGCACCTTAAATCTCTTTCTGTTGAAAACATTGGCTATAAATTCTCATGATTCATTGACTATAACGAGTATTGATAACGGTTGTCTTGATCATTGTGACAGGCACCTGCATGCAGGTTTATCAATGCAACCAAATACAAAGTCCCTGGACTCTAGTTGTCATGGAGCTGCCAGTAAATCACAGCTTGTGCAGAAACGGGCAATCACGATAAGAGGTCGAATAAGCCAAGTGAAATCATTGTTGTTTTTGGAATCTTTACTGTGCACTAACATTAATACGTTTGTGGAGTCAAAGTTGTCCTGGAGCCGTTTGTGACGTCTTCAAATACTGCAGTTTTTATTTATTTGTTATGGTCAGTTGTATAAAACCAAAAGATACTTGGAGTTTAAGTCAAGGATTTATCCCATGTCAGTTTTTCTTGGCCTCTGAGGTCGGAGAGTAGACGGACTGGTATCCAGGCGAGATGAAATAGACTTGTGTCCTCATAATTGAATAAAGCCTCCCGGTTGAGTTTTTTTCACATGTTGGAACACTTGTGCGTCCTGCTGGGGGAATAGATGGCTATATTGGCCTGTGGCATGGATTATTGCTGCCGTAAAGTGCTATACTTTACACAGACTCTCCTGGGCAACACACACACACACACACTCCTGATGCTGATACACAACCTGAGAGGCCTTTCCCCCGACTGCCCACCACCACGAGAATCTGTTGACTTGGCAAAAAGCCTCCTGATGGATGACCGGGCAGATGCCTGAGTGCTGCAGCCCTGAATGATGTGCTGCACGGCCAAATAGTTGTGACAGAGGCTTTAACGGCCACGTTGCCGGTCACGCTACCGGGTCCGCCCGCTGCAAGCCCAGCGGGGCAGCAGTCAAACAACAACAACAACACACAAAAACCCAACCTCCGTGAACGACTCCTGCATGCTACAAAACAGGAGAAGCTCTAAATGTCACCTCCGTGTTCGTAGTGAAACTTCATCCTGGATCGGAAATGACCGGCGGCCTCCGCTCGAAGCGCGAGATCCCATTGCCTCACGTGCGGGTTGAATCATTTCCCCCTATTAGCCCCCTCCCCCTCCTGCAGGGCAGACAAGCTGGGATTTGCCTCCAGAGTAATCGTCGCCTCCCCGTGTCCCAGAGAGGTCTCCTGCATTTCAAGCACGCGGCGATGCAGCTCTGTGTCCCGCTGTAGGCCGGATCCATTATTCCGACGCCATTTCTCTCTCCGGCTGCTGCCGGCCGGGTCAACAGTAACGCAGAATGACTGCAGGGATGGATGGAATAATAATGTTTTTTTTTTTTTTATATATATATATATTAAAAGCAACGTGATGGGGATTCAGAGCCACTTTCCCTGTCAGGTTTGCCATTAACTCCCTCTCGGTTTACGCAATCTGAGACGCTCACCTTGAAAAATTGCCGCTATTAAGGAATGTCAAGACAGAAGAATGATGCAGAGATTTGATTCAAACCAGGATTCAATCTTATTATCCCTTTGAGGAAGATTGTCTTTTCAAGAAGGCCCGAGCCAAAGGAATTTTTATGTTCCCAAAATAACTGGAAATAAGTTCCATCAGAGTATGCAAGTTGATCATGTGGACATCTGCATCATTTTTTTATTGCAGATTCATTTAGCAGCGATAAGCACGCATATGCAAGTGGAAAACACGAGGCTGCTAGAGTTGACGTCTCAATACAGTAGGCTGAGTAACTCCGATCTGAACAATACCACAAAATGTGAGTGATGCACTGTCGGTAATATTTTCGTACCCGTGCATACTTTGCAGTGGTGGGTTTGAGACATTATTTATGATTATCTGGCTGAAAGCATGTTCATCACACAGTTGTGCGTCATTATTTCTGAAACATCTGTGCCTGCTGCCATGTTTTTATTGATACAAGCGACGCTGAACTTATTTCCTCAGGGAGATTATTCATAAACGAGTACAGATTTCCATTGAAGGAATGCCTGCTCTTCCGCCCTTCTTTTTGATAGTCAAAAGTCTTTTGATAACAGAACCTGTGGTGACAGCTTGCAGGTTAATTGCTGGCGTGTTTGAAGTGAAACCTCGCAGCCTTTTTGTAAACTGTTGCAAACAGCCTCTCCTCCTCTGGGCCCCGCGGGTCGCTTGAGGGCCGCGTGTCACCCAGCCGACCCCCCCCCCCCACCGCCCTTTTCATTTAGAGATGAGCCGAGTGTCCGCCCGCAGACTCCTCTCCCCTCTTGGTCAACTGTGTTTTAGCCTCCCTGAGAGCTATGAAGGGGCCATGAGTCGTTTGCTCCCCATCTGCAGGTCGGCATCTGTTGCCACGGTCGCCCTTGGTCGCTCTGTGAAACGTAGCGTCTGGGGAGGGCGGCTCACAGCGGGGATTGGATGTGTTGCGGGAGGCTCAGCGCTAATGGTCACACCGGGCTTAGTCTGTATTGTCAGGTGCACGCTTTGTGTGTGGAGGGGGGTGCGAGGATATATGGCTGCCGTGGGGGGGGGTTGTTCCCTGTAAAGTGCCGCGCACGGTAGCAACCGGAGACGGGCGCTGCGCAGCGCGGCCTCCAGCAGGATGACAGAGCGGCTAATCGGGGTGTTATGGACGCTTTCACAGCCGGGCTGTAATTGGAGGCCGTTCTAGGAGAACACTCTGCTCCCACACCGCCCGTCGCTCCCCTCAGCCGGCCTCCCCTCAGTCTGCCTCCCCTCAGCCTGCCTCCCCTCAGCCGGCCTCCCCTCAGCCGGCCGCGCCTCCTCACACAGACACACTTCCCTCGCGTCCTCCTGTGTCGCTTGGTTGGTTCTCACGAGAAAGTGGCCATTTAAATACCACGTGAACCCTGCAGGTCAGATGGTATGGAGTGAACTGGCGAGTGGAGCCGCGGCTCATGGGCGACTTAGTTATTGTCATAAATGAGACGCCGTAAGCCGTCCTGCAGAGATGCTCGTGAGGGCACATCGATGAACGCTGTGCTGGTGTGACGTTTTCCTTCTACGTGACCTCAGGAATCATCCCTTTTTTCAATCGTTTTCAAATGATCAGAGAAGCGAGCAGATCAGATTTAGACCCTGCGGGGCCCGCACCTCGCCAGAGCCTGCGGCCCGATTGACTGATAATGGAGCCTGTGGTTGTGAGCACGTGACGGCAGGTGTCAGTTTCCCTGAGCTCCTCTCCGGCTAACAAACCCCTCCCATGAGAGTAACTTATACTGCCCGGGTACTCTCATCCAGCTCCTTCTGGATCAATAGTTGTAAACAACTTCTTAGCGTAACCCCCCCTCGTGTTTGACTAACCCCATCGGAACAGAGAATATCCGCCACCGGGCGTCAGAAATAAAGTTCTATGAAAGGAGGAGGGGCAAAAGGAAAGAGATGATTTCATTTATATTGCGAAAGAGAATATAATATAATTAAAAGCCCCAGCTAGTGGATCACAAGCTTTAACGAAAGAAAAGTGAGAAGAACGCACGCCGGCAGCACTTTTACAACCAATTTCATCAGAGCACGGATGGATAAAGGAGGGAAGAAGGGGGGTGGGGAGGGGGCCTCCGGTTGAACCTGGCTCCTGTTAGTTTTGTTGATGGCTTAAAGCTCCTGCTATCTTGTTTTCTTGTAACACCGCTTGTCCTCAGGGGTCAGCTCTTAATGTGACCCTGCTACACCCCCCCCAGCCCCCCTCCCCCTTCTCCTCGCCAGACATCTCGACCTCTTTTCTACCCGTCTCTGGCTCCTCGTCGCTGCATGTGCCTCCTTCCCTCTCCTCACCGCGCAGCAAAAGACAAAAGCTCTGAAATTCAATTTGAAGTTAATTTCGACCGAATAGAAACTGATTCAGCAATATCTGGGTTGCTATAATTAAGATGTCCCCGGCTGACTGAGGATAAGTGGATTCAGGCCTCTTTCAGTGAGGCTTCACACTAGGTTGAGTGGTTATGCCTTTTTCTCTTTGTATCTGCCCTGTCCCACCTCGCACTGATATCAATGGTGCACCAATTCAATATGCTGGATTACTATTGCTGCTGATTTTGACTTTATTGAACAGATTTAAAGACATGATGATTTAAACTATAAAAAGTGTCACTGACTTTAGTTCTCATTGCCCGTTTATTCAATTTACAGTGACCTGCATGCTTTATGTGCACATAGATATCAAGTTTTGTTAAGAGATTCTGGTGTGAAATGCTAAAAGCGGCCAATGAGGCTTTGAGCTGGACCACTTCTTCTTTTCTTTTTTAGATTTACTTTTACTTTTAGCCTTCAGACGCAACCGATGGACGTCCTCCCAACAGACCGTCATGACTCAGAAGTTCCCCCATTTTTTAATATCGCTGTGAGCGCGAGGCACACAAAAAGCTGCTGCTGAGCAATTTGTTTCATCGTCTGTAATCCTGGTAGTCGACAAAATGTTTTTCACTGTCCAAACACCATCATGCAGTGATTCATTTATAAAGTTGAGGGGGTGGTTTTAGCTCCACCGTGACATGTGATTAAGTGATGTGTATTAACAGGCTCATGTGAGGAACAACACAAAACGATTCCACATAGTGGTGTCAGAAACGACGTCCTCACTGGATGGATGGCCTGCAGATGCTAAATAGTACGGAATGAATGAATGAAGAGGAAGGAGCAAGCAGAGACGCAAGACAGATGAGCCCAGCGTCGTTGCTGAGACGTTGTGCATGAACCCCCCCCCCGCCCCCCCAAGTTCACCTGTCCGTCCCGCTCATCATTAAAACCACCAATATCTGTCATCTGCTCTGTCTTAATAGTGTGTTCCCCCGGAGGCCCCTGCATGCATTATTAATCGTCTGTTGCAGGGCTAAGAGACGGAGAGAGGGGGGGACATCTGATATCTGTCTTCCCAGATCTTTATGTCGCGCAAACGCTGTTTGTTGTTTATATATTAGGATACGAGGGCCACTGAGGGTTGGATTTCGGCGCGGATCTATATGCATTCAGCCACTGTCTCTCCCGCTGAAGGCTCTTGAGAGAGGCTGTGAGAACATGCAGTGCAGGCACAGACCTTCCTGCTGCTCCCCCCTTCTTTCTGCACAGGCAGATATCCCTTTTCTTATCTTTTCTGAAGCACAAATGCATCGGAAAAAGCCGGCTAATTCTCACTGCTTAGTCATTGACAATCCGTGACAGGACGAGATCTGCAACAATCACCAAACCCCCCCCCCCCGAACCCCTCTCCCCTCCGCAATCTGTCAGACTCGCCTTTACTTAAGCAGGCAGGGCAGTGCTGGGATCTGCAATTTGTGTAAATTGCTCCATAATCTCATCTGACTGGCTGCTCCTGATGAAGCAGACAAAACGTGGCACCTTTTTACTCCTTCCGTCTCCTCAGACATGATTGGCTCAAATGCGTATAAGAGACAAATTAGAGCAGGACGTGGCAGGTTGGACCGGGATTGTTGTCCATCTCTCCCGGATTGTTGTCATAGCGGTAAAGACATGGCTTGTATTTAGGTATTATTATAAATGGGCCACATGTGGCTGGAGCTTATTTAGTGTTTTCGAACAGCTGGTTTTTAAATCCGTAGCACAGGAACTCGCCGGAGCAATAGAACGGTCCACCCTAAGCTGCCTGCGCGTCATTTTTAGTTTTTTTCTTGCGTTGACATGGTCCTCCTCAATGGCCTCATTGTCGTCTCAAGACGTTTCCCCTGAAACTCTTAACCACTTTAAACTGTCTGCACAGGGTCGTACGTCAGTCCTGACAAGGCCACGTTTTGTCTCTCCTCTCCATATGAGGAACGCTTTCTCTGCTTTCCATGACAAATACACTCTTGTTTTCAACTGGGGGGGGGGGCTGTTTTCCATCATTTTTACCGGATATCCGTCCTTCCTGTGGACTGGGGGGGGGCTGAGATGTACGCTCGGGCCAGGCGGCGGCAGCAGCATTTCTCTCCGGAGGATGGAGCACCTCCATCGTGCACCTGCCATTGCGTTTGCCTCATTTTTCTTTCCTGCGCTCCGCCGTGCCGTCTGGTAGAAGCACAGCGGCTGTGGACGTCATCACAATGACAGGCTCTTTAGCTTGTATACATGCGGCCTCACAGAGCAGCCGTGCCAGATGCAGGACGAGGAATGTCATGTTACTGTCAAACGTGTCGTTCTTTTGAGAATCTGTAATTTAGCCGGGCCTTTTATTCCCCTACTTCACCTCACTGGGTGCATCTGTTGATTTGATGTTCAAACATGAGGGCTTTCTGTGGCTCATATTGCTGTCTGATTTTAATTTATTGTTCAGTACTGTTTTTAACATTCCCAGTCAGAATTTCCTGCTTTGTATCCTCCAGAGTCTCCTCTGATCCATTATTAAATCTGTGACTCTCACGACTGGATCAGCAAGGCAACTCCCAGGGGGCACGAACAGGTCTTGATCTTAATTCCATTTATTTTGGAACAAATTTGGGACCAGAGTAAAAATTTAAAATAAAATAAAAAAAGAGACCATCCTGCATCCTGTACAGTTTGAAGGCATAAACACGCGCAAAGAAATATGCAGCTTGTGACAGCTGAGCGGGGCATTGCGCTTGAGTCATAAATAGCATCAATGTAAACACTACCAGTAATGAACAGAAAGTCAACATTACAGTGAATGCAAATCAGCTTGAAATGGCGATCAAGTCCCTTGTATGGATTCAATACTGTTTATCAGCAGATATCTTGGACTTCGCTCTACATGTGTCTCTCATGTGTTTATTTACCTCTCCTCTCTTCCCCAGCTGCTGTGTGCAGGCACAGCACAGTCAATAAGACTTTTCATGTAGTGTCAAACTTGTGCGCCAATGGGGGGCGAAACGCAACGCAACTCAACTTTTTTTTTTTTTGCATGTTAATCTGTGTTTTTTCCTGCTTTTATAACGAGTGGAAAAACTGCATAAAGTTATGGGAGTGTGGTTTAGAAGTTTTGTGCGTGGTTGTGTTTCTCCCTTCCCGCTTTCATCCTGAGCTTGTTTGAAAGCACTCAAGGCGTTTTTTGAATGTACCAAACACCTCGATGAAAGCGCTCGGGGATCAGCAGCCGCCAGCAGTGTTGAAGAGCGGCATGGCCCTTTTCGCTCAAAGCATGTTTTATATCCCTCGTCATCACCCACAGGCAACATGGTGCGGCAAGTCGTGCTCCGTTAAATCATTCCAGTCTTCGTTCCCTTGTTTAATCCACTTTCTTCTGAGCGGATCTAGACACTCGATTAGAATAATTAGAAATTCCCAAAGTGCGCGGTCTACCCAAATGTGCGAGAGTGGTGCAGGGTGACATAACTGCTCCCCCCCCACCCCTGAAGCAACACACAGTCAGTAGGGAAGAGGAGGGAAACAGCAGCAGCAGAGACCTAGATCTCTCCGCTCTGTCATACGTCATTTATTTTGCAATCCAGTGTCATCCGAGCAGAACCATGCAAGCTGCACACCTCAGTCTGCCGCTGATAGACAATCTCTATTACCCACCTAGCCCAAGGTGGCCCAGGCCTCGGTTCGAAGGGCTAACCCTCTCTGGGGAAGAGCTCCGACGGGCAGGTTGGAGCGATGATGGATTTATGTGCAGCCTGGTGAAAGGATCATCTACCCCCCCGCCCCCCCCCCCCCCCCCCCCACCTTCCACACTTTTATTATCCCATCAGATCTAACGCTATAGCTGTAATACATGGCGGCCTGTCGCATTTTGCAGATCTGGCGGGCGAATGTGAATGATTTTTTTTCAAATGCTTGCGTCTAATCGGCCGCGAAATTGCTTCAGTAAATATGTTCGACTACCGGGGCTCTTCTTCCTGTCTCTCGCCCTGAATGGAACTCTGAGTAATAGGCTTGTAGTTGTCGCAATGTTTAAGACCGGTGTTGGCTTCACGGTTCATAATTAGCTTTTAATGCACAGAGACGGCTCGAGGGAAGGAAACTGACAGAAATGTGGAATGAAAGGAGGCCTGCTGTGTGGCCATAGTGGTTCGGGCTTTTGTTCTCTAATTAAATGACCTCAGAGGGAACGCTTAGCTTAAGTGTGTATGTGTGTGTGTGTGTGTGTGCCCTCTAATATGGAGGTCTTTGCCAATTGTGTTCAGTCTCGCAATGAATAGGGCGTCTTCTACAAAGCCTAAGAAGGCCTCCCTGTGCCCCCTTCGCCTCCTTGTTGGTTGTTGGACATTTGCCATATGCCATGTCTTTCAACAAGTGGTCTCTTCGCATAGCTGAGGACGTTGTAGTTGGGGACGCAATAGCCCCCCAGTCTTTTCCCACTGGCTCCCATCTCCAAGGAGGGAGGGGGGGGGGGGCAGCCTTCTTGGCAAGCAGCATAAAAGCTTGAATTTGTGTGTTTATGCCACAACAAAGCAAAAAAAGACAGCTTACATGATGATCTGTGTCCTCCTGTTTGGCCCAGAAGTTGTCAGTAGTTCAAAATGTGGTGAAGAACATATCCAAAGTCAGGAGTAAGTGTAAGTCTAAAGTGTCAAGTTACTCTGTTAGGATCTAGTCTCTGGATAGATATCTTGCTCGGAGTCTAGTGCCAGCTCATCAGAGTCGTTTGGAATAATTTGTGGTGCTCACACAATCAAAACAACACAAGGGAAATACTTTGACATACTCAGCGGGTCTCTCTTAGAAGCAGCGTCCCTGATTCACTGGACAAACCTCGTCGTCGACAGCCCAGTATAATAAAAAGTTTGTTCTGTGAAAACTGTTGACAGAAAGGTCTGTGGATTATCCGGAGGAGCAGCAACACCTTCCCAGGAAAGAAACACATGGCTGCTGATATTTTTGGCTCACAGCAGTGAAATGTCAAACAGAATTCCACTTACCTCCAATATGTCTCAACCTGGAAAAACACTCCACTTGTTAGAGCATAACCCATAAACTAAATAAAGCACCTCAACCGTGACATCACTGATGTCTCCCAGCTAGTATGGAGATACATTAACGTCCATACATTGATATTTACATACATATATACTGTATAAAGCGAATAATTTAGAGCAGCAAAAACATTCTTTAAAGCCTTATCGATTGGATTTATTTGATGGAACTAAACCGAGGTGGAATAGCTCCGATAGAAGCACAAATACAGAAATGTTCCATGCATGCATAAACAAAATAAAGGCTCCGTCACTTAGGGGGAGAAGCTGACTGAGAAAGCATTTGTTTGTTGAAGCGGACACCTGGTACTCCACGTCACACCGAAGGCAGCTCATGTTCATGACTTGCATTGTCACGGCGTGCACTCTGACACACAGACACTTTCTCTGGCACTCTCCGCTGCACGCCGTCGTGAAAATAATCCCTAAAGGACATTTGAGCCCAAGAGATAAAAGTTCCAGCATAGCAACTGTTATGGCTGTTTTGGTTGGCTCACGAGGAGGAGGCCTGAATGCATGTGTCCATTACGGTTGTTCTGCATGCTGACAGCCTTCGGCCCTCGCGGCCACCTGGCACGTCTCCAGGCCACTGGCACGTCTCCAGGCCACTGGCACGGTAGCAGCGGCGCGGCTCTGTGCGTAACCGGATCCGGCTATCGATGAGTGGAACTTTAACAGCTGCTCAGCAGGGTTTTTGAGAGGGTGGGGGCCAGTGACAGTGTTGTGTGCGCGTTGCACAGATGAAGGAGAGAGGGCGGCGGAATCACAGTTGACGTCTTAATTGGCCGCCGGTGCCAGACTCCGGGCCGGGGTGGCGTCTCGGCAGCCAGGCCGAGCTTTGGGCTTTAGGAGCCCGCTGGCTCCATTGAGTGCTCCCACGGGTATTAGGTACTCCAGTGTTGTGCTGCCCCTCCTCTCTCTCTCTCTCTCTCTCTCTCACTCACACTCACACACACTCGCCCTCCATCCTTCTTGCAGAGCTCCCTGAGGCATTGTCAACACCAGTCAATCTGAGGCAAATTCAGAAAGAGAAAAGCCTGAGGGCGACAAAGGCCCGGGCCTCTCTGTGCTGAATCTTTTCATACAGAGGCACCGAGGTCTGGCTTTAGGATTGAAAGGCCTCCGCCCCGCTCATTTATAGCGTATAGATCGCCCGTAAACGTCAAATTCGCTATCAAATAACTGTAGCTTTACCGTCTAACTCCCGACCTCTGACCTCTCGCTCGTCGGCCTTCCACCCTCATTAGGCAATGCAATGCAAGTTCTCGGAGGAGGAGGAGGATGCTGGGTTAGAGAAATCAATTGATACTGTTTACTACTAGGTGTCTGAAGCACACAAAGACGGACTTGTGACGTCACATTTGTTTGATGTGAAACGGGAGCACGCCGACACCTCGCACTGCGGTTAAATAAGGAGAGTAAAAGGTACGTTGGAGGACTGACATTAAAGTGGAATCTGATAAGAAAACAAGAGCGGTGGTACCGCAGTGTGAAATAGGCCGCTCACAAAATAATTAGCTATTACTCCTGTTTGAAATGATTCTTTAATCCTTGGTGTGAAGCAGGAACGTAGTTTTCAGTGATTAGCTCTGGAAAAGAATGAAATCAAAATCGCAGCTTATTCTCACACACGCAGCAGTGTTCTTCATGTCTTTGAAGGTTAACTCATGTCAAGTGGATCAGGTTAATATTCAATTGTCCTTTTTGTAGCAGAGATGTTAAATAGGCATCAGTTGAGTTCTGTTTGAGCTTAACATCTGTTAAACATTGACACATACACACACACACAAGCATCTGGGGTTATGGGACTTGAAGCTGGAGGGGCTTTTGCTTGCCCTCATTCAAACTACTCAAATAGTATTACTTGCCGCTTGCCTAGACTGTGCAGTATTCAGGATGCAATGCTTCTTTGTAAAGTTTTTAATTAAGTTATTCTGCTCCATAGAGAGGTCAGGTTCCGCTCCAGAGCACCAACCCCTGGTCTCTCCGAAGGACGTTTCTATTAGCTACTTTTTCTTCCGCCTCTCTCCAACTTCCTGTCGTTGCCCTTCCAGAGCGCGCCATCGCCAGACACGAGGTGCGAGAGATCGAGCAGCGGCACACGCAGGACGGCCTGCGGGAACGGGACTCGCCGGCCTCGCCGCCGTCCGAGGGCGAGGACGACGTCGTCATTATTTACAACCGCGTGCCCAAGACGGCCAGTACCTCCTTCACGAACATCGCCTACGACCTGTGCGGGAAGAACCACTATCACGTGCTGCACATCAACACCACCAAGAACAACCCGGTCATGTCCATACAGGACCAGGTGAGAGCTCACTTTCACCAGCCTGCGTTCTTTCTCTATTCATTCATCATTTACTCAGTTTTTGATTTGTTTTAGGTGCGATTTGTGAAAAATGTGACTGAGTGGAGGGAAATGAAGCCGGCCTTCTACCACGGACACGTCTCCTTCCTGGACTTCACCAAGTAAATAAACCCTCTGGCATTATAACGGCACCATTGTAAAAACGGGCTCATTGTCGCTTTGTGCGGGTGACTCCCCCTCGTGGTCGTTCGCGGCTCTTCACCCGTATGAGCTGAATGGAGGCACTTTGCTGAACCGCTGACCTCGGCATGTTGCCGCCACGAAAGAGGCACATCGTTGAACTCGTAAATCTGTGTCTGTATTTTGGGCTCACAGTTGAGTGCCCTGAACCCAGTCACTGTCATTTCTGTCAGGTTTGGGGTCAAGAGGAAGCCCATCTACATAAACGTGATCCGGGACCCCATTGAAAGGCTGGTGTCCTATTATTACTTCCTGCGTTTCGGGGATGACTACAGGCCCGGTTTGAGACGCAGGAAACAAGGAGACAAGAAGGTAGAAAGTCATGAAATGTCCAATGCTATTGTTGAAATATATAATATATATATATATATATATATATATATAATATATATATATATATATATATATATGACTCATGCATTTTGTTTGTGTTTTAGACGTTTGATGAATGTGTATCTGCCGGCGGCTCAGATTGTGCTCCTGAGAAGCTCTGGCTGCAGATTCCCTTTTTCTGTGGTCACTACTCTGAATGCTGGTGAGTGTTCAAACATCTGGCACGGCTCAGACAACACGCATGGAAATAAATGATGATCCGTTGATTTAATTAAAAATCTATATCTAGTGTGTGTGTGTCAATTGTTAAGTGAAGTCCAGCATTGTGGTGCTTTCATCCATTACCAAAGCGCCTATTGTCTTTCAATTGTTTAAATCCACTGTTTACCTCGGTTTCGTTAGCCTTTTTGTAGCTTTGCTTTTAAGGAGGAACTTAATTATTGTTTTAATGATAAAAATCTTTCTAGGTATTATGGGCCACAGAAACAATTTAGTGACCCCTTGTTGGTTCACTTTTTGACCTGCTATCTGACCTAGCATGTCAATTAAATTTTGTTGTAAATTGCCAATCTTAGCCCTTCATTCTCAAGGGGTTCAGGAGGAAAACTGTGTCAGTTTGGTTTCATAAAGCACACTTTAAACGTCATTGTCCATTTCCCTCAGTCTTCAGGTCCCTGAAAGCCATCGCAGCGTTGATTTGTTATCTCTTCACGATGATCTCTATCAATCTCTCTCCTTCGCTGCCCTCACTTTCCTTCGTTTAATCTGTCCTTCAATCGCCCTCCATCTTTTAACCATTTTCTCTCTTAAGGCAGGTAACTCCCACAAGGTCTGAGTGACTGAAAGGCCCTTTCACACACAGATGCTGTAATAATGCTCCCCGTTACCCAGGTTTTGATATGATTGAGTTCACTGTTGTGCGCTCGCAGCATACTAAAGCAGCAGAGAGCACATTGGAAACAAAAAATGAAATGTCGAAAAAAGGGAAAGGGGGCTGCCTGTCTCCTAATAATGTGTTTAAAGAGACTTAGCCAGAAAGTTACTTTGCAGGTTAAAACAATATACTTCCTTTATTAATAATTTCTCAACAAAACCTTGCTACTGACTTTATTTATTTCCATCCTTCCTGCCTCATTCCTCCGGTTGGCTCAACCCTCTCTGGACCCTGTTCACGTCTCATTTTTCCTGTCACTGTCTTTGTACCTTTCAGCTCACTCCCTTCCTCCCCCACAATTTCTGTCCATTCTTTGCCCTTATCATTTTACATGCAGGGGAACGGCCACTTTTTCAGCACAATGTGAAGAACACGTACTGAATGAACAATGAACATAATCTGTGCAGGAACGTGGGCAGCCAGTGGGCTCTGGAGCAGGCGAAATTCAACCTGGTGAATGAATACATGCTGGTTGGATTAACCGAAGAGCTGGAGGACTTTGTCATGATGCTGGAGGCCGCGCTGCCCCGCTTCTTCAAAGGAGCCACTGAGCTGTACAAAACAGGTGCCAACATCTCCTGAATAGTTGGAATCTATTTGCTTTTTGTTATTTTTGTTTCCCCCGCTAATTGTATGATATGGTAAAAAGCATCCTTAATGACTCCCTCGTATTTCAATGCTAAAAGTGATGTGGTTGCATATTAGCGGTCTGAATTGCTCCTCTGAGAATTGCATTGTGATCGATACGCACTCATGGCCCTCGCTGATGTAGTTACAGATTAGTTTTGAGTGCAGCCAGAATTAATAATGGAGAGCACGGGAAGAATTCCATCTGACGTTGATATAAATGTACTTTAGCTTGAGCATGTTAATCATTTTTAGCAGCCAATACCCACAAGTACTGGAGTTAATCAGGTGCTAGTGCCGGGGCTGTTTAAATCATGTCTGTCAAAGACATCGAATACACTCTAATTCCTGGGAAACCTTAACCAGACCTAGCTTACATTTAGAATGTTATTACATGTGTTAAAATACTTTCTCTATCACTCCGCCCTTTTACTAATGTGGGATTAATAGTCTTACTATTGGTAGTTAAGCCATATGCCGTTGATGCAAATGTATGATCAGTCTGCAGGGATTGCCTCTACACTGAGGATGGCTGGAGGTCACTGATCGGGACGAGTTATCAGCAAATTAAACCTACCGCCAGTTAAAAGTAACCAGCTAGTGGAAGACAAAGGGAGCAAAAGGGCAAGCTATTAGTGTTTAGAGTTAACTGGGCACAAAACAAGTCAAACAATTTGTGCTCCAATGGCAGAGTGGTTCTGTACCTGTGCAGGATGTCCACTGTAAAGTTACCCAGCATTCATGAAAACTTCAGAAAAACCTCCGTGTGGTTCAAAAAAACAAAAAAACAATCCTCCTTCTCTTTTTAACCACAGGGAAGAAATCCCACCTGAGGAAGACCAGCGAGAAGAAGCCGCCCACAAGGGAGTCAATCGCCAAGCTGCAGCAGTCGGCCATCTGGAAGATGGAGAACGAGTTCTACGAGTTTGCGCTGGAGCAGTTCCAGTTTGTCCGGGCACATGCTGTCAGAGAAAAGGACGGGGAGCTCTACCTGCTGGCACAAAACTTCTTCTATGAGAAAATCTACCCCAAAAACTAAAGAGTCATGTGCCCGCAGAAGAGGACATTTGGTGCAGGCTCCGTGCGGTCCACGAAAAAAGAGAAGGAAAGGGAGCGTAATGGACTGACAGGTGACTGTTTGGACTTGTGCTTGATGGCATGGCGTGGAGCTGCAGAACAACCGCCCTCTGGTGACAGCTGCCTCACACACTCGTCCGTGTGCCGGCCAACTGGACGGGGAGCTTGTGTTTCGTTGGCAGGTTGTGTTCCAAGCAGCCCCCCCCCCCCCCCCCCCCCGGGTCTCCATCCCCCCCCTCACTTCCACACCAAAAGGTCGTCGGGGCCAGAGAAGCTCTGCCGGCATGTGTCTGGAGATGCCCTGTCGTCCATGGATTGGTCAGACCGCCTCTCCCGATTGGCTTCTCTGTCCAACACGGTTTCATTGGCTCTGTACGGTTTGGTGTGTTTGGTTGTATTTTAACTCTTTTCCTATGGCGACATGTTTCACGGTGACGCAACATCTGCATACCTCACCACCACCGCTACTAATAACTTAAAGAGATTTCAAGTGTAAGAAACTGCTGTATTATTGGACTTGAATTCAAGCGTTTTAGGTTTTTATGAAATAAAAATCCAGTGACCATGGATTATATACACGTGCGTATGTTTTATACTGTACTTGATGTCTTTTGTTGGTTGTAATTGAGCAGCTTTGCCCGGAGGCCATTCCTCCGTAAAGAAAGAAGACTTATTGAAATGTGGAAGAATATGGTGAAGATGCAGCTGCTGTAAATATTTACTACTTTTCCAGTCTGATTCATTCACATGCAGATTTGCTACAATATAAGGTTGATCCATTTCTATACAGAGTTTGTTCATTTCATTCTCTAGTCTCCATCAGATTTTTTTTTCTTTTCATTTAAGAACCAGGCGGACTGAAATATGAGAATATTTCGGGAAATTAATTTGCTTCCTCAAGAGTTTAATCAGGAGATGGTTACCACTCTGATGTAATTCCCTCGGATGAAAGACTACAGACAACGGCTGGTTAGCTTAGCTTAGCATAAAGACTGTAAACGGGGGGAGCGGCTAGCATGTCACTTTTCCAGGACACCTCAAACTTGTGTTTTTTGTACACATTAAACTAGAGGGCCTAAAGTCTAAGTGTGATCACTTCTCGATAAATTTCTTACTAAATGTTGGAAATGTTTAAAGTGACAATGTTGTATCCTCAACTAATTCACTTGAAAGAGCTACAGAGATGTTTCATACTGGATGTACAGCCACATTCCAATTCCAATTAAAATGGGCACATAGGTAATTGTATTCATCTGAGGACAACTGTTTTCGTGTGCCTTCTCACACACACACACACACACACACACACAAACTTACCGATCACCTTGTTTTGTCAGATGGAACATGACTGTTTTTGTCTGGATTGCCAAACAAAATATACAAATACTTTTTTTTTGGACTTCAAGCAATGCATGTGTATTATTTATTTAATTTCAATGTTGGTGCGTCATCATCAAGTAGAACAGAGCAGGGAGTGGTATAGACAAATTAAGCTGCTGCTGTACGAAATAAAACTGAATGATTCCAGGGCTGGTGTCCTGCAGAGGGAGATAAAGAGCTGCCCGCCCTGCACTTGCCTCCCAATTTAAACATCCTTTCCATCTCAAGTCTTTTTAAAAATTATTTCTTATGGTGGTGGCAGCGAGTACAATATGTTAGGGGGATTAAACTTAATTATGCTTTAAAACAAAAAGAAAGTATGTCACATATCTTAGGAAATCCAAATCAAGGAAGTGAGAGCACTGAAGCTAGAGCATTGTAACATGAAGTCAGATGAGAAAGTGTTCATAAGACCCCCGTGCTGCCCCTCTCTGTTGCTCAGTCCGCTCTCAGATAATCCCTGGACAGTCATCAACCCTCGCACTCATCCCCATTAATCTCAGTTTGTTTTCCAGTTACAGCTTCCTGGTTATGTCCCTCTGACCCAGACAAACGTGGAGGTGCCCCCTATTAACAAGCAGACTGGGACACAGCTTTAACCCCTCGGGGGATTTTTATGAGGTTGGAAAAGGAAAAGAAATTGTATCTAAAACAAACACCTTGTTCCAGGTTTTGTACATTTTCTTGGGTTTTACGAGGTTATTATTCCCATACACAGCCAACATTTCGACATTTATGATCTAGCTTCAAATGTTTGGATGCTATGAACCAGTAAACACATTTTCCACAAAGCTACTGGGTCCCCAGCCACCTTTCTAAGTCTTTTTTTTTTACAAGATTTTGTGTAACACGAGTAAAACAAGTGCCACACAATTACATGGTCAGGGATCCAGACACATAACACCTCATTTATTAGGTTGTCTCAGATTTTTTTGGCCACCTTGTGCACAACACCTAAAACAACCCATTAATCAGAGCAAAAATGTTTATTAAAATAACCAAAAGATCTGTATGGTTCTCATTCATCTGGAGTAACAACTGAGAAATGCTGAAAAAAACGACATGAATCTTTCTGAAAAAAGCAGGTATTCATTTTACTCAATGGTGCAGAAACAGCTTTAGTCCACACCTCATCTATTATGTCCTCCCACACCAAGTGCAGGCTGTGGATTATGCAGACGCACCATATTGATCACGTCCTGTCTGCAAGCACCTGTCCTCAGTCCACCTCGGGACAGTGTCACTGGAGAGATTTCAATTGGAACACATAATTCATCAGTCGACACAACGAGGCCTCGGCCATTTGTACTAAGTGGACAATACTTAGATGTTGAGTAAGGAGCCAGCATTGTTGTGCCCGCCACCAAATAGGAGAACACCCCATAAGCACAGAGACTGCCCAGTCTCTGAGACGCATGGCCTGTGATGACTGTGTACCCGAGGATTACGTATTGCAGCACTTACTGAGGTGTGACATGTCATGCACCAGCCCAATGGAGAAGAGTTCCTCGATTGTCCACAGAATGATTTCTTCACAGCGGCTG
The DNA here is from genome assembly GCF_949316345.1 of Pungitius pungitius. Classification (NCBI taxonomy): domain Eukaryota; kingdom Metazoa; phylum Chordata; class Actinopteri; order Perciformes; family Gasterosteidae; genus Pungitius; species Pungitius pungitius. The sequence continues at coordinate 8,604,058 of NC_084914.1, forward strand.
CTCCTCATCTACTTGGCTCGAGCCGCTCAAACAGGAAATGTGACATAGAAGACATGATATAGCAGTTTTTACATCACCTATATGGTTCTTTTGATTTTAATGATCGATTATCTTTCACAGCTTATTCAAGGAACATATTCTAGAACAATTTGGAGCCACCTTCACTCTTTTTGAGTACAGCAGTGACATGTAATGCCACTTCTACTTGAATACATCTCAGAGGGAAATTTGTTTCTGTTACAGTCGTTGTTGATACCTATCAGTATTTACTTTGTAAATATAAGTTATATCCACCTTCACTGAGAGACCTGTTTTCAAGCCAATTAAAATTAGAATAACCGCGTAAGCCACTAAGCATGGGGTGATTTTACTTTAGATACTGTTCTTTTAAATGGTCATACCTCTGTACTGTATTAGACCGACATGGTCCGCTAATGAAATAGCACACATTTAAGTTTAAGTTTTCCATCTATCATGAAATATACCAAAGGATGTATTATTTGAAAATGCTTTAAATGTATACTTGCATGGCATGGAAGGGTAGGCCAGGCTGAATGAAGTTTAGTCACGTGTGAGCTAACCGTCCGGGCGGAGAACAGCTCCTCTGGGCGGAACGCTTCCACTCAAAACCACCGCCTCTTTTCTCCGAGCTGCACTGGGACAGATTTACGCCTGACGGATCTTTTTTTTTTATTTTTTCATTCCGTATCCATGAACACACCAGTCCGCCCTCCAGGAGCCACTCTAGGACGGCGTGGTCGCGTCAATGAAGTGTGAAGACGACACGGGGAGCCCGGTGTACCCGGGAGGACCGATGATTTGGTCCAAATAAACACTTTATTTTTTTTTTTCTTCCTCGTCGCCGGAGAGGGAAACTTGAAACGAGGCTGAGTTTTTTTTGGGAGTTCCACCTCCCCTCCTCTCTCCCCGTAGGATTTGATTCAAAGGCGAAAACCAAGATGGCCGCCGATTCCGTGCAGGTAGGAAAAGTTGACAACTGTTGCGAAAAGTGCGCAAACTTGCCCCAGAGGCTCAGCCCTAAGTTAGTAAACAGCGTTATTTGGGAGAAGTTGAGTCGCCGTGAGTCCTCGGTGCTGTGTCCGTGGCGTGGGGCCGTGCTAACGAAAGACCCCAAAGAGTTTTCTGGGAATTATCCATGGATCGAGGCCTGGGAAACAATTATCCAAAGTTATTTATCCTGAAATATCCAAGTTTTAAACCGGTATTTTGGTGGCGTGTGCTGCGCTGTTAATTCGTGTAACGGCTACACCTAAAACGTAATGACGTTTGTGTCGCTGTGGATCAAACTAAACGGTGGTAGTTGGACGTTCATTTTACAGCTAACGTTTTGGGAAAATATACAACGTTAGTGTCCTGTGTGGTTACATGTCTGTTAAGGATGACGTCATATTTTTCATACGTTTATGCGCCACATGAATGCCGTTAAAATCATAATCTGTTATATAAAGTGCTGGTTTCCTTGGCTTTTAAGTTAGTGAGATCGTTACAGACCGGATGAAGTTAGAAAACTATCAATCCAACACAAGTCCGAAAATGTTTTCTCTAACATACAAATGATCACCTTTTATATTTCGAATAAGGACTAACGTTAGCTAAGTACATAAAGGCACATCATGCTGCATTATTCTCCACCAACAGTCGTGACTCATTGACTAATGTGGTTTCACTTGAGTGACGTCAGACCTGAAATAAGTCATTCTGACAAAAACAACATTGTCCAAGACCTACAGCTTATCCATAACTTCATCTGATCCCTTTTGGAAGTGCAGTCTAGCCGTAGCTTTAGCGATATCTTCCCCAAAACCGTATGCATGTCAGGGCTGATAACCCACAGCTTCACTCATCTTCACGGGGAGGGAACAAGATCTACAGCCACAAAGCCTGTGACTGTTGACGCAACAGGTGTTGGCTCAGTAAACTTAAGCACAATTATTTTGCGTCGGGTGTATTGAATTTAATTCATCAGTCAGACAATGAAAGACGTAAGCTGCTTGCAGAACAGCTCTGTGCCACATCTGTCCTCTATGCTATGAAGACGGACATAGAGAAAGATGTATTTTTTACTTTTGATCACATTGGTACAGTTTATAAATAAGCCAGACTAGGTGATGTAAAGTAACACGTGCGATTTAACCATCCTAGGTGGCTGGTCGTGATTGATGTTGCAAACGCTGCATGCGAGTTAGCTGTTAGTAAATTAAAAGTTTGTGGTCGCCCGCCCAAAAGTTTGATCTGTTAGTCAGATTTGTCAGTGGACTACTGCATATTGTTTCTTATCTTTCAGGCTTTAAGCTTGGAGAAAAGGATGTTTACAAACAATAGGAAACCGCCAAAGGTTCGACCAGACCAACAATTGAAGAGGAAAAAAGAGCCAAAAACCAGTACAAAAAACAATAGAATAAACTGAAGCTTCCCATCAAAATGTTTGCAGATCTGAGTTGGAACAGTTCCCTTTTTAGTGTCCAGTGCACAATGATTCCTGTAACAAGCTGAACTATTTGTAAAAGTTTCTTCCTAAACAGAAATAGGAGGTTTGTGTGGGTTGAGCTCTGTTGGAATATCAGCTTAACGTATGGATTTAAAAATCAGTTTAACCAATTCAATCGTACCACTGAGTACGCTGCGCAAAGCAAAGACAAACTTACCTACCCAAAAATATTTACAGCCCAAGAGCTGATCACGGTTTAATAATAATTCAAGGTAACTTGTAAATCAAATTAATTTGAGGTGCAAGGTTTTTCCCCCAGCATGTAACAGCTTCTACCGATAACGCATAATAACACAAACCCAGCCCTATGTTGTATTACCTATTGGGATTGTAGCGCATTTTGGATAGAATCTGAAAGTAATTCTTGGTCTATATGTAGTGAAACCAGCCAGCGGAGGAACCGGTGCTTTGGTGCCTGTTGTCCTTCTGGACACACCGAAATGACCATTAACACTGACCTGAAGTGCAGGACACTACCTAAAGTTTGCCTTGACATGGGACATGTGTAGGGCTCGTGTGAAGGCTGCGTTTGTAGGATCCGTGTTTATTAGCCCCTGTTGCTATTTCTGGTGGCAGCAAAGCACCAGAAGGTGGCCAGTGCTCTGCAGCCAGCTGTGAGGAAAGACAGCCGGGTGTCAGGTTGTAGGTTTGAGATAAGCCTCGTGCAGATATGGCGAGGACATGGCTTTTTAAGCACAAGCCTGAATAGTGGCGTCAACTTTTCCATTGTCCTATTGTTTGAATGGAGCTCTTTTTGTTGCACTTGCAGCTTTCGGGCTTAAAGAGCAAGTTAACCTGCTTACACTCGAGGCTCAGACCTAATGTTTGCTTTTACCTCGCCGTTTACTTTCATGTCTTCAGCACTAAAATCGCTTTCCAACAAGTTACATTTTTCCTATTTGTATAATGAAGGTCCTAGCTTTAGTTTGTTTTTGTTTTGTGGACATGAATAATCTTCATTTTCCTTGCCTATGAAATGAAGAACCTTGGTGTAATAATGAACACAGCATGTCTGCTTTTCATTTGCTTTGAGCCTTTAACAAACCACAGAGCAGCAAGCAGAGCCACAGTGACGAGAACAAGTTCCCTCAATCCATCACAAAGTGTATGCATTGTGCTCTGAGAGGGAAACATTTGTTTAAAATTGCTTTTTTTCTCTTTGAACTGAATAACTCTGGAGTTCAGGTGTGGCGTCATTCCACTGATACAGCAATGCATTTTAAATGGTAAGAAATGATAAGGGCCATGCAGGTAAATGAGCAACTCAAGGAAGTACTGCAGTTAAGGAGAAACGAGGTGAAACCATTCCTGAAAATAAGCCCCTGCCTTCCTTCTTTGGCTGTAATATTTGTGTTTGATCTCAAATTAAAACACAGACCCTGTGGGTCTACTAGCTGATTTATTTCAGCCTTATCTGATCGGCCTTTCGTGGATTTCCTTGCATTGTTGCGCCGTAAAATAGGCTCTTCAGGGTGTCCTTATACCGCGTTGGGCAAACACAGCCACAGTACAAACAAGCAGTGAGCTGAAGAAGAGAGCTAACAACCCCCCCCCCACAACCACCACACACAGGCCATTCTTCCACCTCTGGGAGTTGTGACTTCTATTTTACCTGTGAAGCATCAAGCAGCCTCCGGTCCATGATATGTTAAATATAGTTTCCTCTGAAATGAGCACCTAATGGAGGAGAGCAGAGCAGTTTCACCTGTGCCCATGGAAATCCTGTATATCCACTCAGGATTTATTCCTAGATGGAGTCTTCCATAGAGAAGCTTTCATCGGAGGTAACCCAGATGCTCACTGAGCCGGTAGCCACCAAAAAGAATTGCTTTTTCCGGGTGAAATATGTCCTATTGTGGGGGGTGGGGGGGCAGGCCACAATAGCCAGCCAGTGTTATGTTTTTGACGCGGGTTAATTTTAGACGCAGCCCTCTCCCCGGCGTGAGATTAGGTCCCGTTCTGGGCTGCTCTGACCTCAGAGAGTTAGAAGCTAAGAGGGATTTGGCTGCTGCTGCTCAGACGGTTTATCTTCCCTGTGACGGTCCCTGTGAGAAAGGGAGAGCAGAATGAGGGAGCAGTAGAAAATTGGATACCAGCGGAGTGAAGGAGTCGGGGGTGGAGGGGGGGTTGGACAGAGCCCTCTGCCAGCCAACCTGCAGCCTAACCTTTTGTGGAGGAGGATATTGTTTCACCTAACAGAACTTGTGTGGAGGTCATGTGATGATGGTTAGTGCTGGTCAGCAGAACATGCGAGGACGGGTCGGCTCAACTGATCTAGAGATGGAGTTGGCTGACACCGATGATATTCAGGTAAAGCAGGAGGACAACTTGAACCTAGGTGTTATGTCTTGCCGACTTCATCCCTCTTTTTACTGTCCTCACCTCAAGCGATTTCTCTTTTACAGTAGCCCTCTAAACCGAGGCTAATTGCATTGCATTTAAATATATAAATTTAGGTGTGCTAGGAGGCTTCCAGTGTTCTTTTTCATCTCCTTTTTATTGTGTCTGTATTTTGTCTGCATAAGTTGAATTAAGTAACTGCTCTTTACACAAGGATTCCTCTGAAATATAAAAGGTAACCGATGTTGAAAAAATATATATCTGAGAAATTATTATTATTATGGTAGCGACAGGAGGCCGAGCTCTGTTTGGGTTTGCAATTTGGATTAAGCTGTGGCGACTCATAGGGAGAAATGTTATGGTTCCATAGAGCGGACCGTGTCACTCAAATAAAAGTATTATTATTATTATTATAATTATTCTCCAACAGCATATTTGCGAACCGAATGGGTGCATGTTCATATTCTGTGATCAAACAGTGGATTACAACCAATGCGCCATTGTAACCATGCTGAACTTTAAAGCTGAAGCCATTCGGGAAGTGATCTCTAATCCCTCTTTAGTGAAGGTGACTGCTTTGAGAATGCAAAGCAATGGTGACTGACGACAGCAGTGAAATCACTGTGTGCCGCGGTTAGCTTCAGTTCCCTCTACCACGTGGGGGCTGACCCCGTACCCCGAACACGGTTAAATCTCCTTTTCGAACAGTATATTGTCAGTGCATCTAAGTTGTGAAAGCGTCATACTTTTGTTGCAGCGTTTCTGAAATACTGTTGTTGGGTGCTGCGGTTTATATTGATACTTCCTGCTGATCAGTTGTTGCTCAAATAATTCGGTTCCTTATTGACGGAGTCACTGACCTGTCGGTCCTCTCCTCCTCTTTCTCTATTTCCCCGTTTGCCTCTTCCTTCTCTCCCTCCCTTGCTGATTTCCTCCTAAATACATTCCACATCTTCATCTCATCTCATATATATTACCCCGCTCCCCCCCCTTCTGCCGTCCTCTTTCAGGGGGATGCCAGGGGCCAGCTGGTGGCGGAGCGACTCGGTCTGGGACACAACCTGGACCTGTCCGACACGATGGTGCAACAGAAGCTCGATGAGATCAAGGAGCAGATCCGACGGGAGATCCGGAAGGAGCTGAAGATCAAAGAAGGCGCAGAGAATCTCCGAAAGGTAAAGTCACTGAATACGTGGTGGAGAGTCTTCCTCTCAAAGCGGTCCTCATGTACCATCTCATAGATGGAGGTCAAACTTCAAAATCAAAGATGTTTCAAAAGCATTTACTCCATCTGAAAAGTACTCCCATTACTGGTATACTGACATTCTTAAGAAAATGTTCCATTTTTATTCAAGCCTTCATTGATGAATTGACACTCTTGTTTCCTCTCAGGTAACAACGGACAAGAAGAGCCTGGCTTATGTTGACAACATGCTGAAAAAGTCTAACAAGAAGGTTGAGGAGCTTCACCAGGAGCTGCAGGAGCTCAACGCCCACATAGTGGTCAAAGACCCTGAGGAACTGCTAGGTAACGACAGAAAACTGACATGATAACAGTGACCAAGTAATAAGGACAGTTACTAAGGACATCTTGGTTGTAGTTGTGCTCTTTGACACCGATCTTTAAGCCTTGTATCTAATCCTTGAATTAAGGTTAGTAGCGTTAGTTACATATTGATCAAATTAAAGCTCAAACAGTAAATTAGTTGCAATTCGTTCTCTATTTTATTTCATCTGTATATTTTCTGACATAAAAAAGCAGGTTAACAGTTTATTTGATTTGCAATGGCAGGTTTTCTGCTACATCTGATAAATTTACTTTCTCCAAGTGTCCAAGCAGCAACTTCTCATCCAAACATTGTCATCATCTCGTTCCCTCCCAGTTTTTTTTTTCTTTCTTTTTTTGTAAATACAAAGTATCGCTGAGTAAATAGTTTTGTCAGTGTTGTGTCAGAACAACTCCTTTATCAACACACCGAGCATTGAGTGTTCGGAGGTGACTCACTCTCCAGCGGCTGACATTGTTGCATTCCACATTCCACCGACGGTTACAATGAGCCGCCGATTGTTCCCCTCCGAGGCCGCTGAAAGCCTGCTCCTGTGCACTCGTCAACAACAATGGAACTTGCAGCGAGTCACCCGCAGCATTATGTAGTTTTGTTACAGTAGTTGCCTTATGCAGCATTAGTTGTTGGAGGGTGTCTGGGGGAATTCAGGAAGAGAGGGAATGGTGTTTGTCTGCCTGGTGCCATCACATCCGCCCCGGTTCAGTTGACAATAGGAAGGAGTCCGAGGGGCTGGGGGGCTGGGGTAGGAGCGAGGTCATCCTGGTTAAGGGTTATCTTAAGTGGGAACAAATTTAGTCCATCTCGCTGACTCTCGATTTGATGAACGAGGGCTTTCTTTTTAAGTGACGCGACGTCAGCGGAATGTCGCTGTCTATTGCTGAATGATGGAGCGCGACCGAGGGCTGCTCGGCCCGGCCCGGCTCAGCGAGAGGAGGTAATGGTTTCCCCAACTAGTAGGAAGGAGTCGTTTGGCCTCTGCGAGCCGCTAGAATGTGTTTTTGTTCCAGAAGAAAGTCTGAGGGGGCTTCTGGTTATGCTCCGCCACTCAGCGGAGGCCACAAATGGACCGACTCGCTCCCAACGTGCTGTCTGCCGGCGGCGGCTCTGATGCAGGGTCCCCGGCCCCTCTGTCACATGATCTCACTCATAAGGGCACTTGCACCAAGATCAGTGGGTCACATTGCAGGAGCCCGATCAGATATTGGGCATTCGGACTCAAAGCTTGATTGTGTTCCGCGACAAAGGGGCTGATTACTTTCTATGTCTAATACTTTGTAGACTGGATTTTCTTTTTTCTTTTTTTGTAATGGATCGCTGTATCCCTATCACTGGTTTAAAAATACAGTTGGTTTTCCTTCCAGTTATTACGTATCTTCTCAAATGGCAAAACACCCATCCATCAGTTATCTGCTCCTCTGTCCAAACCAGGATGCAATTGCTGAGTGCTGTTGGCATGTTCCTCGTTGCCTTCTCATCGGATTCAGATGGTTTTAGTCGGAGGGAGGGTTCCCCTTGTCAGCTGTCCAGCGGTGACATCAGCCCCGCAGCTATTCAGTAGCTCACTGTCTTGTCCTCTGGCCCAGTGTGGGCTGAACTGCTGAGAAAAGCGATAGGGGGGCGGGGGGGGAGTCCTTGGGTCAATATGGCCTCATCCAAGCCACGCCCCCTACACGCAGAGAGGAAACCCCCCACCCCCAAACGTAGACACGTGTGCTTCCTAGAGGGCCTTTTGTCTTTTTCAATAACAACCTTCCCATGACGCTCACGTAATGCATCACTGAGACGCTACGGACTCTTGAATAAGAAATGTGGATCCTGTAAACGCAGTTAGTTTAACTCCCTTTGAATCCCTCACGTCGCTCCACAGGCTTTTCTACACATGTGTGGTTTAGATGAGAGTCTTTATGTCCTCAGTGTTTTCTTGTTACCTAATTTCTGCTTGAAGTCTTTGTCATGTGACTTGCTTTTTCTTCTCATTGGACTTTAAAAATTAAGATGAGAATTGAGCTGAATTGCTTTGAGTAAAGTGGACCTGCTATTAAGTGAGTCCTGGTAAGAAAACGCCTGTCTTGGTTCCGGATGCGGCATGTGCTCTTTGCCTTTCAAAGAGCAGTTGCTTCATGGCGCCATACAAACTGGAACTGAATTTGCATGTCAAGTCAGGAGAAGTTAGGCAGGTTTTTTTGCCCACTTCACCTGTGTGAAACTGTGTTTTGCTCTGTCCCGCAGTGATTAGCCGAGGGAGGGGTTGTCTTTACACCTTTTCGAGTCCAGACACGACCGAAAAAAGAAATAGTGAGCTCATCTCTCGGAACTGTGGTCCAGCACTGGGGAGAGAAGAAATTTATTTTGATTTTCTCTTTATGTGTGTGCGAATGCACACTGCAAAGTCAATGAGTGGGTTTCTATTCAAAGTTTGAAATGTACATTGTTTTCCAGGTATTGGTGTCATAAGTTATAAGTATAGCCACACAGCAGGTCAACACTTGATTGTTTTTTCCATGACTTGGAATAGAGATGCTGAAATTCTCCAAATGTTAACATCATTGGCTTGTGTAGTCCAAACCGTAGCTTTTTATCAACAGTAGACCTTTCTGGAACCATCATGTGACTACTCAAGTCATTAGTGCCGCAGGACTTTTGAAATTCAAAGTGACAGTTAAAAAAATAGCACATGCTTTGTTTGGTGCTATTTATAGTAAGTGACTGGTTCTGTTGGCACATACAAAATGACGTATCCGGGCCAATAAGTCAAAACGTGTACTTTTTGTTTTTGCCTTTCCCTAGAATGCCCTTTGACCCCAGACACGCCCAACAGTGAGGCGAGAATGTGCACCAGCAGCAGCCGCCTCGCCGCACTGAAAAGACAGAACGATATTGAGCTCAAGGTCAAGCAGGGTGCAGAGAACATGATTCTGATGTACTCCAACGGGCCCTCCAAGGTATGCTTCACAGCGAGAGTGTTCGCTGCGACGTGGACGCAGCCGTTGTGCTGCATGTTCAGCATAATCACTGCCTCATTAAGCAACATATTTTTGCCTACACTGTGACATCACCACTGAAACACAATTTGGCGAGAAACACTAGCAGTCTGACAACAACAAAGGTGTTGAACAAACCTTAACGTTGGCCACAAAAAGATTGAATAGTACAGTTATCGGATTGAAAAATCATTCAGTTTAGAAAAGACCTCTTTGGTGAGTATGCAATCATAACTGGTCATGGCTGATAATAAACCATGATGTTTTCTCTGATGGGAGCCTGACGTCTTATCTTAGCTTATCTTCCATCACTCCTCTGCTCTGTGGTTTGGTCCAGCAGGTCCGTCTGGTCTTTTGGGGCTGTCGCTTGACTCAAAGTCTACTGCATTCAATGGATTTCCCCCACGGTTGCGTTTCAGAGGATGATGAATGTATTCTGTCATATGGCATTAAGGCTGAACACAAAAAAAACAATGTAGCAAAATTCATGGAAGCTACCAGCCATGAAATGCTCACGGGCCTCGTAATAATCGCAATGATTATTTATTTAGTTCTCATTAGAGTCTCTGTGATATTAAAGGCTCCCATTTGGACAACCGGGCCGGGTGAGCCATGTTGGTCTGCTTTTACAGCTTTGCTGTAGGGGAGGAGGAAACATGAGAGCGTGCTGACACATCCTGTGTGTCACATGCGCCGTTGTTTGTTCACAAAGCTCTCCTCTAATGCACAGAGTGGGGAGGACTGTGATTTAGCTGGGAGCTGGTGTGTACGTTACCAAACCAATAACAACAGCTGGAGCACTGAGGGCCGCTAATCTTGGCTCATGTGTCCTTTCTCAGTAACAATTTAAGCCACTCTGTAGTAGACGGTTCAGTATGGTGTTGGGTTTCAGTAGTGAGTCTCTACTTTGGCAGTGATGTAATTCAAAGAACGACACTCCGTTTGAAGAAATAGTGACATTCATGGACAGTTGGATGAGATTATTGAATCGAAGCCTGGAACATAACCTGCACCGTGCTCCCACATCTATAACTTTCCTCTAATGGGAAATGTGCGCCAAGATGACCGGTTCTAAATTAACGAGAAGACTATTTTGGAAAGACTCAAGAAGGGTTACAATTACATTTCTAAAAATAAATTGTGATGTTTAACTTGAGTCATGTCATATCTAATTACTGATGAACATAAGTCCTTTAAATCTGCTCAATAACTCAAAGGTTGTCGCTCTTTGTTGATGTGAGTAGAGCGGTGTAGCTGCAGAGTTTAGGGCTGTAGTACAGTTCTGCCACATGATCCCGGCGTCCAGAAGGTGCTTCTGTTTGGCCGGAGGAGGTCGCTTACAAAACACTGTGACCTGCCCGGTCAGACAGACGGAGCTTTCCAGCTGGAAATAGTTCTGATGTCAGAGAGGAAATGCCTGCTGGACAGAGGTCTTTCCTGCGCAACAACCAGGATTTAAACTTCTTTCTTTTTTGATAAATACCATTTTCCATGTTGTCACCCATTCTTTGGCTCCAATTAAGGGCATGATCTGGCATCTTGGCTGTTTGTGTTACTTGCTCTAAACACAATAAGGGGTGAGGGATGCTGTGCTGAGATCCAGTTATCTATTTTTTATTAAAAATACACTAAAACGTTTTGATTCCAGCGTTACTATTTAACAATGAATGTTTTTATCATGTGCCATTTCCCCCACCAACAGACAGTTTGATTTTTTTCGTCCTTAGGATCGTAAGTTGCTAGCGACCGCACAGCAGATGCTTCAAGACAGCAAGACCAAGATAGAGTTCATCAGGATGCAGATCCTCAAGGCCAGCCAGGCTAGCGAGCTGAGCTTCGATAACAACGATGTGATGGGTGAGCCTTCGCTTGCACCCACTGATCGATGTCAGCAGTTGGCCTGCGCAGATTATAGCATGGTCTTCCGAGCGTCTAAAAGAGAGGATCCTTTTCTTTCTTGTCCTCCAGACAAGCCCATCATCAGCCCGCTGGACCTTCGGGTGGAGGAGCTGTGTCACCACGCCAAGATAGAGTCCGCCGTGGCGGAGGGAGCCAAGAACGTCATGAAACTCCTGGGCACCGGAAAGGTTACAGAGAAGAAAGCCCATTCAGAGGTAGAGTTTGTGTTTGCATGTGTGCGGGTGTACTGTGTCAAATTCACATCATCTTCCCCCTTGAGTTGTAGAGCGGCACTTATGATTGGTGTTTCTTTCTACCCTTCTCTATTGCCTCCCGCCCTTCTGTACTTCCTGTGTGCGCACCTCCCTCCTTTCCACCTCCAGGCCCAGGCTCGTTTCAATGAGTCCAGTCAGAAGCTCGACCTCCTGCGGTATTCCTTGGAGCAACGCCTCAACGAGTTGCCTAAAAACCACCCTCGCAGCAGCAGCATCGTGGAGGAGTTGTCCCTGTTGTCCTCGCCGGTCCTCAGCCCCAGATCCAGCATCATTGCCACGCAGAACCAGTACAGCACGGTGACCAAGCCAGCTGCCCTCACAGGTAACTGGACGTCATGGTTATTGGTAGCACACTGATCCTTTGAGGTAATAAAACGTTTGTGTTCGTCCAGCATCATCCTCTTCTTCTTAACCACCAAACCGTGAAAAAAATGTGGCTAATAGAACTTGGTATGTCTATTAGTTTCAGTCAATATTTCTTATGGATATTTCCTTCAGGGTACAATAAAACTAATTTGCATCAGCTATTCTTGCGTCTTGATGTCCATGTTGTGTTTTGATTTAACAAGACACATCCTTGTTGTTTGCTGTGATGATGAACCCTCTCTCCCTACCAGTTAGTAGATTTAAAGAGACAGTTCACTTCTTATTACTACTTTCACTTTGATACATTTTTTTCAAATATGTTGAGTTATGGTACGAGTCTGAATGTGTGCTACAGGTATGTGAATCTTCCCACCTCACTTGCAGGCACATTGGACGTGAGGCTCATGGGCTGTCAGGACCTTCTGGAGAACGTGCCCGGTCGTTCCAAAGCTGCATTTGTCCCGCTGCCCGGCTGGAGCCCCAGCGAGACGCGCTCGTCCTTCATCAGCCGAGCGAACCGGAACCGCGGCGTGAGCTCACGGAACCTGACGAAGAGCGAGGAGCTCTCCAGTGAGTAAATCGGGACCGGTCGGGAAGATGAACAGGGTGAAAAGCAGCTCTGAGACCTACAATAAATGAACCGCAGCCGGATCATGATGGCCGCTTTAGTAGGGAAATGCCTCGTCTGTAATACCAACTGAATTCCTGTCATGCTCAGGGTGGAATTAATAGATCCGTGGTTAATAAATAACGCGCGGTGTATGTTTCCTCAGATGAGATCAGCGCCGTGTTAAAGCTGGACAACACGGTGGTCGGCCAAACGAGCTGGAGGTCGGTCAGTAACCAGGCCTGGGACCAGAAGTTTACATTGGAGCTGGACCGGGTAAGACACACACCTCTCTGCCCTCGACCCTCACCTGTGCTGTTGACTCAGCGTCGTGTTTGAACAACTCGTTTGGGCCGCTTCACATGAGCTTGTGTGTGTCCTGTAGTCCCGTGAGCTGGAGATCTCGGTGTACTGGCGCGACTGGCGTTCGCTCTGCGCCGTCAAGTTCCTGCGACTGGAGGACTTCCTGGACAACCAGCGTCACGGGATGTGTCTGTACCTGGAGCCCCAGGGGATGCTGTTTGCTGAGGTGCTCAAACACTCCAATACACACGGGTTGTGTGTGCCTACAAAGGACTCTTCCTAATGTGCGTGATGTTTCTGTGCTGTTTACTTTTTTTTAATTCTGTTGTACAGGTGACTTTTTTCAATCCCGTCATTGAGAGACGGCCAAAGTTGCAAAGACAAAAGAAGATTTTCTCGAAGCAGCAAGGTGAGTCTTCACTCACCTCACTTATTTTAGGTGGGGTTTTTTTGTGATTTGGGCGTGGAAGCCTACACTTTGTTTTAACTATTGAATTAGTTTGGAAGGTTTTATAGTATACATCTCTTATTAATTTACATGGGAAATGAAAGATTTCTTTGTAATATTGCCATGTGTCCCTTATTCTCTGCATCTCTCCATCCTTTACATGCGTCATCGCCTCTTCGCTCTTTACCAGGTAAAACCTTCCTGCGAGCCCCTCAGATGAACATCAACATCGCCACCTGGGGCCGCCTGGTGAGAAGAGCCATACCGACAGTCAGCACCAACTCCTTCAGCCCGCAGGCGGCAGAGTCCGGGCAGAGCAGCCTCCCCGGTTCACCGACGCCCTGCAGGTACTAACGGACTAACCTGGTCACTCCAAACCAATTAACGACTCGCACCAAAACAAACTAGTCAAGTACTGCTGCTATTTCACAGTGACCCACTGGTGACCAAGCTGGACTTTGACAAAGAGCCGACCCCAGGACCCAAACACTACACGGCACCCGACGACATCCGAGAACCGCTGGTCCAGGACAAGCTGCCGGACAAAGAGGAGGAACAGGTACCATGGTCTAGGAATTGCTTATGTCGGAGGTATTCATAAAGTTAGTTCTAGAATGAAACCCAACAATACACCATTTTTTAATGCTATCTTCTAATTAAATACAATGGCAGCCAAATTTGTCCCTTCTGAGCATCATCCATAACCATAGAAGCACACCGCGGTTTAAAAGACACAGCATTATTGAGACTTAACTATATAGCGGTATGTGTAATTAATGTAATCAGAGAAAAGATCATTGTTTTCCATTATTTCTGTGCCCCTGCAGAATAATAGTCAGTTCTTGCTCTAGTGATCATCAAAGTGTGTCATGTTCATTATTGAGAAACAAAAGATGCAGTTGTTATTTTCACGTAATAAATAATTATTTTCATTTTGTGTCCTTGTGCTTTGGGTTCCCTCTCTGCAGGATGCGCTCGCCTCCTTTGACTTCTTGAACAAGAGGAACAGCATGGCGGTGAAGCCGGACCAGGACGGACTGCTGGAGCAGGAGATGCAGCAGCCGGACCTGGAGCTCATCGCCATCCCCAAAGGCTCGGAAATAAGGTAGCAGAGCAACCTTTTTAAACCTTCAAGTAGATTTCAGATAAAGAGAGAGACTGTTAGATATTTTATTTAAACAGGGTGTATCACAGTTAATACTTTTTGACACCATCTGCTTAGACCTACTGTTATGACACGCAGGTGTAAACACTGCCCCCTTGCTTTGAGTCATCTCTACAATAATTCCCAAAGGATACTAACAATGATTATTTTGCAGGGAAGAAGATCCGTTCCACTTCAGCCTCCAAGACTTCAAATGTGTGGCGGTCCTCGGACGTGGTCACTTTGGAAAGGTTCGTCTCATTTGATCACCCAACCGGAGGCTGCAACTCAAATCTTATTTTCCCTCATTGATTGTATTTTAAAAACAAATGCCAGGAAGTAGTAAAAGAAAATGCTATTTCAGATTTCCTAGAGCCTCTTGTTTTGCGTGGCCAATAGTTAAAATAAGTTTATTAATTCCAGTTCCTGTTCCAGAAGCTGAAACTTGCCTCTGCTTCCCCTCCCCAGGTGTTGTTGGCAGAATACAAAAGCACAGGAGAGATGTTTGCTATCAAAGCGCTGAAGAAAGGAGACATCGTGGCTCGCGATGAGGTGGACAGGTAAATGCACTAAACTTCCACTCTGGCTTTTTGCCCTTAACCGCGACAGGCAAGGGAAACGCCGGCCTAACCCACTCCCACTCTCTCTGACAGTCTCATGTGCGAGAAGAGGATCTTCGAGGCTGTAAACAGCGTCCGCCACCCGTTCCTGGTCAACCTGTTTGCGTGTTTCCAGACGCAGGAGCATGTTTGTTTTGTCATGGAGTACGCTGCGGGAGGCGACCTAATGATGCACATCCACGCTGACGTGTTCTCCGAGCCGAGGGCCGTGTGAGTATCTGAACCCGCACATTTGGACCGACCAGGGGTGTGTGTCATGTGCCTGGTTGGCTGGCATCCTTGTTCTTCTGGCAATATTTTTGTATAGTGAAGTCAATTAACGCGTTATTTTCCCCTTGCATTTAGCAGTACAGACACCATTGGTTCTAAATGTGTAATACTGTTTTCCTATTTACTCTTTTGATTTTCTTTACAACCAGTAAAACCTGTGTGATCTTATATCCCGACCGCTCTTGTTTCCGTGTAGATTTTATGCAGCCTGCGTCGTATTGGGATTACAGTTCTTACATGACCATAAGATCGTGTACAGGTAAGGAGTTTGAGCAGAGTCACTAAATGTACTGCCACATTTTGCGTAGAGCAATAAGTTCTCAAACATCTTCTTGAATTTGCAGAGATTTGAAGCTGGATAACCTCCTCCTGGACACAGAGGGCTATGTCAAGATTGCTGACTTTGGGCTTTGCAAAGAAGGTAAAATGGAGACCCGCGTTCTACAGAAGGCTCGGCGACTGTCACACAACTTAGAAAATGTCAACAACTGTGCTGAATATGCTCAACATATCAGATTTGGCTGTTTCCAAACAGATATAGGGAAAGTTTTCAGAGGATAGGCCTGTTATTAAACTGTGTGTGCTCTCAGGAATGGGCTTCAAGGACCGCACCAGCACGTTTTGTGGCACGCCTGAGTTTCTGGCTCCTGAGGTTTTGACCGAAACGTCGTACACTCGCGCTGTGGATTGGTGGGGGCTGGGTGTCCTCATCTTTGAGATGCTTGTTGGGGAGGTCAGTGCTTCAACGATCTGTAATTGAAGGAACAATCATCCAGTGACTTTGCCGTGTTGCATTTCTCTGGATTTCATTTTGGCTCGTCCTCAGTCGCCCTTCCCCGGTGACGACGAGGAGGAGGTGTTTGACAGCATCGTCAACGATGAAGTCCGCTACCCACGATTCCTCTCGACCGAGGCCATCTCCATCATGAGGAGGGTGTGTTCTGATAATCTGAGGAAGAGAGAGTTGGTCCTAAAGTCGTGCAATAACGGCCAGTTAACCCTCAGTGTGCGAGCGCGTCGGCTGACTATCTCGCCATGTGCTTCTTCTCTGCGCAGCTTTTGAGAAGGAATCCAGAAAGACGACTGGGGGCAGGAGATAAGGACGCCGAGGAGGTGAAGAAACATCTATTCTTCAGGGTAAGAAACAACTACAACATTTTCACAATCCATTTTTTAATAAAGAAATAAACTCTTCTAATGGGACCCCCCTTGTGTTTCTCGGCAGAACATGGATTGGAGCGGACTGTTGGCCAAGAAGGTGAAGCCGCCCTTCGTGCCGACCATTCAGGGCGCCAACGACGTCAGCAACTTTGACGACGAATTTACCTCAGAGGCTCCCATCTTAACCCCGCCCAGGGAACCCCGACCGCTGAACTCGGACGAGCAGCACATGTTCTCTGACTTTGATTACATCGCTGACTGGTGTTAGCTTCATGTACTTTCACCCTCAAACACACACACTGTGAACCAACCAACCAACACAGCAATGGCTGTAGCTCACATCAGTTTTAAAGCCCAGAATGTTGAGGAGGAGGAGGAGGAGGAGCGACGAGTGCGGCGGCTCCCCCGAGCCTTTGAGGCAAAACTCTGTGCCATTGAGAAGAAAGTCCAGCAGCCTCTAGAGGACCCCCACTTATTTTTTTAAATCTATATGAAGTTTTTTTTTTTTTAAACAAAACAAGAAGAAAAAAAGTCTGTTGTTGGAGAATGAACGAGGAGCGCTTCTTCCTTCCTGCACACTTGGTCGTTGTGTCCATTGTCTGACCACTGAGAATGTTTTTCATAAGAACTCTTGAGCAGACAGCAACATCACAACCATGTTATTCAGTGTCCTTGTCGTCAGTTTTTTTTAAAAATCTGTACAGAATATATTCAGTCGTATATTTTATTTTTCTTTATTTGCAAAAGCCCTCGCCATAGGTTTAAGGACATTTAATCTCACTGTACATTTTGAAGTGCTCAAAGCATTGTCACTGAGCGGTCGACCATACAGACACCTCGACTACTACTGCTGCTTCTTGACTTGAAATCAAAGAGAGGGTCTTCACCCTTTTTGTCTCGGGGCCCGATCTTTGTTCACCGTTTTAACACTTTCTTTCTCATTTTGCATCCAGGTCTGCATACAACAACCCACGTAATAATAATACTCTACTATAAAACAGTAGTCCAGTGTTAAATGTGACCTAAGCTGTTAAACACACACTACTCTTGTTGAAAATCACATATGAGTTAGCCAGAAGAAATTATGAATATTTAATATTCTCCTCTGTCTGATGCCCTCTAGTGGTGTCGATTTTCAGTTGACCTCAGTTCTAAAAATCTAACTGCCGCTTTGTATTCCAGGATCTTTTGGAGCAATAAAATCAAGCATAAAGTAAATTATTATTTTAGAGCTGAGTTCAGTTGGATGTCAAATGTTTTCTATTTCGTGGGAGTGAAGGGCTTGTTTCTAAATGGACATCTGGTTGTGAACCAGAAAGCCTTTTTCTTGTTACCTCAGTCATAGTGAAAACATCAGTGTTTTGCCGTTCAAAGCTATCAAAACCAAATGAATCCTGTCCGTCTTGAAGCAGCAGACAAACCCCTTGTGGTAAGAAGAATCTGATTGATCCCAATGAAGCGTTGTGCAGAAATCCATAACAAGACCTAGGTGGTGTTTTGGGTACATGTTATTTCAACCTACTGTCAATTTAAATGCTTCAGAGTTTCGGTTGCATTTTTCAAGCTGACAGGAACTAGCTGTTATTTTTAGTCAATTTGCATGTTATATATAAACCGACTCAAATGATGGAGAGCTGTTGACATGAATCACTTCAGGGGAGGGCAGGGTATATTATATATACAAACTGTATGAACACAATTAAGCTGAAAGCACTAATTTTCTCAATAGTTTTAATTATCTACATGTGTTAATGATGAAAATAGTTTGTACAAAGTTTTTATTTACTTGTGCATGTTGTCAGAACAAAGACTATAGATGGTACAAATACTCACACAACTAAAGAAAAAGGCATTTCTGCAGTTGCCCATCATAATGCACAAATTAAACATTTGTAATCTTGAGTTGCTGTTATTTTGCCTTTTCTCCACTTTTTAAATAATGTTGAGTTTCGATTTGTTTCAGCGGCTCTCCAGTTTTCATGGATGGCAGCAGTAAACCGGTTTAATTCAAACCATGAACTCATTACCATGCTTGAATGAATTTTTATTTTTTTTAAATTACTTCGAACAAAATAGCAGGTCATTTTTCTACAAAAACAAAAGTTATGTATACAGTATGAAACCAGTCTAAAATTGCAAGCATCAGTTACATTTTCCAACTTGGACATATATACATGATACAGTATATACACTCAAATGAAATACTGCAAGTACAGTCTGCAAGCTGAATGTGTCCATTTTATTCCTGTGATGACGCCTCGACAAAGGCAAGAGGTCCTACAAGGGACAAGGAAAACCTTCCAAACAAAGAATAGAATCCTGTAAGTACAGCAGAAAAATGGCGTCACCGGAGCTTTGTCTTCACAGTTGGGGCAGCTTGTCGACAGGTGTGTCGAATTTGAAGTCTGGGGGAAAGAGTTCTGCGGCGCGTGGGTAGATGAGACGGTAGGACTGTCTGATCGTAACATCTGCAACACCTGCAATATCCCCGATTTCTGTGGACACAACGGACCTGAGGTTCAGAATCCTTTGAAAAAACACTGCGTTTTTACGACAACTTCCATGTCGCTCAAAAATGAAAAAGAAATATATCTGAAAGGCAACTCACTTTTACCCATTTCCCTTTTAATAGGCTAAACCACAAGTGGAAAATAAACAATTAACTGCTTACACTTTTGTGAGAATTCCTTATTTTTGTTGATACAATATATACCATTAGAAACATTTAGCGCATTGTTGGTACGGTGACCAAAGGTTTATGTATACTCAAAACATAACAAAACTCCCAAATTAAAGCTTACATTATTTAACTGATCTGATTTACAGTCCACATACTCTGGGAAGCGTCCATTTTAATGTATTTTTCAGACCGGCTCAAGAATCTCTGGCCTACAAAGACCTACTGTGCGTGTATAACACTTTGATTTATTCATTTAGAAATGCATGACCTACTGACCAGTATAACCAGAGCATCACCACTCACCCTTTTGGGTCTTCTTCTCTGCCGAGGCCTGGGAAGCCATGTAGATGGCCGCTGCAGCCACTGAGATGGGGCTCCTGCCGGGAACCAGGTCGAGCTCCACAGCCTTCCTGGCAATGAAGGTGGCCGCCATCTGCACCTGTTTGGGCAAGCCCAGGTTTGAGCAGAACCGAGACATGAAGTCTCCGGTGGTGATGAGGTCCACGCTGGTCTCCAGCGCTTTCAAGATCAGCTTGAAGCACCTGCCGATCTCCTTCTTGGAGATCCGAGAGACGGCACAGATTTCTGCGAGGGAGGGAGAGAGAGATGGAGTTATTTTAGATTAAGTGACGTCAAAGTATATATATTTTTTGAACTTATTAATGCTTGAAAAGAGAAGGTTCATCCATTACTACTATAATGGGTAATAATAATGAGGTTATTGCTTTAACAAAATACTTGTTACCTGTGATCAATATATTTAGAAGTACACCAATTAGTTGTCATTTGTCATAACTGTAATAATATGGCTAGCTATGGATAGCTCAAGAAGCTGAAATAGTTTAATCTGACCTTTAAATGTTCTTGGTACACCTTCTTGTCTGCAGGCGATGTAGAGACAGGCCGAGGCTATGGCGTCATTGGCTCGGCCCTTCAGGCTCTTTTGTTCATAAACCTGCTTGAATAAGTTGTTTGTTCTGTCCTGCAGAGCAAAAACAGAATTTATAGGAAAACGATCATTTGCATTCATGTAATCAAAGGTCTGAATGGAACCCTGCATCATAGAAATCATCCGTGTGTTTTTTAAATTAGGGATTCAATAGCAAAGTGTTGAATCAGTGTTTGCCTTTGAGCTTGCTTTTTTAAACAGCGTTTAAATCAAATGTTTATCTACAACAACACGATGGTGAGTCATGATGATCGAGTACAAGTGAGGACAGTGTTTCCCTGCATCCGTCACTCTTTAAGTTACAGAATAACATTTCTGGTTTTACTTAATGAAATACAATTTTACATTATTTAAACTTACGATGATGTTCCTTGGGAGGTTGATGCGATCTGCCATGGTGCTGATTTCTTTAAAGGCGTTAAGCATGGCCCGGTCAGAGCTGCTCATGGTCCGCCGGTTCTGATACTTGGAGTTACCGAATTCATCAAAACTAGCTGCGCCAGTTCCCTGTGGTGAAAAATGGTGAGTGTTTATTAGTCAAAAATAAAAGGTCTTATTTTAAGAGACGCTGTGGTAAAACTCACTGCTGAAATCAATACTGAAATTATCAAAACTCTAGAGCCAGCAGTACCTGTACATGTATATCCGAACATGGAACATACAGAAGTCCAAAAACATTAACACCACTGGAAATCTGAGCAGCTTGAATATCACATGAACTGCGAATACCATCTTCTTCAAAGGATTTGGAATTAAAAGGAGAATGCACACAACCAGGCTCATTTGTAACAAAGGGAGCCTCACCTTGCTGATCATGGTGGTTAGGTCGCCCCCATTGAGCAGTGGGTTCTGGGCGTCTCCCACTCTGGAGGGATCCTTGAGTGCTTTCTCATTAGAGAACGTCCTCCACTCAGAGCCTACGTCGATAACACGGTCACCTGAGGAGAATTTGAAAGAAATAGGATTTAAAAAAATTAAAGACAGTTGAACATGAACAACCTTTTAGGCAATTCTAACCTGGATCTGTCTTGTTTCTTTTTTTGTGAAATGTTACTGCAAATCATGGTAGTTTAATAAAGCGGACACATTTTGTTCAGTCCAGTGAATAATCTGCACATACAAACAAAATGCATCCACTGTCTTCCCCCGTCGATCTGTTTTACCTCCCTACGGTGTAATTAAGCAGAAGACGGAGCCTCATGAAAACATATCCTCTGAGACTCAAATACTGTAAATATTGTTTGAATGCTGCCGCACTGGGTTTCATCAGCCGATCCGCAGCCTTCTTTAAATGTACTACCATACCATCATCCCTAGCTTTCAAATTTTCTTTTTATCATTGTTGTCATTGTGTGGCCGAAACACATTATGAAATGTCAACTTGACAAATGTTCAGTGATTCAATTGCATCAAACCGGAGATGTTCAAACGGATAATGGGTGGGACAAAGGCGTATTGCTAGTTATCACGTTACGCCCGTACTTGGAACTGTGTAGCAGAGCAGAGGATTAGATTTTGAATATTTTAATCCTGTTAAAAGTTACGCATTTAAGAAAAATATGCCTAACATCTCAAAGCAGCGTGACATTCATCTCCTTAGAGGAGCGCCGAAGCTATGGGAGCAGAACAGAGGGCCTTGTATCAGAGCGGCTGGCATCTCTAGTCTCCCTTCTGACCTGGTCTCTTCTCCGGGGGCTCGTTAAAGAACCATGTGTTCCCTACGGCTTCGACAACCAGCATCACATGTTGAAAGGATTATTTTTTATTTTTCTATATACTTTATATCTGGGCATTTTGTGCCGATATTTGTTGGATGATTAGATCAATTAAAAACACATCACTGAAATGTACAAGTAACTGTTCTTCATAATGAGTTTTCCATTATCTTTAACCATGTCTGTTGCACTTCAGTTAGTGTGGTGAAGGATGTCTCAGCAACAGCGACGTCAAAGCCTCATTTGACAACATGAATATAAACCCCATAAACCAAAAAATCTCCCAACATCAGAGAGATCTTCTCTTCAACAAAATATGTAGTTAGTTGTGGTCCCCTCTCAATATACTCTATACACATTTTCACAAGCCCAGTACTCATCACAGCTATTCTCCTGTGTGGCAGTATATAGAAAATAAATGTCTTATAGCAGATAATCAGAATACTATTATAGAAAAGTAAACAGGCAGATAATCGTAGTTTATACTGACCCACTACAAGGCCACATTCAGGGCAGATCATGTCCCCTGCTCTGTAGTCCTCCACCAGTATGGTATCAGGGTGGTTGGGACATTGAACTCTTGGAAGGGACAGGACATCTCCGCTAAAAAAGCAGAACAGTTAAGTGATCAAACAGCTCAAATGGCCAGAAAAAGACAGAGCAGGGAGGAAAATGAAGGCTGACGTAGTGGATCAAAGAGAGAAAGAGTTCATGCTGATGCCAGGATACAAAACAATTTACAACTGGTCTAATCTTCAAAAGCTGGAAAGATATATGAATTTAAACTTTTTGAACTGCCAGTAGAGTGATACTGGTAAATACTACAAGTATCATTTCAATTCATAATGCTAGATTTAGCCCTTTAATTTCCTCCATGTTAATGCTGAGAAGAAATGGATGGGGCGAGCCGACTGAAAGCTCAGTGGCCTCTACCTGGTTTGGGCAATGTCAATATGCAGAGCAGATATTAAGTAAAACATTATCAAAGATTAAAAGGGTCAGATGAGCATTAAGCCATGATGCACTGGATCATCAGCGGTTGAATAACATGAAACACTTTGAAGCATCACATTCATATTTAGGGCCGAAACTGACTGATTGTTCCCATTATTGATAAATCTGATTTTATTTCCCAATTGTTTAGTGAATAAAATATAAAAACATTTACATTTCTGTTACTCAGAAGTGACAACACCACAATATTTTCACGTGGACTCCTAAACTATGTCCCCTTAAACCCAAACAGTCACGATGACGTGGGGAAAGCATAACACACAATCTAAGGTGATATCCGGGACATTACAAACCTACGCAAATTCAACATATCTTCTCCTCACTATCTAATTAACATGTGATCATAAGAAATAATATCCAGACGATTTTTGTTTGTTTTACATAGACGGCTCGCATCCGTACTGCGATACGAGGGCATTTGTGCCAGCTTCAAACTACAGACGTTAGCATCAACCGTTACCTGTTGACCGTTAGGTCTAAAGTGGTCAAAAAGTGCGAGGCGACATAAAAAGTCAAGACGACAAGCGATGTTGACATTCATAATAAACGGAAGTTATTGGCGGCCAACGGTGAGATAATGTCACGGAACAACAGATACTGACTTCTGGCAACACCTAGCCAGCTAATTTGGCTAACGTAGCAAAGCAGCGAAATCAATTCGACAATATACGTAGACAGAATAAATAAAGGCGAACCGTTTTTCCTGTCTAACTCGATAACATTAAGAGTTTACATTCTGAGAGCCCACATGAAGAAGGAATAGGTGAAAGGTTTGGTTATATTAGCTACGCACCGGCTTGTTGACGCCATGTTGTTCCTCTCTCCGCCTCTGTGTCAAAGAAACAATCGAATGCACTACTTCTATTTATAACTTTATCTGATCACATGACCGTTGGAGTACGGAGAGACATAAGGCTCAAACTAGTCGACACATCCTCCCGTTTGTATAACACTGTTTTGTTGTTGAGAGGGAGAGAAAGAGAGAATTGTTGTTTTGTAAATTCTATGTCGTTTTGGTAACGCTACATCTAACCAAAATACATGTTTAAATATATACTATATATTAAGAATGTTTTTGACAAACAAAAAACAAAATGATGATTAATTTTGCCGCCTTCTGAGTCCCTTCTGTGTTCTTGACTCCGTACCAGTTTGTGACTGCTACTCTACTGTATATGATACTGTCAAGGAAACCAAAGACACAAAGAGTCACTTGTTTTTTGTTAGAGTTTGTGGGAGAAGAATGACAAATCAGTCTACAAAATATATATCTATGAAATAAGTATCATCTAAAGATGAATAACACATTACTTATGGCATGTGCAGCAACTAACATTTGTTTTATATTATGTATTTCTTACTAAATGTCCATGGAAATTGAAGTTAACTGATTATCTAAATAGCATTAATCAAAAAAGCAATTGTGCATCAGGACAACAGCAGGTGGTGCTAAATAACTGACTCGTTACAGTGAAGATTTCATGGAAAGGTCATTTGCCACTGTTGCCACTCTCTCTCTCTCTCTCTCTCTCTGCCCCCCCCCCCCCCCTCTCTCTGTGGTTAAACAAACAGAGATGTTTTACTTTGAGATCATTCTTGTTTGAGTAGAAATGAGACTCAATCTACCAACGAGTAGGCAGCATTTTAGCAATCCGTCGTCCCAAATGCTGCATACTCAAACTGTCCCTGAGACGCATTCATGTTTCCTGATACCACTAACGATACAGAACCGCTGCTGGATGGCCTTAGTGCGCAGAGCGGTGGAAACTGAACTAGCACAAACAGTAACAAGTCACAGCATGAGAGATATCCCAGGCACATCAAACAAAGGCAGGTACAGACCAGTATGCTGGTGTCGGATGTGTCCTCTCAAACACACATAAAAAGACCTTTAGTACTAACCTCCTCGATGCCTCAGCATCCCAACTGCAACATCGCATTACACCCCATCAGATTTCTTCATACTATACTGTATGTCAAGTAATAACAAAGGATCCACGCGCATGAGTAAATGGCCTGTGTAAACCTCTTGCGTAGTGTGTGTTTTCTTTACACACTGTGATGCTCATTCTCCCCACAACATACCAAGCACTTACCTTGACCTAAGACTACATTTCCACAGTCTCTGTGTCCATGCATGTGTGTCTGTATGTGTGTGTGTGTGTGTGAGACAACTGTTTTTGGCTTATCGTGCTTACAGGAAATAAATTACTTTAGACACATGTTTGTTGGGGTTTGTGGTTTTGGTGTAAAATTAAAAAAAAGTAGCATTTATTTTGCTACTTCCACCCACAAACCTCACATTTAAAACCACCAGCTGATATTTGTTAGTGTGATAATACCCAGCATATTCTTCACAAATCAGAGAAGAAGGTCCCTGGTGAATTATTTATAACTCATTGAGGCAATTCTCCACATACTGAATTGGTTGCCAGGGGTATCTGTGGTCCCCAGCTGTTGGCCCCATTACCCTCAGGAAACTACATACTGTCCCACCACAGCGGCCCAGTATGACAACAAACCAAACCATTAAATCTTTATACCGTTTTCCTTCCCCTACCTCACGACCATATGTCTCGCCGCAGTCATATAAACAAACGGAATCAAAATCAGTGACATTAGCAGTACAACTAATGCTTTTACTTACCAAATAAATATTAGAATTTATATAATGTAAAGCTTTACTGCATATAATATGTTATCAACAAGAATCAAAAATCTAAAATCAAAGGCTTTGGTACATCCATGCAAATGATTATGTACAATTTTCAGCTGTTTTCTACATTATCAATTGCTTATGTCATGTTGTTTATATTTCCATTAGACTCCAAAAAATCTGTCCTAAATTGGTATATTGCTCCCCGGTGAATCTTGCATGAACCATCAACTGGCAAGTATATATATACTATATATATATACATATATATATGGGACAATGGAGGGACATGGAATTAGACAGGGTCAACAGCCAGGGAGAAGAAGAAGAAGAAGAAGTGGAAGAGGAGTGAAGCTGCGTGGGGGAGGAGTTGAGAGACAAAGCAGAGGAAGAGGCAGAAGAAGCCAAGGACATATAAGTGTCCTGATGAGATAAGAGCCGCACATTATTGAGCCAAACATTACAGAGAGTTTTATCACCTTTTTACACCCTCTCTACAGGGATCTCATCTCTGAACAAGAGAGGGGTCAGATTGGAGATGACTTGCCAAAGTATGTGATAGTTTGGGACAATGTAAGTGTTCATCGCTCCAACATCATCAGGCTATGGTTTGTGACCAGGATGCTGATGGAGTTCCTCTCACCCTATTCCCCATTCTTTAACCCCATTGAGGATTTTTCCTCAGCACGGAGATGGAAAGTATGTGATCGCCAGCCACATTCAAAGATAACCCTTCTGGCTGCCATGGATGCAGCGTGTGACGACATCAGAGCAGATGCCTCCAGAGACCACACTGTAATTCCTGCAGCACTGCAAGTACAGTTTTCCTTAGGGAGATTATCCTATGCTCACATTTCTACTTTTGTTTGTTTTCTTTGTGCTAGGCAGTGCTGTCTTTTACTTTCTCTATTGCAATGGCATGGTCTATCAACAGTAACAGCTTACAGTTTGTTTCTGTAGGATCCAACGGATGCCTTAGAGAGGAGGGAGAGGCCCGAAACTTTTCAAATGTGCAGGAAAACAAATTATTTCGGATTCGTTCTTATTACATAACTATCCTTTAATACATTCAATAGATTAAACATGGGTTATTCTGTAATGAAATTATGTTTATGTGAAAATTCATTCAAACTTTCAATAAATGTTCATAATTGATGTAATGCTCCCTGTGTTCTTTAGGTCAGTGTGTTATGAGTGACATGCATGTTTTCTGAATGAGAATCTGTTTCCAGTGATCGGTGGAACGACCTTATTTTGACACATGTATGAAGTGTTTTGTTGGTCTGAGTGAGTTTTGTAGGTTTGATTAAATGTTTGGCCAAAATTAATCCAGGAAATGCAGACTGTGTAAAGTGTGGTTTCAGTATCGAACAATGCTTGTTAGCAATTGAAAAAAACTGTAAATGGAGCCACTACAAACTAAATCTTTTACAAACATTAGGTCTGTTGCAAAACCACTTTAGTAGAAGAATGCAGATCAAATCATCATCATACTCATTCTGCATGTGTTCATACGGTTAAACACACTTTAACATCTGATCTTGTAACATGCCACTCTCCCCCCCCCCTCCCCCCCCCATATCTGCTTTTCTTTATTTTTTTCCTCTTCCTCTCAAAGTACAAGGGTAGCATGAGCAAGAACAGTGTGCCTGCAGCCAGCAGCCCAGGACCGGTTGAAACCTGTATGGGTTGCAACTGAGGAGACACTTCCTCCATCCAGTGCATCATCAACCAAATCCTGAAAGAGCTGGAAATGATGCAAGGTGTCAGCACACAGGGTTTTATTGACTGTTATTGACGGTTTGTCATTACCAATAAGATAGATGGATAGATAGATAGATAATATGTACAATGTTGCATATGTTAATAACGGTTTAGCTCACCTGTAACAAACACACATCATCGTTTATTAAATCTGCCATGTGCATAAAAAGCAAATATGTCCTTCTTAATTAGTCAGTAAAGTTATTTTAACACCATGATGCATGTGGTGTCTGGTACTCTGAAAAAGGAGAAGCTTGTGCTGCGTTCAAGTAACTCAAGAGAACTCCGGTTTCAGTCGGTATTCCTGCAAATAAAGTTTAAATAGCATTCTTCTTTAATTGTTTGGTGAAAAATACATCTAATTTAAGTCCTGTCTTCACAGTTCCTATCAGTCGTCTGATCTGTGTCTACTTTCCGATGTCGAAAACAACATTTCGATTTTTTTTTTTGCATAAGTGCGTATGTGACCGAACGTAGGCCCAACTACTGCCGGGGTCACAATGGGGCTAATAATGTCGGGACAATGCGCACATTTAGCTCTGCAGTTGGCTGTCTCGTTCCGCCTTTGAGACTTTTTTTCCACACGACTTGAACGCAACATCAGATAAGCTAGCAGGGCCGTGTCTTCGGGACGTTGCCGTAACGTCGTCCTCCAATGGGAAGCGCCCGTAGCAGCCAACGGCTAACCCGCACGGCTCCATATTGGATCCGTCTTTTTCTCAGAAATACATTGTGCTGGAGGTCTTTCTGCGCATGTTGTCAAACATACGGCCAGACAGCCGGCTCCGCTTCCCGGTGGCTCAGGCATGAGGGATGCAGACGACAATAGGCGCTGTCACGAACAAATGTTCTTCAGTGCTTCGTTTTACTCACCGACGTCATTCACACCGTTTTTAACGGGGCTGAGGAAATTAGGTTAGAGGCGCACCTGACGACCGGAGAAAAAGTGGCATGCAGGCTGAGGAAGAAATAATTGGATTGAGATAACGAGGCACCGGCAGTAAGTAGAGTTACCTCAACTATCTCCTACACGTTTTTCTTTAAACTAACGCTTATCCCTTTTATAACGAATTATAAATAACCTCGCGGATACAGTTTCTCCCACCGTGGCCGAGCGGATTTCCAGATACGAAGCTGGTTAACTGATGTGAATGTTTAACGTCGGGGAGACACGCGGATTCTCTTAATATTTCACATGTTTCAACAAGTCCCCTCACCCACTGCACCAGAAAACTCACGGCACGTTAGGGAGAAAAAGAGGAGTTTCAACACCCAACCACAGACTTGTCTTGTTTCCTCTTGTCTGTGCTTGAAGTGGAAAGACATGGTGGCAGAATTTCCCTTATTCGCAAGTTAACGTCAGCAGTCTCCTGCTGCTGATTCCGGTCTATTATTTGGTTTATACTGTGTTTGTCATAATACGTTGGGATTGTTCTGTTGTGCTTTGTTACGGTTCGCCTATAATATTCCAACTGCAGTATTATGCGGGTCATGATGATGCACTTGTTTTTTACCCATAGTGGTACAACTTTAAGTGCTTCCCCGTGTAACACGTAGTTGGCGTGTAAGTTAGTATTGCTTTGTGATATATTATTATAGGATGCCTACATTCTGGAATAAACTCGTCGGCATACCCACCGGTCTCAACTTCAGGCGGGTGTGCATGCAGAGCTGCAAGAGCGCTGTGTCCTATTCAGAATAATCACACATATGATGCAGCAGGATAACGAGATACATAACACTCATATATAATGTTTGGACAACTGACAAATAGTTATCCAACAATGTCATTAACTACACTTTAGTGTTTTCCCCCCTAGGTTTGCAGCTTTGGGAGGAGGGTGCGTACGCGGAAATGAAGGTGTCGATGTCGCGCACGCACCCCACCACGGCGCCGGCATGTCCGCGTACGCAGTGGTCGGCGGGGAGAGAGGGGGGGGGGGGGGGGAGGGGGGGAGCGACACCGACACCTTCATTTTCTGACGGCCGCTCTCTGTCCACTAGCGGTAGCGTGTGCGCGCACGTGTCTGCTCCCCCATGCGCGTAGATCGGTGGATACTTCTAAACTACAAAAGCCAAACAGAGACCTAATTGAACGGTAGTGGAAACACTGCACTTACCACAGCCTTTGCGTCCACTTTCCGAAAATATTTTACCCTGCAAAACCAGATTATTTAAATCAAAATAACAGTTACAGAAAACGTTAAATTATGTTTGTTTTTTGGTTTTAATGTTTGTAAACTAATTTAAACAACGTTACGACAGATTACTAAATTACAGCCAAATAATGACCTTACTCTAATCCTGGATTTACTGAGAGAAGCTGATATGAAGAGGTCAACACCGTCGGCGTGATATTCGTCCTGATGCAGAAGGAAAAGCCCGCGCACCAAAGGCCTTCGAGCCCTGCCTATTGTGGTGTAATAGTCTACTCCATAAATTCAGAATAAACAATATATTTCCCACATGGGAAGTCTGTGACAAATTTCCTTGCAGTCTGGAGGCCAGACCATTCATTCTTGGTACTTTTGCAGTCTTGTACTATGGTTACATTATTGCTGATGCATATGTAATAAACATATATCAGTGAGGCTCTAGTGAAGACCCACTGAAATAGAAACACACCACTACCAAGAGCAAAGCTGCTTCGACTTTGCAAACAAAAAAGACTAAAATATTTTTATATTCTTCATTTGCAGAATTAAAATTGCATTTGCAAGACCTTTGTGATCTGCTGTTCATGCTTGAGGCAACCATGATTAATGTAAAAGTGCCATATACACGTGTATATACACGCCATATTTATGGCTCTCAGCGATGAACTGGAACTTGTGTCATCAGAAATAAAGTTATTTTTAGCTTTGAAAAAGAATTTCAAAATATTATGATTTATACACAGGCAACTTATTAGCCATACCTCTTGCATCTCTTACTGCTGGTTCTTAAAGATAACGCCTCTGGGATGTGACATGCCAACGACAACTAAGGGTGCCACCCTCCAAGTAGAAACTCATTTCTGCATATTGTGACTTTGTATTTATGAAAACTCTACATATAATTGGATTTTCTACTTCTAAACTATCACTTATTCCTAGAATCATTTTGATTGTGTTTATGTTATCATTTTAAAGAGTCAATTTTGTTATAACCATCCGCCTTTTGTCGATTCACTGTTACTAATCAACCCTTGGGTGCCAAACGTCTCAGTGAGTCCGAACAGTCTGCAGACATCTGGCCACCGAAAGAGGTCTTTACTGTTCCAGTAAACACATGTTAAAATAGGTCTGGATGTGGCCCAATCTGGACTTGTTGCTTCAACGTCCTTAAGACATAACTGAACCACACTGTCAAGTTAGTGTGGAATGTAGTCCACGTAGATGAAATGATGGGGAACAGTCGCACATACTCATTGACAACCTGTACAGCTGGGGGAGGGGGGGGGGGGGGGGGGGGTTAAAGGTGTTTCTAGCTCTCCACTTTTGGCAACCTCCTATGGGTTTTACCTAGAAAGCTTCAACTTTCTGTTCGTGTTATTATTGAATTTTTTGCTTTCTTTACTGGAAGTGGGAGGTGAAAGGTGGAGAGTGTTTAAAGTGGTCATAAGGGATAGTTTATGTTAAGGCATTGTAATCTAAACAGAACGTGTTTGGCAGCAATTCTTTTATAGATTAATTTAGTTGATTTAACTTCTTGGACTTATTTCACAAAAGAAAACAATTGTTCATTACAGTTTTGGAGGTTATGTCTTCGGATGTCCTCTTTTATAAGATACCAAGTCCAAAAAAGATCTAGTTCATAATAGAAATTATAGAAAAGCATTTTCTGCTAAATTAATAGGTGGGAGAGAAAAGTGATTGAGCACTTCAATTTCTTTTGATGAACTTATTGGTTAATTAAAAGCTGTTTTCATCTCTAATTTGTTTGATGTTTTCTCCCAAACCCAAAGTAAATGATCCAACTCTCCTCTTTTTGTTGCAGTGATGTTCACACTCACTGAGGTTGCATCCTTGAATGACATCCAGCCGACGTACCGCATCCTGAAGCCATGGTGGGACGTCTTTATGGATTACCTGGGCCTGGTCATGCTCATGCTGGCCATATTCGCCATGACCATGCAGATCACCAAAGACCAGGTAGCCTGCCTTCCGTGTCTGGAGGACCAGGAGGACCCCTCGGGAGCTAAGCCTGACTCGTTCGCACAGCAGAGCTCACTGAAAGCAGCAACATCAGCAGCCACCACCGTGGCAACTCTCCCTCCTCTCGTCACTAAGGACTTACCCGACAAAGCCGTACATGAAATCCATGTTCCACAACAACACACTGTGGAAGAGAAATATGTCAATCAACCTCAACCGACAGGGGTCAGGACCAACCTGGACTACCAACAATATGTCTTCATCAACCAAATATGTTACCATGTTGCCTTGCCCTGGTATTCCAAGTACTTTCCTTACCTCACACTCATACACACCATTGTTCTCATGGTCAGTAGCAATTTCTGGTTCAAATACCCAAAAACGAGCTCAAAAATTGAGCATTTTGTTTCGATTTTAGGTAGATGCTTTGAGTCTCCTTGGACCACGAAGGCTTTGTCTGAAACAGCTTGTGAGGACTCTGAGGAGAACAAACAGCGGTTGACCGGCACCTCTAGTGTACCAAAGCAAGTATCTATAGAGGGGAAAGACGACGGCACAAATGTCAACTCATCCACACCCATGCTCGGGGTGAAGTTCTCTGCAGATAAGCCCATAGCAGAGGTACCAAGTAGCATGACGATCCTGGACAAGAAAGACGGTGAGCAGGCCAAAGCCTTGTTTGAGAAAGTCAGAAAATTCCGAGCTCACGTGGAGGACAGTGATTTCATCTACAAGCTTTATGTAGCACAGACCGTTGTGAAAACGGTTAAGTTCATTTTGATATTATCCTACACTTCAACCTTTTTGGCTAAAATCAATTTTAAGCATGATTGTGAACCTGATATTAAACAGCTAACAGGGTACTCAAAGTTCTTCTGTACGCATAACATGGCTTTCATGCTAAACAAACTGCTCATTAGCTACATGGCTTTGATTTTGATCTACGGGATGGCTTGCTTGTACTCTCTCTTCTGGGTGTTTCGACGGCCTTTGAAAGAGTACTCATTTGAGAAAGTCCGAGAGGAGAGCAGCTTTAGTGACATTCCTGATGTCAAAAATGACTTTGCATTCCTCTTACACATGGTTGATCAGTATGACCAACTGTACTCCAAGCGCTTCGGTGTCTTCTTGTCTGAGGTCAGTGAAAACAAGCTTAGAGAGATCAGCCTTAATCACGAGTGGACCTTTGAGAAACTCCGGCAGCTCGTGACCCGTAACGCAGTGGACCAGCAGGAGCTGCACCTTTTCATGCTCTCAGGTCTTCCGAACGCAGTGTTCGACCTCACAGACTTGGAAGTTCTGAAGCTGGAGCTGATCCCTGAGGTGAGGTTTTCAGCAAAGGTCTCCCAAATGACCAACCTGCTGGAGCTGCACCTCTGCCACTCTCCGGCCAAAGTAGAGCAGACAGGGTTTGCTTTCCTCCGGGACCATCTCCGCTGCCTCCATGTCAAGTTCACCGATGTTGCTGAGATCCCGGCATGGGTATATTTGCTGAGGAGTTTAAGGGAACTTAACCTAATTGGCAATTTGAGCTCAGAAAATAACAAAATGATCGGCCTGGAGTCCATGCGGGATTTGAGGCACTTAAAGACTCTTTGCCTGAAGAGCAACCTCACAAAAATGCCAACAAACATCACAGAGCTGTCGCCACATCTGATTAAGCTTGTGGTGCACAATGACGGTACAAAATTGGTGGTACTAAATAGTCTGAAAAAAATGACCAATCTGATTGAACTGGAGCTGCACACCTGCGAGTTAGAGAGGATTCCTCATGCTATTTTTAGCTTGGTCAACTTGCAGGAACTTGACCTGAAATCGAACAACATCCGAACCATAGAGGAGATCATCAGCTTCCAGCATCTCAAGAGGCTGACGTGTCTTAAACTGTGGCACAACAAAATTATCACCATCCCATCATCCATTGGCCAGGTCAAGTCACTGGAGTCTCTTTACCTCTCCCACAACAAACTGGAGTGCCTGCCTCCATCCTTGTTCACTCTACCTAAACTGAGGTACTTGGACGTTGGCCACAACTCCATCTCCGTGCTCCCGCCAGACGTGGGTCTCCTCCACAATCTGCAGCACTTGGCCATCAACTCCAACAAGCTGGAGGTGCTGCCCAAGTCTCTGTTCAGATGTACCAAGCTCAAGGCGTTGTGTCTGGGGAACAATGCGCTCACCGTGCTGCCAGAGGTCGCGGGTCAACTAGTGCAGCTCACCCAGCTGGAGCTGAGAGGAAACTGTCTGGACAGACTGCCCGTCCAGCTGGGAAACTGCCGCCTGTTGCGCAAAAGCGGCCTGGTGGTGGAGGACCATCTGTTTGACGCGCTGCCTGTGGAAGTCAAGGAGAACTTCAGCCGAGAGACCAGCGCGTCCTTCGGGGATGGCTTATAGCACACAAAAAAAAAAACTCGTGGTTCATGAGTTCATGAAAAGCCTGCGAGACGGATGTAAGAGGAGACTCTACTGCTATAATATCCACAAAAAATGCATTTTTTTGATTATTAATTATTCTGGATTATTGTGTTGACTAAGATGCTTGGCTGTATTAAGAATGAAACAGATCATTTTACTGACTGATTATGTAATGCAGCAACTTTTTGGCATTTAGGCTTCTAATAGCTTTGAATAATACCACATTAGAAATCTAGCTTCTCTATTTAACCCTATATTGACCAAAACTGTTAACTCCAGTGACACAGTATTTGTATTTATCATTATTGTTCTTACTCAGGTATAATTGTAACCTTGGGGAACAATCTTTTTGCCTTAACTGCTGCTTTGTTGTTTTTTTTACAGTGAGGGCTTCCCCAAACATAAGGCCAAAAATGAATATTGAATGTTTTGTCAATTTCTTTTCATACATACACTATTCACAGAGCAATTTATATATGTTATAGAAGATGACACAATGCAGCACCTCTTTTTCAGCAGCTTTTACTTTTATTTAAATCAACTTTTATTTTACTCGATATCTTGCAGCCAAAGGAATGAGTTAAAAACTCAGACTTAAGCACCAGAAATTAACCTTTAACTTCCTGTTGTAGAGATTGTATACCAAGGCCTTTAGTAATTCATTTGCACATTTAAAAAATATTGATGTAAAGATCAATGAATGTTCTTTGTGATAACATTGCCCCAAACCAAAATAAAGCTTATAAAAGGGAACTCTTTTTAATCCAGCTCTTAAATTTGTAATGTGTAATAAAACTGGTAGGACTAATTACTTAACATGGCAGAATTGAACAATGATGACACCTGCCCTCATTCTTCTCAATGTATTTCTATTTCGGGCTATATATACACAGTGTGTGTTCTTCCAAACTGTTGTACCACCTTTCTGATTCTATGCTCAAAGTTCACAGCTTTATGGCACAATAAAACACGATTTTAGATGAATGTCTAATGATTCATGTACTTCAGACCCACTCCACCAAACACTTAAGCTGCATTATCAATCACACACTTTTATACTTCTAATACAATTTTTTACTTCAGGACATACTGCACATGCCCTCACAGAGTACACATGGTTGCATGCAATATGTGTTCAATTTGGACACGCTGCCCATGGACAAAGAAATTCTGTTCATTTTGGTATACTGCATTTGACATGAAATTTATTGGGACGCTAAATATTTTTCTGGCATACTAAATGGTACGGTAGTATGGTTATCAGCCATTGGTCGCACCCGTGTTTACAAAGTCAAAAACGTGGATAAGGTATACTCAACATACTTACAGAATAAAGAGTCCCCTCACAAAGCCCCCGAGCCGTGGACCACTTGTCAATGGTCAAAACTGACTTCAGTAACGACGATCCCAACCTGCTAATTCTATCACGAGACACCCTAAAATCGGTACAAACTCAAACAAATGAGCCTACATGATGTAATTCCAGTTTACTGACAGTATAGAAGCTGAAGTTTTTGTCTTGACACAGCTTCTGGTTTATTAGGCTTAACCCACTTTATCCATAATCTCACCTGGTGTGTAATGTGATGAAGGTGGATGTTGTGTATTCATCCACCCAAATCATCTTACATAAGATACATGCACACATTCTACATCCCATCGGAATAGTCCGCTCTGATATATTTATCTGATATTTTA
Source organism: Pungitius pungitius (assembly GCF_949316345.1). NCBI lineage: Eukaryota > Metazoa > Chordata > Actinopteri > Perciformes > Gasterosteidae > Pungitius > Pungitius pungitius. The sequence goes on from NC_084914.1 coordinate 8,639,576, forward strand.
CTTTAGTGGTGAATGTTTGAAACACACACAATTATTACATTTAACGAACACAAAAATTGAATCTGGGGCTTTTAGGCCTCCTTCAGGAACCAGTTTAAACGGTAGCTCCATCACGTACACGGCATTGTGCTGCCATCTGTTGGAAGATACCATTTGTCCGTCAACAGTTTGTAGGTGAGCCAGCTTCTCGTCCTGCGTCCTGCATCTTCTCCGAGAAGAAACCAAACAATGAGTCGTCGGAACGAAGCTCCGTTAATCCGTCCGGGAGCTGCGCCGTTCCCAGTTCAACAGCCGCTTGGAAGGTAACGTTAGCTCGGTGCTGTTGACGGTGGCGGAGGTGCTAAACGATGGTTTATTCGAGAAGGTTTCGCATCAAACACGTCGAGTAAACGCCCGTGGCGTTAGTTTGACATGCTGACACTGTGTCTTCTCCATCGCGGCACCAACCGCTGCCTCAAACATGATTAGAAATGAACTGATCGTCGTCACGCTGCTCCATGTAGCTAATGCTAATAGCACAGCATGCTAAACTGTTTTAAGTTAACTGTTACACTTGCTAGCTTGAATTGTCGATGTTTCACGTTCGGTTGAATGGTTTCATGTGTTTTTCTCTGATGAATAGAATACCCAAGGACTTCAAAGAAGCAATGTTACACATCCCAGTGAAGCTGGCACATCCCAAAAACAACAGCACACGTGACGTGGCAGCTAAAACAAAACCAGCCCCAACACGAGCAGGTAATTCAGTGGACATCAAGGCACACCTGGAAACAGGCTCTCGGGGTTCACACCTGAGGAAGCTTAGGTACAACTAACCATCAGCGGGTCATATTGCTGTATTGTTTACTGCTATTACCTCATTTGATTAATTTCTGCATATGCAAAAATACTTTTTTTTATAATTCTGGCCGAAATTGAAAGCTCTTTTGCTTGAAACTGCCTGAGATTCCTCAGATCTCAGAATTAGATCGCTTTTCCATCATCATCCTTCGGGTTTATGGTGTTAATTACTGTCACAGTAACTAATAAAGGAATGTTTCTTTTACTTTTAGGTAAGGTTAACTATTACCTTTTAGTTCCAGGATCTGACCAGTTTGTCAAAAATACGATGTCTTCATTGCTATTTACCTTTTGTAATAAACAGCAAAACCTTCCGATGATAAATGGAGATCTTCATTCAAGCCATTAGGACAACCATATGACTATATGGAGAAAAGCACTGACAGTTCACCAAGGTAAGACAGTCCGTGATGTTTACAATATTACATTATTCTCATTATTCAAAATTTGTGCCATCCTCCTTTCTCATTTATTCTGGAAATCAATCTCAGTGTTACATCTCGAAGGATGTCCCAATTTCTAAAATACATGTCAGGGAGCGACAACGCATCATGAACAGCCAATGTACTTACAATATACTGTATAAATGTCATGAGCACTGTTATGCTCATCTGTGCAGACCATAAGATGGAGTGGTGTAACAAAACAAAGAACCGCTGATGCAGGTGCACCAGAACACACATTTCATTGACGAGGTGTTCAATTAATGGCGCAGAGTCAAGGATGTCGTTCTTGCCTTGCGTCACTTTCTCACATCCTCGGCTCTCTCCCATGCAGAATATTTTAGACGGCAGCAGAGGAGGCAAAATTAGAAATCAAGGATGTATAAACTGAGAAATGCCTGATAATAATATATTTTATTGAGTGTAAGAATTCAGTTGTTAATATTCTTATACCCCTATACACGATGTATGTAATTGAAAAAATTGCATAACACACACACACTCACACACACATTTTAATCTCTCATCTGTCTCCCTCAGGGTTGAAATATATGATCCTTACGACCCAGACGTGTCAGATTCTGAGCAAGGGATGCCTGATGCCCAAAACCACAACGAATCCCCACCTAATGAGGATTACGGCCAGCGTTCATCTCCAAGTAGAAGCTTCGGTAAAAAACGTTGCTGGGGATCAAGCTACACCGAGTCAGTAAACCAATCCCTCGACAGAAGTGACTTTGAACCTGAAATCAGACCCGCTCAAAGTCAAAGTGTCAGTCCAAGTCATAGACTGCCTGAACGACCGGGTTATGACTCCATGAGCAGACCTTTAGACCACAGGTTCTCCAGCCCTGACGGGCTTATTTACGCCGCCTCGGCCCAAATGTTTCCTGCAATGTATGGAGGACAGATGACCAACGGGGACGAGAGGATAATACTCCCAGAGTACGAGAGAGAGGTATCAACAAAAAGACTCAAATTATGACAGTTTCTTTCATTTTTTTTCTGAAAAGTGAGATTAATACTAATTTACAGGGGTTTATTAGATATTTATTAACAGGGATTATACAAAATACTTGGTACTGATTAAAGCCCATTCTCTCCTTTTGTAGATGAACACGACTGTTCGGTTATCCCCGCCCAGGTTACAGCAGGACCATCAACAGTTGAAATACTTGAGAACAGGTACATTGGTTTTGTATGTCGTCATTTTATATACATTACACTAGTAGAAGTTAAGATAAATATAGGGGAAACATCGTATAGATTATTTTTTCTTTTTCAAATCTAGTATTTACTTTGTTTTTTTTGGAAACCAAATGTTCTTTTGAATGAGTAAATCAGTACTTTTGTTTTTAATATATACAGGTGTATTTTCCTCTGTGAGCCTAATAATAATTATGTCTATGATATTATTTTACAGAAAGGGACCAGGTCTCCCCTTCCACCGAGGATTCAAGAAACTGGAACATAAATATAGTGATGGATAAGTAAGAACCAAAGACACCAACGCGTAATCATTTAACGTTTTTAGCATATTCACATCCCACTCACAGTGGTCGTGTAGCGACAACAAGTGTTGTACCTTTCATGTTCTGCAACACTTGATGTTTTTCTTCAAGGAGACCCATCACTTGTGACCTTTGTGACATTGAGTTAGCCAATGGTGGGGAGCTGGACGATCATTTGGAGAGCAAGAGCCACTGGGACACCCTGGAGCACATCCAGCAGCAAAATAACTATGATGATCTGGCTATAGCCTTCCTACAGGTACCACAATACATTTTATGGTTAAATACTGCATTGGATCCTGTGTTGAAACAGATGTTGGTGCAGTGGTGTTTTTTATGTCTATAGGAAGTCCTGCAGTATAAAAGCCACCAGTGCAGCCGAGCCATAGAGGATGGTGCACTTCAAGGTGACTATCTTTGATAAATGTGAAAGATGCACTGTCTTGTTCCAGTTTTTTTTTCTCTATCTGAGACGAAAATAAACTACAGCCTGAACTTTGTTTCTTAAGCTCTGCAGGAAAATGACCACATGACAAAGATGGAAATGTTCCACTGTGCAGCCTGCAGTATCTTTGTATCAACATCTGCATCCTCAGTCCAGACCCACATTACTTCTCAGGAACACCTCAGCAACATACAGGTAACACTACTGTAAAGGATCATGAAACATTATTCATTGGTACTTTTATTCAACATTGGTCCCTAGAAGGGATGAGTTTAAAAGAGGATGATGATGATACTGATGGATTTCCTGCAGGAGTTTCATGTGCAGCAGAGACGTTCTTGCCTTGACAAAGCAGAAACCATGATGAAGGAGCTGAAACCTCAGTTTGAACACTTTCTGAAGGTATTTTTCAAGAATGTAGACATCTCAAACAGCGTAAAACTAGTGACAATGGGGAAAAGAAAGGAACTGATCATAGAAAAACTAAGGGAAACTTTCTTTGTATATATTTCCTTCATTTAAGAACTAAGCAGTAGAATCATTTTATTTGGGGGGATCATTCTCTTACCTATAGTTCGCATAGTACTTTTTTAATTTCCTGAAAAGCATTACAGGCATTATCATTTCCAATCCATTTTTTTTACAAGATTCTGCTTGGATACACTTATGTTTTATTTTGGATTTCCTCCTCTATTTCTAAAAGGAAACACATTTTTCAAATTTACTAAAAAATAATACAATTATATGTCATTACCTTTTTGAAGTTATTGATACTAATAATAGATTAACCGACCCAATTGGTCATATCTTTAAGTGCACGAGCATGCAGGCCCTGTCTCTAATTGGCTGGAATAGTGTTGTTTGCCTTTTCCAACACCTGATTTCAGCAGACAGAAGGGACTGATAGCAGACTTGGAGAAGATACTCGCTGAAAATGAAAAATTGAAATCGCTAACTGCGTCTTTTTAAGTATTCGTCGCTTTTCAGCTCTGGTTCTCTTTATATTAGTAAAAAGCACCAGCTTAGTTCCCACTAAGGCCACTTGTATTAAAATAGACTTTATTAGGACTCTCCTTGGCAGTCACTGTCGGATCGCATTTTTCACAATGTTTTCTTTTCTTTCAGGGCGGCAGCCCATTTGAATGATGGAAGTAATCAGAATACCGTTTTCACCGAGAAGCTGTTTTAAACATCAATCACAGCCACATTAAATGTTGCGCCGCCACTGCTACAGTACGTCACTTAGAATGCTTGTTGACTCTGTCAATCAGGATTTGTCTGATTAAAACGGAGGCATTTTGAACAGGTGTGTTCACACAATATAGATTTTCTTGTATCTTTGTAGAAGCAGAGCATCAATTTACATTTGTTCAAATTAAAGTTAGTCATAGTACTCCCAGGTCATCAGTTTGTCTTTTTGTGAATTGACAGATTCATTGAGGCATTTTTTAAAATGTTTTTATTTAGAACACATGTTTTAAGCATTGTATCTTTGTGATATAGTACATTGAAAATAAAATTATTTGAAAACCAGTATATTTTAAACATTAAATATATGTGACATGTATGAAGGGCTTTGTCAACACTGGCTGTGCTGAATGTATTTTTTTTACCATCAGTTTTAATTTTGTATTAGAAACAATTCAGTTATTGAAATTCTATAAAAACACTTTCTATGTATAACAGGTTTTCAGACTTTTTTTTTTGTTCTTGTACAGTAGGTCACTTTTCCACTCATGATTCCTGTGACTTCCAATTGTGAGCTTTCAGGTGCCATCTTTTTCATTCAAATTTATATCACCAACTCTGGCCTGAAAACAGGCCGTGGGCTTGGATTTAAATGTGTTGCAATACAAAAGAAACATTATTCCATGTATTAAATGTGAATATTGATACAGAAGAGGGGTGCACACAAATGTTGACAAAACGGACTCAAACCATGATAAATCTGAGGTAAAAGTTGTCTTCATTAGAAATGGATTCCACACTGCATTAAAACATAAACAGTCCGTCCATTTGGAATTGTATTTCCTAAAAATAGACCATGTAGAAACAGAAATACTAAAGTCCAAAATAATAAATGTTTTTTTTCAACTGTCTAACATGCTCAATAACTCCATCACTGAGCAATTTTGTACTTTTGGCCAGTATTTCAGTGGAAAAAAAAGTGAAAGAACATCTAATGTACATAAACATACAGGTCAGTGAACTCTAGAAAGATCCCAATTGGCTTCATGAAGCACCATGTGTGGCTGTCAGAGAGCTGTCTTGGTCAGTCTTGAGGGTCGGGGGGTCCGCGGGCAGCAAGGTGACCTCTACCATGCTTAGCCCAGTGCGAGGGACGCTAGTGTTCATAATGTGTCTCTGTAAGTGTTTGATCCAGTCCTCTTGGACTGACAAGGGACCCTGGAAGACGAGGTCACAGAACCTGTTAAGAGAAGGAGAGACAGAAAAATAATAAGAGCGCCACGCTGGCACTTTGTAGCCATGCTAGCAGCGTGTCCACGGTGAGAGTCTTCACCCACTGGATCCAGAGTCTAGAGTTGCTCTAGAAGATGATTGGATGCCATGAAAACCTCAGTCATATCCACCATCAGGATTAATTGCAATAACTTCGGTGTTTCATCAACCACTAAGTGAACATTTCAATTTATGATCAAATACCTGTAACGCTAACATCTTTCCATGTTGTTATGATTCCAATGCTTCCGTTGGTGAACATTAACAGAAGTTTTTTTAAAAAGGACAACCAAAATCTGATTAAAAGATTTTTTAGAAAAGCTATATCAAACAAATGTAATATTGCAATATTAAGACGACTACTATTACTGTCATGTGCAGAGGTCATTTTGCTAACTTTGTTTGTCAAATTACTATAAAAATCAAGCAAACTATTATTTATTTTTTTGTTGGGCCTCTGCTGTCCATTTAGTTTTGCTTAGATTCAGTTGTTCCAGTATTAGTTCAGCCATTGTTTGCCATGCAAGGTCATCACAATGATTGTTTGGGACGTATCAGTTCACTCTCCCTTGCAACTTTTTCGGACTACATCCATGACAATAGACCTCTTAGTCATCTGGGCAGTTCTCATTTTACAAATAAAGTGATTTGACAACAGAAGCAAACCACAACAAATATTTGACATCGCTCCAAATGCGGTTACCCTGGGCAACCGCGCAACAATCACCGTTGAAGTGCTGCTGGGCAGCAGATGAAATGCCATCCAATATTAAAATATCTAAATGTTATATTCATATTCTAATGGAAATACAAGTAGTACCTGCAGGTGAGCCTGTACATTTCCTCTGGAGTTTGTGGTAAGGGCGGCGTCTTCTTCTTTGAGCCAGGCCTTGAGCGTTGCCTCCTTGCTTTACAATCGAATGCTGCAAGAACGGAATTCACTGTATTACAGTTGATTTTGGAAGTCTGGACCTCATTAGGCATCACTTCATTCACACTCATGAATGTTTGGGCTCTGTATTTTCTGTATGGCCCAATACAGTGTAGCTTTGTCACTTGGCCGTAGATATAGTTGTGAGGATCCAAAGGAAAAGTAGGCCCTGAAAGCTTTCTGCCATGGATATCGCACATGCCGACGCCCTTTCTGGATCCTTACCTTCGGGAGGACACAAATAACCACTGGTACACTAATTATAACTATAATTTGGACATGACAACCTCTTGTGGTATCGGGCCCCCACAGACAGCTTTAGCTAAAGCGTTTTTGAGGAATCAGTCCTAGATTTCTGCTGACATACCTACAGTGTTTCATTTATCAAAAAACAGAATCAGCAACTTAAACTAGAAGAATGAACTGACTACATATGTGAATGTCTCTTTGATACAATAATAATGTAAATAGAGCTGCTGGACTGCTCTCGTGGGTCTAACCATTTGAAAAACTCAGTTAAGTTCTGTCCAACAAAAATAATCGATATTTCTAGAAGGTTCTTGGTAGAACGTTCCAGTTCAGGTACCATAATAAAAGATATAATTGGTCACTGGTGCAGCAACAATGATGATAACTGTCGCTGGTTTTCCCACCTACCGAATATTAACAAATGTGTGAAGTGGAACACATAACCAACCCAGAGACACCACTATCAGGATTGGATCATCAGGAAGATGAAGGGAACATTAACTTCTGCACAACAAGACCAACAAGTTTTGATTCACGGAGCAATGGTCACGCATCAACGCTGCCACGTACTGTGTTCATGAATCAAAGACAGCTGCTCGTGTATATTCATACCACAGATAACCAATATGCTCTTCAACCCAAACTGTTGCTGTTGACACTTACTGCTTCCTTCAATGAGGGCATTCCTTTTTCGTTTTGTATAAGCCCGGAGGTGGTTAGACAAGCTAACTCCACTGTGGAACGTTGCATTACAGTGGACGCACATCTTCCTATTGAATTCACCTTTCTCTGTAAAAAGACACAAAAGACATAGAGAGACCAATAAGTGAAATGGTACATAAGATTATTTGTCCCTTTGTTTAGCAAGTTTACAATTGATTAAAGTCACACTTTCTTATGTTTGTGTTCCCTATAATAAATGAGTGCATAATTTCTGCTATTTTGGTTAGAGCAATGTGTTTAGATTAGCGCACGTAATGAGAAAGTTTGGATTGCCTCTCAAAAGCTGATGCAGAGTATCTTTACTAGCAGATGCCTTTTGTCGTAAAGGATGAGGTAATACGTTTGTCTTTTTTTTTTTTTTTACTTCTTATAATCTAGTCTATACACAGTAGTGTCAGACCAATATATTGGCTCGGGTGAGCTACATTTGAAATCAGCATGACCTACGTTGGCACATACTAATAGAAATGGAAATAAAATTAAAGTACAGTACATTTAAAAGCACTGGACACCTATTCAGCACATTTTCCTGACAATAAATGATATCAAGAGGATTACTGGATTCTTATAGACTTAATTAATCAAAACATGGAGAATTCCACCGGAGGAAGTTACTTACCGCAGACCGACTTTGGCATCGAAGAACCAACTCTTGATCCTGAACTGTGCTCACTGTTTAAAGAAACTGACAACAGGTTTCTTGACATCTGAGAAGACCCCTTCATTCTGCCGTCTTCCTGACACTTCCTCTTCTTCAGAATTCCTATCAAGGCAGTCGTCTCCGAGAGGGGGTTTTTGACGTCCGACTTAGTGTCTAGCGGCCTTTTTTCAGATTCCATTTCAACTAAAGAGAACGTGGACATCAGCGGTGTGGCATCGGAGCTTGTTGGGATTCCGATGGGCAACGACGCGAAACAATCAACATTGGACACCTTTGGCGATGCACCGTATTGGAAATGGTTCCGTCTCTTTCCCAGAATTTGAAGGGCCCGCTGGAACTCCTTCTTGTCGCGCATCAACTCCCGGAGTAAACATAATGGGGATTTGTTTTTTGTGGCGAAGCTTTTACCAAGCTTTTTGAGGTGGCCTCGTATGTGGTTGGACTGTCCAGTCCTGTTATCAAATGAGTCCCCACACAGGGGACATGAGTGAACGCTCTTCACCGCCTCAGGTTCTGACTCCAGCTGCAAAACTGAGAGAAGAATAAAAATACCGGAAAAATGTAACAATACGAGTACAACACAATACACTTTATACATATTACAAATACATATACATATTATTATATAAATCTTGGGGTTTTACTTTTGCTGCCTATTCCACTGGTTTTATTGGTAGTGAGAACTTTGAACTCATCAAAAGATTATTGGGATCTCGGACATGCAGAAATGGCTAAAAGGACGATAACTCAATATTTTTGGAGGTAGAAGCAAAAGTTGTCCCCAATTATCTCTCAATTAATTGACAAAAGCACAACTATGGTAATTGGCAGACAGTAATTAATTTAGCTTATCTTTTCATCTAAAGAATTTATAAATGTGCAGTTGTTTACTTAAGCAATAAGATACGAGAGGCTGTACTTTATGAGTGTTGTTAGGCCTGACGTGCTGCGTAGTAAATAGTTGCCTTTCAGCACAAAATAGTTGTATACACCAAACGTTTTGCATTTCAGTAGTCTAGAGAAACGTTTCAAAATCCTCACCTTTTTTCAATCTCCGGAACGACGACATCTTTCGACGAATCCGCGGCCTTCTGTCTTGAGACGCCACCTGCTCGGGAGAAACCACATGCCGTGCGTTGTAGCTCAGTCCGACCCTATGGAGATGCCCTCGAACATGATTGGACAATCCAACGCCAGATTCAAAAACTGCCGGGCAGTATGGACAGTTCTTTCCGTCGGATTCCAAATCCAAATCAAACTCCTCAGCGAAGTCGGCGCTCAGCGGCGTTTGGTGGGAGTCAAGGGTCTCTTGGAAGATTTCTGTTTCAATGCATTCTTCTTTGATTTCAGGGTCCGTTTGGTCTTGCTCTTCGGTCTTTATTTTCTCAAATAGCCTTTTAGACGCCTGCAGCGCACCCCTCATCGACATTCTTCTGCTATAGGTATATAATATGCTTTGTTTTTCTTTCTTGATTCCATTGTCAAAAAGATCAGTGTCTGCATCTGTATCGCTAAACTGGAAAATGTCTTTTTCTTTACAGTGTGACTCCACATCTTCTTCTTCTTCTTCCTCCTCTTCGCCTTCGTCGTCTTGGTTCATTTTCTTGGGACTTGACAGATGTTTTGGTAAGATGAAGCATGAGTCTTGGTCAGAGGTGTTGCGGTATGGGGTGGACATCTTTCTTTTAGATGGGGACTTTCGGACTGGGGACTGGTCTATTTCGGCGGCATTGGACGTCCTCCTATGGCCATTTGGGGGTGAAGCCGAATCTTCAACCTTGATAGTCAGAGTTTCTGGCAACTGATCAGGGCGATCATTGTCACCTTGGGAATCCTGAACAAATGTTTGGAGATTATTGCCATCCTTCCATCGTTCCGGAGTTTTCTTTCCATGCCTTTGTCGGGACAAGAGAACATTTATGGATTTGTCCAGTTTTGACTCTGTTAATTGGGACTTGAGACCTTTCTTAATCTTGCTATTTTTGAATAAGTCTGAAATGTCACTGGAGTCACCAGGTGAACAAGCTCTTTTGGTGGGGATCTGATTTTTAATAGAGATTTTAGATGTAATCTCTGCATCCTCAACAGAGGTTTTAGGGGTCGGTGTGTGCAGCTCCTTTGATGGTTGTTCACTTTTCTCACTACACTGTTCAGCTTCGTTTTCTTCCATTGTTTTTTGATGACGGCGCAGAAGGTGATTTTTAAAAACAGTTTCGTTAATAGCTCTATAAGAACAAATTTGACAGGAGAAGATTTCAGAGTCATCGTTATGGATGTCCTTTCCAGCAGTAATAACAGTATGCTGCATAATGTTATGTCTCCTAAGATCCGTCTCGGTCATTGTCCTGAAGCTACATTTGTCACATCTAAACTTTCTCTTGTCCTTCTCGTGGGTTTTTGCATGTTTAACAAATGTGTTTGGGCAGTTTGTCACAAATGTGCACTGAGGGCAGAATAACTTCTTTTTGTCCACCTTCTTCTTATCCTTCACGCTTTTGATCTCCTCAGAAAGTCTTGCCATTTTATCTTTGTGGATAGACATGTGCTCAATAAGCGTAAAACTTTGCCTAAAGGACTGTCCACATTCTCGGCATATAAAAGGCTTTGGCGAGACATTTGGAGAGTCAACATGAGACTTCATATGGCAATGCAAATGATACTCTTTCTTGAAAATGAGCTTACATTTTGAGCAGGGATAACATGATGGCTTTTCCTCTGAATGGGAATTCACAGTGAGCCTCCCCTTCAATGGGGAAAGCCCATGACCTATACTGTTCTCGTGTGAATTTCTTGCAGGTGCATTGTAAAGAATTTCCTGGATGGCCTTTACAGTTCCATTGGGATATGTGGAAACTTTCCCTGTTGGGGACGACTGTGAGTTGGAGAACTTTCTTGACTTTCTGACTTTCCTGACAGGAATGGAATCTACTTGGTCTTCAGCGTCAGACAATTCCTCAGATGGCTTGTGGCTCAGATCAGGGTAAAGGTTTTCTGAGGGATCCACCATAACAACCATGTCCATTTTCCGCTTCCTTCTCCTTTGGTGGTCGGGAGAAGGGACTTCATCTTTTGACTCCTCACCGGGTGAATCGCTATGGTTCTCCCACAGAAACTGCATAAACTCTTTGTGAGGGTCCCAATGAAGGTCACTGGAACTACTAAAATTATCCAATGAGTTATCAGGTGAATCTTCATCAAAACCCCAAATTCCTGCAGTATCAATTTCCTGCACAGTTTTTAGTGGGGTGATGCTTTTTGCCTCCTCTTTTTCTGAAGAGCAGTGGAGTTCATGGGCTTGTGTGGCCTGGTGAGAGGAAGGCCCATTTCCCAGGCCAACCGGGGACAACATATCTGTGTTCGACAGAGCATCTAGAACACTGTTTTTCAAAGAGGTTTTCCCAAAAGAATCTGTGCAACAGGCTGAATCTTGTGCCATTCTCACTGGCTCTTGCAGGAGCGTGAGGGCATTGATCTCAGGATCTGCATCCTTGTCGTCTTCATCAACACCTGTCAGACATGACATTTCAGCTGCCATGGCCTGAAAAAGAAGAGTAGATAATCCTCAACCACAAGTCTTTGACTACAAAACCAACAGTTATCACTGTGGTATCTCATCCCGTTAGCTTGAATTTAACAAGTAAATTGAAGTTGCCACCTTGGCTACAAAGGGGCAATGTTTGCAATATAGTGGAGTAATGGCATCCAGGGAAGAAATTTAAGTCACTCTCCCTCTGGGTGTCTTGTAATCCAATGTACCTCTTGCATGGAGTTTGTCCAGCCTATGGATGTATAAAGAGAACTGGATGCAAGGTTGTAGGACACTATGACATTTGCTCAGTGGCGCGTAAACCCAAATAAGTCACACATCTCAGTAAAGCGAATTCGACAAAATGATCCAGATCATCAGCATTCACGGACCGACAAAACAAGCGCACTAAAGTTTCCGTAAACTCCAACTCCCAGCCATTGTTCTCTGAATCATTTACATGAACGTAGGACAAGAATAACATCGGATTCCGCTATTTTGGGCATTTTCCAATTTTTAGGAAGTAATGATTTAAATGAGCACTTCAAAACAATCAATTGTTCTTTGAGTTTCAGACGTCACTTTTCTGATGTAACACTATGGGGTGAGTCTAAGTAATTTTGGGCTGGCATCACGATCTGTGGAATCTGGAAATGGTAACGTCAACACAAGGCTAACCAGTAGATGCTTTTGGAACAGCAGTATCAGTGGTCTTTCTTTCTTCTGACAAAAACCCTTCAAACTGATTCATTCTCTCGTTAAAAAAATCTTCATTTTAATGATGGCTGAATTACGCTATGAAACCGGAACGTGAGACTCCGAAAAGAATGTAGTTAGCAGACCAATCACAGCCTTGCAGGCTGCGTGAACTCGCGTAGCTTTTGACGCAAGTCTAGAAAAATTGGTCGACACACGAAAGCGCACAAGAGGAGCACAAGAGGGGGTGAAAGGGCGCAATGGGCCCTTGGGTCTGCGTGTCCTTGCGTTTCTCTGAAAACGCAGAAGCATAAACTAGGCTTCACACAGCTGAGCCTGGTTCTGTATAAACAACACTGTTGTGATAAACGTCACACCTCTTTTGCTCCCACGGACCACGGGGATGCGGACATTTTGGTTCTATGTCGAAAACAACAGCATCAGTGGATATTCTTCCTTCTTCAACAGTGTTGCAGGTTCTCAGTGAGAAAGGGGCTACCGCTTGCTGTCAGCACTGCTGATGCTGCTTACACTGTTTGTGCTGTTAGCACGGTTAGCTGCTAGCGCGGGCTCAGCGGCCACCATGTTAAGAGCCCGTTGAGAAAAAACCTCAATTATAAGAGATGCTCTTAAACCGGAATTTAGCACATTCAAGGAAATAATGTCTAATATTTTATCCTCTGAGAAATAAAAAAAACAAACATGTGGCAGATTAATTAATAATGAAAGTAAAGATAAGTTCAAACCCTGAAATGCTCATCAGTGGCGGTGGAGATGCTTCAACCATCTAATTACGCGTACAATTAAAACTTCTAGCATGCTTAGGCATATGCCACAGGCACTACAGTTATAATGCCTGTGTGTGATTTTAGAAGTCCAATATTCAATGTAACTTATGAGTTATAGTTCCTAATAGGTAACGTTAGTTCTTAGTGATTATATTGTGCTCCCTTGACATAAAGCTGTATTATCTAGTTACTTACAATGACATCAATGTTCTTCCTTACTCAATGAGCATTCATTGAATACAAAATATGTAGGGATGAAAATAAAACATGACACTGCTGAGATGATTAATTGTAGCCATTTACAACACTACAAGGTCGTAACAGTGAGAGGTCTTAGATTTGAAGGGCAATAAAAGTGTCATACCAAGTGAATGCTCCTGTGGCAGACAAAGGTGTTTCTAACACTTACAAAGCAGCAAAAAAAACCTGCAACGACCCTCGTCAATGGCTTTTGATGTGCGGTTGTCGATTTTGTACAGTTAAAACTTTCAACACTGTAGTTCAGCTACACCAAACCGCAGTAGCTGCGATGTGTTTCAAAACCTTCCTACATGCACAACATATGCGATCGTTTACAATATGTCCCGTAAGCGTAGCATTGTATATCTTCGGCGTTTATGTCACGCTGTGTTGTTGGATGCTGCTTGCTGGAGCTGCGGACCATTCCACAAGACTGTTCCATAGCAAAACCTATTCCTGAGGCTAAACTATAGCTAATGACAATCGCCCCTCGCTACTCATCACACCGACATCAGTATAATGACAAAGAACAATCAAACGTTACCTCCGAGTGGTGTGGATGAAGACAGGGCACAAATTAAACGCTGCATTGAATCATTTCTTACTTTCGTCTTCCATCTATTTCACAGTCGCCATTTTCCGTGGTGGTCTGGTGTGGGACAGATCATTTATTTTGTAAGGGTAAACCTACATACGATTGCCTCTACCGTAACAAAAACAAAGACTTCCCTTGATCACTGCATTTGAATGTTAAACGTTCCTAGAACGCTGATATGGGTAAAATGTTACGGAAGGCATAGATTTCGTATGATATCGTCAGATAATTTGACGATTCAGCGCCATGTCCCCCTAAATTATTTCAAATGGTTCATTCCAGATAGGAGGCATAAAAAAACGGAGTTAATGACCATCTCCTTTGAGTAGAAGATTTTCTCTGGTTGATGGCGGTTAATCGCCGTTTTAATTGATACTATAAATTGAAACTATAGTTACTAGCTGTTTTTTACGTAAATATTTAGTTTGGCCACGTGAACCTGCCATTGTCACAGATACAGGAATTGTATGCCAACACAGGGGAGATGTTGGCACTATGCCCCCATGATTGTTGTCTTCGCACAGGTCTTTGTTGTTTTCGTAGCCGGTCCTCCGCCGGTGCAGTAAATCACAGCCTTGTGTGTTTCAGCCAAAAACCACATTATGTTTAAACACATACTCTAAAACATATTTTATAGTTGGACTACTTACATTTTGATTCAAACATTCAGCTCTAGACAATCTATTTAATAAAGGTGTAAGTTACTGCTACTTTAAATATGCTAATAAATACAGTTGTTACTAATGAGTTCAATCTCGCGCCAACATTGCAAAATGATTTGGTCAAGGGTGAGGCTCAGGCTCTTACCTAGCTACACATATTAATATTTATGCTTCCAAAGTATTCATTATAACAGGTAACGTTTCGTTCACCGGGAGGAAATATAACTTTTACAGGGTTAAACTGATGTAACTATGGAGCTGACAGCCATTAATTAAAATATATTAATTTTTGAATGCTAACGTTAGCCAGTTGTTCACTAGCTAAAGCTAGTAAAGCTAATTTCCTTCACTGTTTCGGGCCAGAAATGTTATTAGGTAATGAAGTAACTAGCTCTATGTTAATTTGAGATACCATTACTAACGTAGTTACATCACTTAAGACACAAAATACATTGTGTTCAGCAGCTGGCTACTAAGAGCATTCCCTTCTAATGTTACATGTAGCGTTAGCTAATGTTGTAGTAAATGCTCAAGGTGACTCAGCAAGAATATGGCTAATTGTGGTTCTATGAAAAACGAAATATACATAATTATTGTCTGTAATGTAGTGATCCTTTCATTTCTGTAAATAGTTGGACACTACCAAGCTTGTTAATTATCAGTATAATATAACTGACAAATCATTTGGAAGTTTGATTTTTGTTCTTTAGAATATGTTATAAGAGAAAAATATGGTAATGTTAAACTATATTTTATGCAGCAGGCCAAAACAAACCTTGAAACCTAATCTTGCAGCTGCAATAGCTTTTCCCTTGCACAAAACTATCCCTCATTTGTTTCCTTCTTTGAGCCAGATGTCCCAACCCAAGATCCATAGTGATTGATTGATTGATATTGCCCCACTTTACATTTTGAGCACTTACACAACCAAAAGAGATGTTGGACACTGATGACTGCACCTTGTCCTTGGACAATCTATTTTTTGAGAAACCCGTTGTCCACAAAGTGTGAGTGACTGAGATGACCCACATCATCCTTCTTCCTTTGTCTCGCTCACCGCTAAATTAATGTGTTTTTTTTGCCTGTGGATTGTATTTGGCAGAAAGCCACTGCACCAGGAGGTCAGCAAATGGCAGCTGGAAGTGCCTCCATCCCTTTCTCAAGTTCCAGCCACGCAGGAATTGCAGAAGGAGGCAGAGTCTTTTTCTCCCCAATACAGTAGGTTGTGCTCTGGATTAGTGTGAATTATCTTGTTTTGAGTAAACTGCTCAGTGTTTGGCCTGTAGAAGAACTACTAAATTTAACTATGTAACTCACTCATTATATACTTGCTTGAATAGGCTGGAAAGATTTCTCATTTTTTCTGTGCTTGCGTAAACACGACAGAATCCTAGTCTTGTTCTCACTCACAGGTTTCTCACAGGGATTCAATAGATTCCTGCCTCCTTCCAAAGGATCAGATTCTCTTATGGTTTTACCATCAAAGATCAATAGCCCCTACTCTTATAACAATGACGAGAAAGAGATTGAGATGACTCAAAGTGGCGGCAATAGCACCAGCACCAGCTTTTGGGGAGGTAACGGGTTTCGGGATTACTCCCGAGGTTCCTGTCAGAGTGGCAGAAGTAGTGATGAAACCCCGCAGCACTCTGGTCATCCAGTCATCAGCAGAAGGTCGTTGTCTCAGGAGCAAAGCAAAAGCCCACCTCTACGGAAAAGGCAAGTGGCAGATATTTGATCAAGACGACACATATGTCCCCCAACATGAGAATGAATATCCACATCTGAGCAGTTGCAAGTTAATGATTTCAAAATCCAAATATTAATATGTGGCCTTCTGACTGCACAAAGCAGGCCTACAATGATCTTTCTCTCCTTGGAGGCAGATGTGCAACGTCTTCTTAAAAGTGCTTAAATTTTTTAGGATCACTAGTATAAAATGTTTCCAGTTTTTGGGTCTCCAAAAATGTGACTTTCTAATCCCTCAAATTGGTGGAATTGACATGCTCAGTTAAGATGAAGCTGCAGTATATCATGAAGAGGCTTGCTTTTTACTCATGTGAATGGCAATATAAAAAGATGCAAAACCATCCCCCCACATGGTGGTTCTTCAAATAAGCCTAATTGTTTTCCCTCTCTCATTTTTCTTTCCTCGTCATCTCCTTCCTTGTCCTCCCCTCCTCCCACAACAGTTTGTTCAAGGTTCAGATGTTGAACACTGGAGGTGACTCGTCAAACGTAGACGACCTCAAAAGCAGCAGCAGCAGTCAAAGCCAGACAGCATCCAGACCTCAAACTTTTCTCAGCGCGGTTGCCATGGTGACAGTGCCTCCTCTTCAGGCGCCACGGGCGACAGTTAACCAGGCAGCTTCTCTTCTGTCCCCCAAGCCCCCCTTCCCACCCCCTCCTTCTTGCTCATCTGCAGCGAGGGGCCGACCGCCGCACACAACGGCAAATGCTGAGATGCAGGACAACGGCACAAAGAGAGCCTTCGTTCCACCCATGACGCCTCAGCCGCTTTGCATAGAAGGTGCGGCACTGCATTGACACAATCGCACACCGGCGCTGTAGCCTTCACTAGTTTACCAAATAACACTCGCATAAATTCTGTAAAGTGGTGCGGCTAATGTGCATCAGCTGCCACATTGTGCTTATGGCAATGAGGTGAAATGAGGTGAGCTCTCCTCGTTGACCGTTCTACTGTAATTCTACATACTGGTCACTAGGTGGTGGATTGTAAATCAGTATAACCGGTGCAGCAACAGTAGAACCCTTGTAACAAACCACATGTGGTTGACACTTTTTTGATATTTGACTTGCATTCTCAAAAATGGAATATCCCTCAACTTTATACCCTACACAAATGTGAAACATTTCATATCATTGTCACGGTGGAATCAAGAGTGTGACTCAAAGTGAAAGTTATGTTATGTTTTGATTTTGTACATTTTAGGTTCCTCTGGGATGGGGGTGTTGAGACCAGTCTCTGAAATCCGTATCCTTTTTGCTGTTGCATAAGTTAACACAATTTCAACATTTTAGACAACATTCTATGTTTGAACTGGGCTAAAGTGTTTGGAATGCAATTTCACAAGTAATGTGGGCTTATTCACTCATCCATGCTAACACAGCAGCTAAGTTCAGATCTGTCTTCAATGAGTTTCCCTTTTTCAACTATGTTCAGTCCAAAGCTCTGGATGAAGTAAGCATTATTTGAAAGCCTTTTATTTACCTAATGTTGATGATTATTAGTGGTTTGATAGTTTCCACTTCCTTGTTATAACCTGCTAACTGTGATTGTATTTCTTTTGTTTATTCACACAGGTTCTTTACACAAGTAAGAACTTTGTTGCATGTGCTCCTACTGGATCTGGTAAAACAGTGCTGTTTGAGCTGGCAATCATTCGTCTTTTAATGGAGTCATCAGAGCCCTGGAAAGATGTCAAAGCTGTCTATAGTAAGCATATTAACATGTAGAACGTACATAAATATAGCTCCAGTCTGATTCAATTTGGTCTCGAGGTAATATTTATATTCACAAATGTGTGTAAATTTCCATTTTCAGTAAAAGGAGAAATGTTTCCTATTTAGAAAGTTTAGAACGATCCCAAGTTTATGAACATACTTTTTTTTAAATGTAATGTTTAAACGTTTTGCCAATGCGAATAAAGCTTGTGGTGGAATAAAGCACGAGGCAGGATTTCTTTTGCCAGTGAGTCACAGCTTTAACAAAGTGAGTGACGAGTTGCAATGTTTCAACACAAGACATCTGATTGTAATCATACACAGGGAACCTTAAATAGCTTTTATTTCAAGTGTATTATTTCTGGATTAGATTTGTTGATTACGTTATGGATTTATGGTGTGTCTGACCATGTCACTGTTCTTACCAGTGGCCCCCATCAAGGCTCTCTGCAGTCAGTGCTTTGAGAGCTGGAAGAAGAAGTTTGGTCCTCTGGGGCTGACCTGTAAGGAGCTGACGGGAGACACAGAGATCGATGACTTCTTTGAGATTCAGGACTCCCACATCATCCTCACAACGCCTGTGTGATATTATACTCCTAATTAAAGAAATGCAACACATGAAGGAAGACAAAAAATGAATCACAACTAGCATTGTGATTGGAATTGAATACGTAATGTTGTATTCCTCTTTTCACAGGAAAAATGGGACAGCATGACAAGAAAATGGAAGGATAATTGTATGCTGCAGCTAGTCAGGCTCTTCCTTATCGATGAGGTCAGATATTTTGTTCAGAGACCTTTTTGAAATATATATAATGTGATCTCATAATCCCCCTTCACAGTGGTGGATGCTCACTGTACACTCGTCCAGGAGACGTACCATCCACATTAAGCAGAATTATGCCGGACTGGCAAAGGCACATCTTTGCCTTCTAGGTTAGCCATTAGGAAGTGATGGTACAATATTTGGCTAATGTTAAGAGAGACAACATTTTTTCGCTTTTCTAAACAAAGATGCACCTTCTCATATTATTTAAATCTCTTTCGCGTTACAGATATTTTTTAAGTCCACTGTAAAATAGCCCATTTCGTTGTTCCAGGTGCACGTGGTGAAGGATGCGACTCGTGGTGCCACACTGGAAGTTGTAGTGAGCAGGATGAAGGCTGTGCACGCATACAGAACAGCACAGAATCCAGAGACTGGCCTCTCTATGAGGTTTGTGGCTGTATCAGCCACCATACCAAACACCTCTGACGTACGTAGGTGCACAGCAGTAATGTGTTCATGCAAGGAATTCAAAACGCAGTGGCCAAATCTCTCTGACTGATAAGATTTGAAGATAGATTGGTTTATTGCCGTCCCTACGTAATTACGTTGGAAAAACATAAAAATAGCAACAAATTCAGAAGGGTACTTGACTGAGCACTGTTCTTTGACATTTAAGACTCATTTCTGTGTTTGTGCTTGTACATCGTTTCATCTGCTGCGTTATGCTGTTAGATAGCAGACTGGCTGTCTGATGAGAGAGGTCCTGCCACATACCTTGACATGGACGAGAGCTACCGTCCCGTGAAGCTGAGGAAGGTGGTGCTGGGATTCCCCTCGACCCCAAACCAGACAGAGTTTAAGTTTGACCTTTTGCTCAATTACAAGATGTCCAACATCATACAAACGTACTCTGACCAGAAGCCTGCACTAGTGGTGGGTGGGAAATTGAGCTTTCATTCTTCTGCTTGTGTGTGTGTTCGTTTGACACAATTGTAGGGCTATTCAAAAATAATGAGGATGGTGGAATTTCATTTTTTCATTAATTGTACATTCATTATTGACATTGTTTTTTTATTCAATGGATTCATATATTCAATATAATTATTATGTATATGTCAGAAAACATGAAGTTAGTAAGGTGTATGACCTGTACTTTCTATACAAACGTATAATATTCACTTGGAATTTGCCATCTATGTTTAATAATAACTATGTCATTCTGTAGTTTTGCTCTACACGGAAAGGAGTCCAGCAGGCAGCTACAGTTCTGGCCAAGGATGCTCGGTTTATGATGAGCATTGAGCACAAGCAGAGGTATGTCTCAGTTACACATGAAATGCTGTCACATGTCCAATTCTTCATCCAAACATTGTGTTATTATTTAGTGTAGCACATTTAATTGAAAGCTTGATCTTTACTTTTTGCTACTTGTAATTTGTTAAGGCTGACGAAATATGCAAACTCTATTCTGGATTCAAAACTGAGAGGTGAGTCCCGTTTTGAAACCTAAAACCCAGCGATACACACTTTGAAACCTATTTCAGTCCAGAGCTCCAGCCCCAGTAAGAAAGTACATGTTCATTTGATCATGTAGGTGTCGACTGTATAACATTATTTGGTGTTGTGTTTGTGGTCCAGATCTGTTGGTGTTAGGAGTCGGTTACCACCACGCAGGAGTTGACTTGTCGGATAGGAAGTTGATAGAAGAGGCCTTCACTCAGGGAGACCTGCCTGTCCTCTGTGAGTCGTTGTCGTTAGTGCAGTTTTATCGTGTTTTACAACATTTTGTGACTATACACGTGTGCAACATGATTGGGTGTTGCCTTTGTGATGTGCAGACGTAAACCAGAAAAACAAGTTACACTGAATGAGTCGTTCTGTATTACACCCTTAACATGTGAGACACTAGCGATCCGGGGAACTGCCTGTTCAAGGAAAATACAAATTGCAGACTCATTCTGTTATGCTTTATGCCAGTAGCAATGTTCATGATTTTCCACCCCGTATCGACTGACCCAGTTGTACTGTAGTGTTTTAAATTGAGTTGATATTGCATTTCATGGGCACTAAATCTGCGCTTTTGGTCTCATTTTTAAAATCCCTAGTCACCACCAGGACCCTGGCCATGGGGGTGAACCTGCCAGCTCATCTGGTAGTGATCAAGTCTACCATGCAGTATGTGGCAGGATCCTGTGAGGAGTACAGCGAAGCTGACTTACTGCAGATGATTGGCCGAGCTGGAAGACCACAAGTAATGGCAGAATAACAATAAAATACTGAAGTTATTTTTCTTACCCGCCTCAACGAGGAAAGAGTAACTGCACTACCCTTTGGCATGCAGGAATATGTTTTATCTTATGGAAATATAATCTTACACTAAATAGAGTAAGAAATATAGCAACGGTTGGTTTGAAATGATGAACAACCTAAATACTGATTTAATTTTTTTATTCCTCTAGTTTGACACCTCAGCGACTGCAGTGATCATGACCAAGATCCAAACCAAAGACAAGTACATGAAACTTATGAATGGGGTGGAGATTATTGAGAGCAGGTGTTACAGCTCAGTCACTTGACATTCATCTCTCCCTCAGCTTGTCTACACTACATGAGCTCACAGTATTCCTCTTCTCCGCAGCTTACACAGTCACCTGGTGGAGCACCTGAATGCTGAGATTGTTCTTCAAACCATCAGGGATGTCAACATGGCTTTGGACTGGATACGCTCCACCTTCCTGTACATCCGAGCCCTGAAGAACCCCACACACTATGGTCAGAGCTCCAAACAAACAGACAACAAACCATTTCAGAAGGAAAATTCCTTTCATGTCTGTGTGTAAAAAACATTCGCTGGGCCTAAACTCTTCAGGTTTTCCCGCAAGCTTGGACAGATATGGAATCGAAGCAAAACTGCAAGGTGGGCCCAAAACGTATTTAATCCATGTGAAGCATAGACCGTATGTAAGAAGGGGTCAAAGTGATGTAAAACACTGGTAGCGACGTGTGAATCACAAGGTAGCCACACCCTGAAGCAAAATGTGCTTTATTATTCATTTTACTCCATGGGACCTTAAATTACAAAATCACCCTGTATTGAAGCAATGGGAACCATGAACTTGTGTTAACAATATTTCCTCAGAATATAAATATAAACAGTAGTGTAATTTCCTCATAGACTTTTTGCAATGAGAAAATTCTCCCTACGATGGCCATTAAAAAGCCTTATTTTAAGTAGTTGCATTTTTTCTCTCACAGAACTGTGTCTGAAGAACCTCAACTCTCTGTCCTCCATTGGTCTGATCGACATGGATGAGGAAATCAACATCAAACCAACAGGTAGAGAAAGAAACACATTTAACTGAACTGCCTCACTAGTTAATTGTCTTCACTTAGTAGATGACACCTTTTATCTACACTCTTTCTTTTTAATTGAGCCTTACAACTGTTAAAGAGTTTGGTTCCCTGCAGAAGGCGGCAGATTGATGGCCAGGTATTGTGTTGCATTCGACACCATGACACAGTTCAGCAAAGCGACCGGCACCGAGAGCCTTTCTGACCTGGTAGGTTTCCCCATGAAACTGCACACCTGTGTTTTCATTCAATTGGCCCATGTAGTGACCTTTTGTATTGGATGCACAGATTGAGTTGGTGTCGAAGAGCAGAGAGTTCAGCGACATTCAGTTGAGAATGAACGAGAAGAGGACCCTGAACACCTTCAACAGGGACAAGAACAGGATCACTATCAGGTCAAACCCTTTTATAGCGTAGACAGTGCATATGTTGTATCATAACCCCGGTTTTCAAAAGCTTAATGGTACACGTAGACACAACCGATTGTAAAAAAAACATTTCTATATTTTTCCAGGTTTCCCATTCAGGGAAAAATCAAAACCAGTGAGATGAAAGTGAACTGGTAGGTGTATTCATTCAGCGTTCTCTCTGTTAAAGAAACACTGGTTTAATGCTGTTATCAAATAGATATCATGAGTTCTCATGGACTATGCGTATTACTGTATGTGTGTTTTACCTTGTTTGCAGCTTGATTCAGGCTCAGTTGGGATCCATCTCTATTCAAGAGTTTGGACTTACACAGGACACGGCCAAGATCTTTAGGAACGGGATGCGCATCAGCAAATGTATGTTTGTTAAATCAGGAATAACGCATAAACAAAGTTCTCTCTGTTTTATCATGATATTTTTAAAACTTTAATTGTATTTTGATCCCAATTAGGCTTGTCAGAGTTTCTGAGTCACCGTTCTCGGATTGGTTTCTCCGCGGTGCTTAACTCCCTGATCCTGGCCAAGTGCTTCAGAGCCAAGCTTTGGGAAAACTCGTTCTATGTTTCCAAACAGCTGGAAAAGATAGGTAGATAAACATCAGCCGACTATAGCATATTGTAGCCAGGCAATGTAAATATATAGTATTGAAATGACTAATCTCCATGCCAGCTGATAGACAATGGATGAACCAACAAACCATGCAATCCTCATATTAGATGCAAATGCAGTCTTGTACTAAATATCAACACTTTATGATAATACACAGTGTTTTTCAGGCCAGACGCTGTCGACGGCCATGGTGAACGCTGGACTCACCACTTTCAGTAAAATAGAGCAAATCAACGCCAGAGAGCTTGAGCTGGTCAGTCACTGTAATATTTATGCAATTTCTAATAATCTAAATCATTTGATGTACCATTGTATGAGCTGAAAGTCGACCCCAGGCTCGGTTTCTTTGACTGTGATCACAATACGGCACAGCCAGATGTCCAAAGAATTACTATATTAAGTATTTGGATAACTTTTTTCAGATTGTCAACAGACATCCACCATTTGGGAACCAAATCAAAGAATCTGCCACAAATCTCCCAAAGTATGAAGTAACTTTGGAGCAGGTAAAATACTTTTGTTAGCAGAGGACATGAGCCGTTATTGCGAGGTTACATGTGATAGCAGTTATCTTTGTATTTCGTAGCTTCCGAGGTATAGCTGTGCTACGGCAGAGATTGTGGTGAAGGTAAACCTCAAAAATCAAGCTCAGCTGCTGTCCAGGAGAACGGCTCCTGACGACCACTATATCTCTCTGATTATCGGAAACTCTGACAACGCTGTGGTCTTCTTACAGAAACTCACGTGAGGAAAACCAAATTGGTCCCCAGGCTCTAACAACTTTTGTGTGGTCTTCATTCCCTCAAGGCAGAACCTGGTTTAAGGATATACAGCCTATTGAATTTCTGCTGGGCGGCCTCTTGTTTGTTTCCAGGGATTTGGTCCTGCTGAAGTGTGGCAGCTGGTCAAAGAAGATTGAGGTGGCAAAGGCCTCGAAAGGAGAGGAGATCAGTGTCAATCTCATCAGCTCACAATATGGTGAGACATGGAAATGCCTTCACATTTAACATGGAGATGTAACCACAATCTGTATCAACCATAATATAGAAGGTAACAAAGGTATGTTTAGTTGTTCAGTTACAAAGTTGCCCATGCCCGGTGCACAACAATTTCGTTGTGTTCGGGTATACCTGAGAAACAAGTGTGTCAAATAAGGCCGTTATTCTGTGTAAAGCTGACAATTGTAATACATTTAAATGAATGTAAAGCTAAGCCACTTTTCTCCTAAGTTCCCATTTTTCTGTAATTTTTCATATTTAATGTACAACTTATCTTTGACTCTTAAACTCAATACTGCATGGCAGTGCATTTACTGATTATTTTGGCCTTTTCTCTCCGACAGTGGGCCTGGACATCCAGCACAAGTTCAACGTCTACTACTCTGGAGCCAGAAGGTTTGGAAATGAAATTCCTTCCAACACACCCTTTGATCCGACAGGACAGAGACCTCAGCACGCTGCACTGAAACCACATTCTACAGATCAGGCTGCGGGTCACAGGGAAAGTGCCACATCTGCTACAGACCAAGGCACTACACTGTTTCACTGATGATTTTGTATGTCTTGCAAAGCAGGTGGATATTTGAGACATGTTTTATTTTATCTCATTTTATCTTACCAGATTTAAGCAATAAGAGACAATGCAACCACTACTGCAAGAATAAGGATCTCTGTGGCCACGACTGCTGTGAGTACCATCGCTCGTCTTTCACTGTGTGCGTCTCTTACTGTGCACATTTGTCCACCTGTGCTTTGTTTTGTTTAGCACTCAAAATTCTCTTCCCTCTTCCCTCAAGGTAAAGTAGGTGTGGCTGTGGCAAGGAAGAGGTCAGCAAATCAGGAGTCCAGTTTCTCTTCCTATTTGAAAGACTTAAGGAACAGATGTGACACCCTTCCACAGACTCCTGTCAAACGGCTGAAGGTGAGGAAGAATAAATCCTTGCATCATATTCACTTAACATTACAGCCATCGCAGACAAAAACTGAAAGTTGGACTGAAATAAATCCCAACTGAATGTAGCCTGTGATTATTATAAGGCCGTGTTTTACTAAACCTCACCCAGGATGAAATGCAAAGTGCACTGATGTTAGGTTTTATTCTCCAAAAAACACTACATGAACAGCTATTATATTGTATATTAAGATATGAGAATTTAACTGTTTAAATATATATACATAACAAATACCATGCATGCAAACGTGTTCTTTAAAATGTCATATTTAGTTATAGGTCTACAATGTGCAGATTTATAATTACTATTAAAAGTAATAATATTCTTTTGTTACAAACTTTAAAAGTATCTTTCTTATTTGCTTGTAAGTCCACTAAAGTCTATTTTTCTGTGTACTCAACAATTCTGTGTTCGTGTTTTGCTTTATTTCCTTAGATGAAAATTAGTGAGGAATCTGTTTCTGTTGACATGCAGGAGTTTGCCTACAAACCCAAAGAGAGGCTACCTACAACTTCCTGGTATTCACACTGACATTTTGGACTTTGATCCTCTGTGCAAATATTATACTAAATATTAGTCCTTCAACTTTGCTGCACATTAGATGAGAAAGTGTCACAACAAAATATGTTTAAAAGTCATGACACTGACATATATTCATGTCCTAATGTACTTGAAGGTACGAAGGAAGTCACTGGGAAGGACCACATGTTGACATTGTGGATCTGACAGGAGACCAGATAGAGCCTGACATCGTCCATCTGAACCATGTTGACAGTAGTAATCAAATTGAAGATGACTCTGAACTGAACACAATGCCCAACGATTTAACACATGATCTGTGACTGTATGTTTCGGTACCTTGTACTCAGATTATGAAGACTACGTTGAGGACACCGCCGGGATGATGGAGGAGCCTGTAAAGGCATCTCAAGCTCCACATCAGATTATTGTTAAAAAATGTAAGTCAAATTAAAAGCCTATTGGTGGTTTGGAGTGTAAGAACATTAACTAGAAATTAATTATTATTCAGTGTGCACTATATACTAGTTTCAATTGCTCTTAGTCATTGTTATCAGCTCATTTCAGTTAACTATCGGTAACTCATCTTTGAATGGAGTTATTCTTTGACCATATCCCAGAAAGTAAAGCTAAGACTAGCCACATTGTTAAATATAATTTGACAGATAGATGATTTCAAACGTTTGGATAGATGGAGATTAATAGAAATGCAACTTTCTTCATGCAAGAAGGCAAATTAGGGTACATGAAATTTGCAGAGACAGAAGAATGTATTTTTTAACACAGTGTATGTAATTTCTTCAATCAATTAATTATATTGTACATAACAACAGGTTTGTAGTGAAAGGTAGAAAACATGCAATGTCACTAATTATGGTCTTTAAAAACTCAAGATATAATTTTTTCAGATTGAATCCAAGAAGGTTAAAAGTGCAGCACCATTTTATTGTGTATTCATTCTTTTTTATAAAATGAATTTGCGTTCAGCTTCTTCCGCGTGGATGAACCCAGGAGTCAGTGTTTGCCACAACCAGAAACCGCTTCTAAGCCGGATCCAAACAACCAGCTCGGCTGCCGTGACAAACCAGGGCGCTCCCTGCGTAAATGCTTCTTCCCCACAAATACCGACGGTCAGCTTTGACCTTGGAAACGAGTGGGACGACTTTGATGACGAGAACTTGGTGAATGCCAGCGAGATGCCATTGGCCTTGTGTCAACCTGAAGTCCAGCAGTGTGTCGGCTACAACATGCCAGGTCGAGGGAAGTCGTATACACTCTACTTCAGGCCTGGTTACGAGGGATTATTTGTCAATCTTTGTTATGAATTTTATTAGCTCATCTTTTTCATGTGTAGGCCTTGCTGCTTCATCTGCGCTGGTGCTCCTCAGTCACTCACAAGTCAAACCCTGTGTGACCACAGCCAGAATGCCACTGAGGTAAGGCCAATTACCCAAAAGCATTGTTATGTGTGAAATAAAACAAATCTCCTCTCAAAAGATATTTAATATTTTAGTCAAGACATATATACACCCCATCATTTATTTGTTTTTAGGTCGGTTTTGCCTGAAGTCAGAGAACAAGGACCCTCACTGGTTACAGTCAGACCTCTGAACAGAAGCACATTTGGCTGGAATGAAAAGGTGTGTATGTGTGTGTGTGTGTGTGTGTGTGTGTGTGTGTGTGTGTGTGCGTGTGTGCGTGTGTGTGTGTGTGTGTGTGTGTGTGCAGACATCTATGCATGTGGTACTTGTACAGTTTAGTGGCTACATTCAGATGCACAGATAATACTGTTGAATTCATGGTTTCCGCTTAAACTTCTTTTTGATTTGTTTAACTAATTCATATTATTTTGGGTTCCTGAGAGACACAATTGAGTGCTTGGCCATTACTTTTTTCATTGTTTTACCAAATAGACACAACAGCACAGTTTAATCAATTCAACTAATTATGCTCCTGTTCAATGCGGCATGTCCCAGTCATTCTCGTGATCCAGCATGGACAACACAAAGCCGTGGCCAACCTACGTAAATAAAGAAGGGCTATAATTAAGGTTATTAATTACACCCTGCAGTGACATTTCAAATGGCTGTTGTGAAAAGGGCCTTTCAAATTGTAAATGTTGCATCTCTCATCTCCTGATCAGCAGAAAAGAATATCCGGCTAATGTAATAGTGGGCAATTGGTTACACAGTCCCAGGTTTAAGCAAGTCAAAGGTTCGTTCAAATTTAAATTGGCACATCTGACATCTGCCTCCCGTTCCTCCTTTCGCAGAGATCAAGTCCTTTCAGAGAGGAGATCACAGTCAAAGCACCAAAATTTCTCCAAAAGCAGACTGAGGCCCATGTGGCCACAGTTCCCAGAGGGTTTGATTTCTTCTCAACTGTGAGCGTCCCATCCAACACCAGCTCAGCTGTCAGCAGAAGGTAGTACAAATTATTACGGCAACGCGGCTAAGAACATAATGCAAATGATGAATAATTTTCAATTTGCATCTTTTTCCTGATTAACCCATTCCATCTTTTTTACACACTGTTCACGTTCACAGCATTAAATGCAAAGAAGAGGAAGCTTTCCTTGGGATATTTGATGGTATATTTTAAAAAGTACTGCTTGTCGAACTGAATATCTCATCATCAGAAAGTCTTTTGGTCACTGTTCATATTGTGTTAACTGGTGATCTTTACCCGTCGTTATGACTTAAAGATGTATTGCCGTACGTTCGTATTGTAAATGACTGTGTTTCGCCTATTAGTTCTAATTGTTACTATGGTCATTTTGTATTTGTTTATTTATTAATAAAGTCTGGGGTTGATTGAATGAGTCAGTCTTTGGGAGTGAATCAACAAGAAGTTGTAGTTTAATGACATATAGCTTTGTGATGTATTTTTGATGTTTTGAATGAATGAAATGTGTACAAATCTTCATCCTTCGATAGAGAAGTTCCTCATGAAGTACATATTTTAAGGGTAATCTCTTTGATATTAAAAAAAGACAAATTCCAATGTTTCAAATACACACTGTTTACACAAATAAGTTGGTAAACTATGAGTGAAGGCGCAGACTGGTTGTCCACCTAAAGTCTTTAAAGCGTGAGCGCTTGCTGTGGAAGTTAGTTTGCACACCAACTATTCTCAGTGGACCTTTCAGTGCGGTACAGGGATTGTGTCAACCTGACCTGTTTTAGTAATGGCGAAATATATTTCATAACCAAAAATAATAATATTTATATAATTTTATAATAATAATACTTTTTTATATGGTTAAATTGGGTGATTATTTAAGGTACATTTAGTGATTTGAAAAGCTGTTTTAAAGTAGATTAGCCTTTACACTTTACTGAACCTGATTATCTTTCATTCACACACCCTCCTTCCTGTAGACTTTGATCCCGCGTGACTTGCTGATGTAACGCGAGATTTCAGTGACGTCATTTTTACCGCCGAGTTTGTTGGCTGAAAAAGTCTGAAACCCTCAACAAACTATTATATTCAGCCACAGTTTCTATTTATATTTGCAATTATATTCGGCGGTCGATGCCATATTAGCTAAGCACTATATGTTATTTTCAAGATATTGTTGTTTGAAAACAAACGTTACTTCATTTTACAGCCAACTGAAGCGGTGAGTGTCTTTTTGTTTTGGGTCTTTAGTGCTGACGTTAGCTGGAGAGACGCTAGCTAACACTAGCATGCTAACGTTAGATTCATTGTAACGTGGATGACAGACTGCAACATTTCTCATCCGTCTGGCAATAACTATATGAAGTCAATAAAATATCAACCTCGACATCCCTTCCCAAGTTAATATGACATTTATGTTAATCAACTTGCAGTTCCCCATAACTTCTTCCAGTTAAGTTGCCTTTCTCCTGATTGTAACTTCTTAGATGGAGCTGTTTCCTGTCTGCGCTGAAGGGATCAGCACAGAGGGGCGCATGATTCAATCAGAGAGAGGTCCCAGGAGAAGCAAAGTCTCAAGTAAGTTGGACCTTCTATGACAAAAAAACAACAATGCGACATATCATACCAAAGTTATGGGGTTACGTTAATATTTGAGTTGAACGAGGCAATATTATATTTACTGTCATGTTAACTGTTTTTTTTACGTTTTTAATTATTTTAGCTACTTGTTACTTTTTTGTTGTTTGTTTTATTAAGAATACAATAAAACTGTCATCTTAAACAACTTCACGTTGTAACATGTAGGGCTTTTAAGTTTTTTTGTAACAACCAGTAATTTTGCTAACTGAGTGTGCACGACTGGATGCAAAAAGTGTGTTGTGCAACTATGGCACTGTGTACTTTTACTCCTGATTTGTTTCAGGTGATGTGGAAATAGAAATCGGCATCCTCTACAAAGCCATCCCTGAGCTGGCCAAGATTTTCCGCATAACTGACAAGATTGGAGAAGGTAAGTGCCTGGCCTAAATTCTTACACACCTTTTGGAGTTTGCAAGTATACGCGTAAAATGATCTTTTTTTCAAAGACAGATACAGTTTTAGTGGCGCAGAAGATTTGTTCACGTGTTCATGCCATGTTTCTGTGAACAAGGTACGTTCAGCTCGGTGTACCTTGGTGAGGCTCAGATGCTCGATGGGAGGAGAGAGCTGTTCGCCCTGAAGCACCTCATCCCAACCAGCCATCCTGCCCGCATCGCGGCCGAGCTTCAGTGTCTCACTGTCGCCGGGTGAGTCCGGGACTGTTGTGTGTTTTATGAAAGTTAAGCTGCCTTTTTAAACACTGAACAGCTAATTCATAGTATTTTGAAAACTACTGTATACGCTGCAGTTATAGATGTACAGATGTCCAACAGTATTTACTTATTGTACATGTAATAGTTGTGGTTTCACAAATTTTAAAATAGCAAATAAAAGAACTGTTGTATCGAAAATGTTAATTCTAATTTTTTAAAGGATAGTTTTATGCTGTGGCTAATTTGTGTGGGCTTCAAGTTGTGTGTTACAAGCATCAATACGCTGATGGCTTGTTTGGCAATACATTCCTTTGATTGTATGAATGTACATTTGTGTTTAATCATATGATGGTTAAAGGAACCAATCAAGGGAGGGACATTGTCACAGAGAAGTCGCACATTCATCGGATTTAAAGTTTTTTTTGTCTTCTCACTGTCCTTTTTTCTTGTTTCAGAGGCAGAGAGAATGTGATAGGGGTGACGTATTGCTTCAGGAAGGAAGACCACGTAGTGATAGTGATGCCCTATTTGGAGCATAAAGCTATTGTGGTATGTACAATTTTACACAATAGTTTCTTTTGAACTGGCTACCACGGTTTAATGACTTATTAACAGTTTTTTGAACTTATAAAATCTGTAATCTAATACTCATAACATAAATCATTGAGTAGCTTCCTTAAACTGGTTCTTGTTTGCTAAAAAGTCATTTAAAATGTCTAATTCATTCATCAGGACATTATTGGCTCTCTGAGCTTTGAAGAAGTCCGTCTGTACATCTATCACCTGTTGACGGCCCTGAGACACATCCACCAGTTTGGTATCATTCACAGAGACATCAAACCGAACAATTTCCTGTACAACAGGAACAGCAAAATGTGAGTTATGTTTTCCCTCAGTAGTAAAGGCTGGTTTTACCATCACCCATTTTTTGCTTCTTTCTTTTATTTAATACTTAACAGGAAAATTCTTACTTGTTTTGTGCAGTTTGTGTCCAGTGTAAAGTTATTAATTAATTGTGTGTGCGTGCGTGTAGGTATGCGCTGGTGGACTTCGGCCTTGCTCAGGGTACAGCGGACACCCACATTGAAATGCTGAAGGTAGTGAGGCAGAAGGCAACGCAAAAAGGTGGAGGGTCCACAGGGAACCAAGACCCCACACACCGGAGCAAAGCACCACCAAGACTGATCCCCAAAACCACCATCTCAGCCTCTGCTGCCCTGCCTTTGCCCGGGCATCAGTCCACAAACTTACCACCTTCCTCGTCTTCTTCATCCACCACTGCATCCTCCTCAGCCACTCAGAAAGCACTGGTTAAAAAAGCACGGTCGGCCTCAACCACCGTCAGCACCTCTCGCACAAAGCACTCAAAGGTGTCCACTTCACATTTCATGGTGTTTGTGGGTCTGTTCTTTGTCCAGTGAGAGCTGAAAAGCCATTATTTAGTGTTATTACACTTTATTTGGTTACAACTACTTAAGCCTAATTCTTCCATCCATGTCTGTTTTTTCTAGGATTTGGTGAGGTTACGCAAAGTGCCCCGTCCTGTGTTTGGAGAGAGGAACTTGAACAGCTGCACTCGAACTCCATCCACTGCCAAACAAGTCACATTAAAGACGGAGGCAAGCAAGGCATCAAGCACATTTTTGGAAGAATAAAAAGTTTCTTAAAACAAAAGAAAAAACATTTGGATGTGTACTGATATTTACTGTTTCTGGTCCAGATGGTAAAACTCAGCCGAACAGAGGACCCCGCAGACGGCCGTAGGCTGTCTTCGGCCAACCGAGTCCCGCTGCCAGTCAGGACCCAGAGCCTCAGTCAGAGGCCTCAGAGGACCGTGCAGCAGGGCCTCACCTGTAGCTGCTACCTGACTGACCGTGTCTGCAACATCTGCATGTCCAGGTAACCGAGACAGATCAACAGACAAATCATGAAAAGATACTTCCACTCCATCTGTACAATCATTCTTTATGATAAACGTGAATTTAACTTATTTGGTTTTTGATATCATCTGACTGAAATGACTTCAAACCTCTTTCTTGTTATTATTAATGAAGGAAGCAGCAGGTGGCTCCCAGAGCCGGAACGCCGGGCTTCAGAGCACCAGAAGTCCTCACAAAGTGTCCCAACCAAGGAACAGGTCTGTACCTCAAACCATGACTGTTGTGATTGATTGATGAAAGCGTGATGCCAGAAATATGGA
This sequence comes from Pungitius pungitius, assembly GCF_949316345.1. Classification (NCBI taxonomy): domain Eukaryota; kingdom Metazoa; phylum Chordata; class Actinopteri; order Perciformes; family Gasterosteidae; genus Pungitius; species Pungitius pungitius. The sequence continues at coordinate 8,672,333 of NC_084914.1, forward strand.
GAAACTGCTGATCATTGCATTCCAAATCTGTATTTTGTAGATCTATAAATCCTGGGGGAAACGCATGTTGTAGTTGTTACTAATGTTGCATCCGTCCCCGTCTCGTCGTGTCTTGCAGCCATAGATGTGTGGTCAGCTGGTGTGATCCTGCTCTCGCTGCTCAGTGGCCGCTACCCGTTTTTCAAAGCCAGCGATGACCTGATCGCCCTCACTCAGATCATGAGCATACGGGGCTCCAGAGAGACCATCAAAGCTGCCAAGGCCTTTGGTGTGTATTCATTTTCTGCAGTATGATCAACACCAGACAGTCACTGTACGGACGTAGGGGAACTGAACCTTGACCTCGCTGTGATGCACACAAGGCTCTGTGTAGATTAATGAACCTGTTTTGGGGGGATTAACTTCACTCAGGTAAAGCAGTGGCGTCCAGCCGGGTGCTGCCGCGGCAGGACCTCAGAACGCTGTGTGAGACGCTGAGAGGACGGAAGACGTCCCCAGACGATGGAGTCACACCGCTTCGCGAAGCCAACAAAGACCCCGCCGTGCCAAGTCCTCACAGGATCCAAGATGATACGCCCACACACCGCCCCCCCCAAGGAGCCTCAAAGCAACACAAAGAAGAAGCTGGTGAAAGTCCTCCGTCTCTCTGCGCTCCTCCCCCGAACCACGGGGAGCATTCAGGGGACACTGAGACCGCTGGAAGGACAGACTGCAAGGTGAAGCAAGACGAGCAGGGCTGGGACAGGGTTCCCGATGAGGCCTACAAACTGCTGGACCGGCTGCTGGACCTCAACCCGGCCACCCGGATCACAGCCGCTGAGGCCCTGCAGCACCCGCTGTTCAAAGACCTGTGACGTCTTTGGCTCAACTTAAATTAACTGCCTAATGCAAAGACAGAGCAGTGTTACACTTAATAGTTACCATTCATTCAAGTACATGGAGGACGGATGTGTTGAAGGGCTCTGATATGCATCGTTAGCTGAGACCCGGACTGGCAGAGTATCGACTTGAGGCATTAAACTGACAGACTTTTTTGTGTCTGTAATTGAACAGTTTTGTATTAGAAGGTATCTGACCTCCTGTGAAGACACGGTGCACACTGTCTGATCATTTTGTTTTTTTAAATTCTACCCTTTGTACTTTTATATCTCAGGGAACAACGGAAGGAAAAAAAGAACACTTAAGGAGTCTTGTTATAACTGCTGGCTGGTGTGATGGTCGACTCCGGCCTTCTCGTATTGTCAGTCTGGAGAGGGTCAACAGGGAAAAGTACAAATAATCACTTGTCAACACGTCAAACCTCACATCAGTGTTGTATGAAGGGATTTCCAAAGGTTCGAAATGCGTTTTAATTTGAGTATGAATGCTACCGTTTGTCTTTTTCCAGAATGTTTAATTTATAAAACGTTGAATGTAGTCTGCCTCATTCAAGTTTGGTTGTTTTAATAAAATTTTCAGTATGAAATATCTTAACTGTATTTACTCCTACATTTGATGACTTATTACTGTTATTATTACGTAGGTGGAAAATTTCCTAAAATGCTTCGTAGATTGAATTGAATTTTAAGTCAAGTTCTCTGCAGTCACATCAGATGTAATATTCATAATTAACTTAAAGCCACAACTTTATTGTTTTTACCACAGCAAATGTCACAAACAGGACACCACCTCATTTAACTCTGTTTGTACAAGAGTTTGGATTTATTACAGAAGCGGTACAAACTTTGCAGCTATTTTTAGGAAACATTTTAAACTAACCAGCAAATAAAACAAACTGAGGAATTCAAGACACCATTTATTTTTTTTTACAAAAAAACAAAAACAACCGTAGAAGGTGATGAGGAGCTCCGGTATTGAAACTTGTGGGCTTGGTTTAAAGGTTTTCTTTCACCGCGGTGAGTTCCTCTATTCGCACCAACACACTCTCGATCATGTCGAAGGTGTGCAGGGCCGAGTGCAGAGCCTGAACGGACACATTAGAAAATCAATCAGGTCGTCAGCCAGCCGAGACGCAAAACTACGCGATCAGCACTGTCATGTGGACGTGAAAGTCACCGACCTGAATTTGGGACTCTGACGTCATGTTCGGCAGCTTCTCGCTTCCAACGGACACAGAAATCACAGACTCCTCTGTGGAAAAAACACAGTCATGGGTTTTTCACGCTTCTGACGTAAAGCTTTTATTCGAATGTTTCTATCTGCAAAATGTATGTAAAAGGCGGAAATGAAAAGTGTCATTTCGAAAATATAAAAAGAAAGCGAGTGCTGTTCTGACCTTTAGCTTTGCCCCTCTTGGTCTCCCGAGTGTCGTGGAGCTCTCTCTCGTAGTGAGCTCTCGACATGTTCACTCCGACGCGCAGCGGCTTCAGGAAGGTGTCTTCTATCTTACACAGTTCTGTCCAGATCCCCGTCTGCAAGATCCATACAGAAGTGCAGTTAAATGACCGCTATGCAAATCAGAAACAGGTGGGTGGATGGTGGATGTGATAACTTAATTGCAGTACATCAATCAAACCATCATTCACTGTTGCCGACTTTGGCCTCCCCTGATGTTAACCGAATCGCTCACCTGGTTGTCTGTCACTTTGTCTCTGATGACGAGGTAACGCAGCAGGTTCAGAGACTCCATGACTCTGTGTCAAATAACACAAAAACAGCACTTTGATGAAACAAACCTGCCGCGACGTTCACTCAGTGACATTCGCAGATTTTTTTCAAATAAGACCCTTTAATAGTTTGAAAAGCTCCAGAAAAAGAAAAAGTTGGAATCACAGAAAAGGTCATTTTCTAATCTTTTACGTGATGAAATACTAGTTTAATCAGGTAAAGTTTCATACTTAACTACTATTATAAGTTTTATCATTCATTATGAAGAACATCAAGTCTTCATACCAAGAGAAGGAAGCTCACTTTGGGTTTTAAATATTTTGTATGCGTCGGTACACTGACTCACACAAGTACCCTGCCTCTCGCCCTAATGCATGCTGGGATAGGTTCCAGTGAAGTAGATATGGGAGACAGGTAAGAGATATATGGGGTGTTTATTGTGTACTGACCTGTCCAAATACTGCAGGAGGTCGGTCTCTGGGCCATCTGGCAGACTGAGAACTTTCCGCAGTAAAGGCAGCAGTTGAGATCCCTCAAACCAGACGTTACTGTTACCTGGCTGAGGACAGATGGACAGACATTCACTCATTAAGCTCCTAATGAATCAAAATAGATAAAAAGCAACAGCGCAAACAACCTCCAGGAAATACAAATAACATCTCACCTGAAGGGCAGCATTGACCTGAATCTTGATGTTTTTGATGATGTACCCTTCGACTCCTGAGTGACGACTGGTTATTAGCATGTACCTGAAACGGGACTAAGAGTCAATATGCTGGAGGGTGGAAGAGGAAGAGACAATTCTGATAAACCTTAGATTAAAAAAAACAAAAACTTACTGGAAAAAGTTGTATTTTGCTTCAGTGTCGAACTTATCGATGCTCAGCTGCAACACCTTTAGACCTCTGGTTCTCTGTGGACCAAGAAGCAAATATCTCATTATATCTTTCCTCAAAAGCGATCGTATTCATTTCAACATTACAATACATCCAACCTAGAAGATAATGGGGTTTTTTGCGCTTAGAACTAAGTGCAAAATTGCCTAAAAACTACTACTAGAATTAAACTTACCAAATCATGTTGAGGACACATCGTCATGACCTTCACCAAGTTCTGAAAAACAAAAATGTGAAATCCATAACTCTTCATGATTAGAGCATCAGTCCGTGAGACTCACAGCAGCTGGGTTCACCTGAGGGACTGTGAGGAAGGTTTTGATCTGCAGCAGATCAGCAGGCAGGCTGCCATCCTCCAAGCGCACCAGACTCTTCTCATACAGCTCCTGTGTGAAGGAGAACACGTTCTGTACCTTGGAAACCATCAGATAACCTTCATGTGACGGAAGCGAAATCACCATTTGTGTTTATGATCACCTAACAATCAAACAACAAATATCTGGAAATTACGATACAAATCTACACCATGTTGTAAATGTTAAATTAAATGTTTCAGATTGACTTACCAGTCCTTTCCGGATCCTCGACTCTTCAGTTCTGTCAATAGAATATATTTTTAAATAATTTGTGATGGGTTCTGCTCATCACACAACACATGCCAAATGGGAAGATCCCATATATTCTGTAAGGCAGCTATGTATATATTTGAGAATGATGTGTGTGTTCAGCAATGTGCAACCGGAGACAAATTCCAAGTATGTGCAAACATACATGGCCAATAAAGCAGAGTAGTGGCTGCATGAACACACATTATTCGATCTTTAATGAAAGAATAAATATGTTTTTAAAAGTTTTCGATTCACAATATTACATTACATAACATGTCATTTATAAACCCATGGTTTACATTTTGCCTGGGGAGAAATTAGGGGTTGGGCGTCTTGCTCGGGGAAACTTAGACACGGCACATGGGGCAGCCGGGATTCAAACCACCAACCTTGCGGGTCACAGCGCACCAGGCTGCTCCATGCGCCACCATCTCCCCATTAGACAATAGACATGTGCATTCTAAATGTAAAAAAGCTTTTATAAATTTGATCCAACATGAATGACTAACAAATGATTCATTATAGATGTTGTTATATAAAACCCAACTGCACAGAACAAATAAAATATTGTTGCATATTCACCTGGACAAGAGGAGGCAAACGTGCTCCATATTACACCGAAGACAGAAGACAGAACTGTAAACACAGAGAGTAAACGATGCATTTTAAACATTTTGTGTTCAAACAGTATAGATCATCGTCTGTATTGACCGACACTAACGACAACGCTTGAAGATAAACACAGCTCATCGGTGTCCCAGTGCTATATTATAATGCCTGCTAGCATCTATTTTACCTAAAAACGCTGGGGAACATATCCGCGGCCAGGTGGTGGACAAACACCAGGTGAGCCAGGCTTGCCAAGGACTCCTTGGGATATCGCACCTCCTCCTCCAGAAAGCCGGGAACCTGTTTTCTCTTTAACAGAGGTTGGAACACAAGACTGCTGACGGACTCTCCGATAGCACTGAGGGCGCTCTGTGCGACACAAAGACAACAAACTCACAATTACTAGCACATCTGACGGGGTTAACCTGCATAAGTGAGAGTCCGGCATCGGCCCATAAAAATTGTGATCACAGTACAAACCAGTCAAATTGGCAGGACCCATCATAATATTTACATTAAAGTTACAGGCTTGTATGTATCGGGCGTACCAAAATCTCTGTGGCAAAATCCCTGAGGGGAGACACGGCAAGAGTGTCGGGATCCCTGAGTTGTAACTCCAGCAGAGGGTGACTCAGAGTCTTCATAGAGCTGCAGAACATCAAAACAAAAAGGGAGTCACGCGTGGCGCTAGTGCTTGGAGTTCCTACTGCAGGTGTGAAGTCTCAGGTGTAAATATTAAAATTCCTCACTCACAACTTTAACAGTTCTGTCTGCAGCTCGTCCTCTGGACCCCTGCCCTGCTCACCCGCCTTCTTGTTTGTGTTCTCCGAGCTCAGGAGGTTTTGCCTTGTTTCGTGGACAAAAGGCTTAACAAAGTCTATCAGATCGGTGCAGCAGCGACAAAGGGAGAAGACGTCGTCCTCCTCTTGCTCCTTGGTGTGAGGTAGAGGCAGTTTGGCCAGCTGGTCCAGCACGGAGGACAGGGTCATGCCCAAAGATGACGCCTTACGGCTGCCCAGACACAGCAGCACTGAGAGGAAAGCACAGACCAAGTAGAAATGGCTTAACCACATGTGATGCTATTAAATTGGACTAGATATCAATCAGGAATGTTGCGTACCTTTCTGTAGAGGGTTCAGCAGCAGGTGAAGGCTCTCTGCTATGGTGTCAGGGTCGTCATGCTCCAGCTGCTCCAGCAGGCCGATCAGCAGCTCTTTGGGTCTGCAGGTCTGGAGAACCACAACTAGCCCTTTAAAAGAACCATTTCATCCTAACACACAAGACTGTAAGTGTCTATTAACACTTCTAGATCCACGGAGTATAACTGGTGTAATAATGTCAAATATCTTATGCGTTACAATCTAATGGTTGTTGAGCAGAACAAGAAACCTGTAGCAGGTGGCTGAAAATGGCAAGGCACGGAGAAAGCTTCTCATCTCGTTTCTTCAGCAGAACCTGGATCAGGGGAGGGAGCAGAGTCCAACCCATACATCTCACCATGTCCTACAGGAGGAG